>NW_022196899.1:10611566-10657338 GCF_008632895.1 Mastomys coucha
TTTAACATTCTTTTCTTTTTTTTCCCCCCCAGGCAGTCTCGCAACTGTTTCTCTTCTCTGAAGGCTATTTTATTCAATAGAAACCGAACCCATCCTAACAGAGAGGTAGAAAGCACCCTAGAATGAAGAGAGCGTGCTCCCCCCACACTCCAACACCGGGCTTCCCAACGGTGGCGAGCCGCCGGACTGCTTCCGTAGCCTCCAGCCAAGGGCTGACCACGCCGGGAGCCCGCCGCTCGCTCCGCGTCCCGCGCATGCGTCTACAGTCCAGCCCCGCCTCCCGCCCCTCCCCGTCTCCGGTCCCCGATGACGTGCCCTGCGGGGGGCGGAGCCCGAGGCCGTGGCGGGAGTAGGGGGAGGGAACGGCGAGGTGTGCGTGGACGTCAGCCTGGATAGCGGAAGGTCAGGACGGCCCGGAGCGGAAGTGGGGCTGAGGGAGCTCGTCCGCCATTGTGGGCCCGAGGATCGGAGGACGAGCGGGGACGAGCGGCATTGCCGGCGGCGAGCTCGGGCCCCTTCCGCGACTCCCCCCCCCGACCCCCCGAGCGTGAGCCCTCTTTCCCGCGGCCGAGGCGGCGGAGGCTGGAGCCGGAGCTTCGCGCGAGCGGCAGGCGGACCCGGGCTGTGAGTGTTCTCGGAGAGAGAGAGAGAGCGAGAGACAGGCCCAGGCGGCGGCGGTTCCTCTCGGGTTACGGTGAAGAATGTCAGCCACGAGCGTGGATCAGGTGAGGGGAGCAGGGCCCCGGCTCAGGGGAAAGGCCCGGAGCCTCGGAGCTCCACCCTCGCGTGCGGCGCGGCGCGGCGCGGCGCGGCGCGGCTCGGCGCGGCTCCTCTAGCCGCCGCTAGCTCCCTATAACGGCGCCGTGGCTCCTGGTGGTCGGTCGGGGCTGCTTGCCCAGGCCGGGCCTCGGCGCAGGCGTCTGAGCCTGCGGCCGGCGCCCGGGATCACACCGCGGAGGGCCGGACGTCCCGGCGGCCGCCGCGGGGCCCGGAGCTGGCGGGTGCTGGAGGCGATGCGGGGAGAGGCGGCGGGTGGGAGGCGGACTGTGGCGGAGAAGGTTGCGGAGGCTCTGGTTGGGGTTCACACACCTACGCGGATTGTTCTGAAGAACTTGTTTTCCAGTGTCTCTGTTTAACACACTTTTCTTCCCTCCCCCTCCCTCCCCGTCTTTTACCACATCTTTTCGCGTCTTGCTTCAGAGACCTAAAGGGCAAGGAAATAAAGGTGAGTTTGTTTTGTTTTGTTTTGTTTTGTTTTTCCTTCTTCCCCCCCCCCGTTAGGTGTTCCCTGATGTTATTTTTTTTTTAAACTGTAAGCGGTTTCTTTCTTGTTCTTGTATTTCTTTCTGAATATAAAAGGTTAAGAAAAACATCCATCCTGCAGCTAACAGCCAACATTTTACTTAGTTCCTGGGTTTGAAGCTATGTTTGGAGAAACCCGAAATACTAAGAAGAAACAGCCGTCTCGGCTGTATTTCAGTGAACGTGATGTTATGTCTTTAGTTTACCATTTTAATGTTTGTTACATAACTTAGGTCATGCCTTTTTTTCGACATTTGTGTCTAGTTAGGTAAGTTTTTAGAGCGAACAACATTTCTGCTTGAAATTTCGGGCTTACGTTTAAACTTGGTAAGTCACGTGACGTTCTGTGCCACAGTTGGTGAAAATCATGCCCTTAATCACTGATTGCATAGGAGTTGCCTGCAAGGAGGCCACCGCCGTGTAGAACTCCTAACAAGTATGTAATCTTACTGTTAGAGCTCTGATTGGAAGGCGTGTCTCGATCTAGTTTCTTACAAAAGCCTGAGACAGAAATTATATGTGCAGTTATTGCTAGTGTTATATGATTTGCTGTTTAAAAACTGCCATTAAAAATAAGGGAGTTAGAACACAAATGTAGTTTGTTTTTATGCTTTTGGAACAAAGTAGTCCGCTGATTGAAACATGGCTTAACATGTGATATTAGTGTAGAACAATAACTCCTTTCTTGGGGTGGTGCCAATTAAAGAACATTACAATGAGCTATATATTTGTAACGTTCTGTGGTGCCGGAAATGACACTAAATAGAATTATACTTCCTGTTTTTTTTTTTTTTCCCTTCCCCAGTAACCAAGTACTATGCTGTAGTAGCCCTGTAGGTGTAGGTTTACAGTTTCTATTTATGCTTTTAATATTTTTCTGGGTTTTTATGTGGCAAGGCTGGTTAATTAGAAATAATAGTGCTCTGCCTAGAATAATTTTCTGCATGTCACACTACATTTTATATAAGAATTTATATATACCAGATACATTGTAGTGTGTTAGCTAGCAAACTTTATTTTAATTACTGATGTTTTCTTTCAGCATATGAAATCTAGGAATTTTTAATTCATAGAATTCCAGTTTATTTTAGTTACTGTAAACTTCAGAATTAGAGGTCAATTTAAAAGTAGTTATTAAGCATTTGTAAGTTTAAAAGGACTTCTTTTCTTTTTTTGACTAATCTGACCATCGTGACATTTCTGGTCATTATTGCCTAGTGTAAACTATTTTATTCTAGAACTATGGCAGTTTTGCAAGGCTATTTGAAGTGCTAAGTGTTTTATGTTACCTGTTTTAAGGTAAGTGACTTCTATGAAGTTCTTTTTGGATAAAACAAATAGGTCATCCAGATTGGGTATTATAAACTAATTCTGTATTACCACAGTTTGGGTACCTGAGAACTACTTCATTTTGATATGGCCTAGAGAGGTCTCTGCTGATATACTATAAATCACCTGATAGATAGAAGCCGGCTAGCTGCCAACTGCATCACTCTATGGTTACATTTTTTATAGAGAATTTTTAATTGTTAGTATATCACTTCTGATATATTTAGATACACATACAAATTATGTTTTTGAATAGTTCTTTGTTCACACAAATTTTCTTTTATTCTTTTATAACTTTAATTTTATCCTAGGATGAAGGTTAGACTGGGGTTTCTTATAGTCCTAGGTTCCAGTTTCAAATAGATCTTCCGATTAACTAAGTTTGCTTAGTACATTATACATTTTTGTTACAGTTTCTCTTCTGTAAACAAGAAATAACTAAGTCCTGTTATGATTATTATAATTACAATAACTTTTTCCTCTAGTTGCTGTTTTTTGAATTATTTCTCATCCTCCTGTGAGGAGGAGAAGGAAAGCTACTGGCACAAAAGTATTGGTATATTTAAAGTCATTTAAGTTGATTTAAAATGATAGAAACCATAACCCTACAAATATACTACAAGCCAAGTCACAGCTACTACCAAGTCACAGCTACTACCAAGTGGCTATTAGGGGCTTTTGTGGGTTTTCGAGAAACTTCTACCTTAGCTGACTTAATTTAAATTTAGTGAAATTATCTTATAGTGAGTCTGCATACTGATATCAGGCAGAAAACAGGGTTTTTTTCTTTTTGCTTTACAATTAATTGTAAAGATACAATTAGTAATTTTGAATTTAGAGCTTAAGAACTTTATGTTCCTAAGAAATTGAGATCAGTTAAAATTTTGAAGCTAGTTGACTTAATATGACTTCTGAGATGCTGTGTTTCTTTTCTGAATTACTAGTTGACATTGGTAGTCTAACACCCTGCTTTAAGTGTCTGTTTTTCTGCAAAGTATTTTTAAAGCATATTCCCAAGGCTTATTTCAATAATGGGATGAGAAGGAGTTCTGCCAGCCATGTGAGGACACAGAACTCCTTCTGAAGTGTAGTTCTTGGGTTTTGTTACATATTTCATTCCTTTTTTGTTTTGTTTTGTTTTTTAACCAAAGATTTTTCCTATGTGAAATGTCAGAACTGCTTATTATTCTTGGCAGGATAGTATGAAAGAATAGCAGTTAGAGTTAATAAATAACGATAAGTAAAATAAATAAGGGTAGGTATTTGTTGGTCGATAATTTTCTTTATTAACAGGAACTTTTGCTGTGTCTTCGTTTGTATGTCAGATGTTTTGGGCTTTCTTCTGTTCTTTTGTCTTCTAAGTTTGTTTAGGTAAGCAGCACAGAGATCACAGTTCTCTTCTCTTCCTTCTGTAGGAGGGACACACATCTTTTATACAACTGGAGTTTAAAAGAATTAGGTGGAACTTGTTTGTTTGAATGTTTCAGAAAGGTAGTATATTTGGCAAAATGTTGTATCTTCTCTCTGTCCCCCCAAGAAATGATTTCAAAGCACCATACTATCATTATTTTGGCTTCATATTATTAATAATCCTCACAACATTCCTGTAAGGAGATAGAGGGTATATGGTATTGTCGCTGTTTTTGTAGGTGGGAAAACATGATGCACACATCTGTTGACTTTCCTAACTTGATGTAGTCAGGACCAGAGCAGAGAACCAGCTGGCTTCTAAGGCCCATGTTCTATCTTGATTTGACTTTGCTCCATAGGGCAGAGGAAACAGGCGAAGAATCATGTAAGTCATCTGTTCTTTTTTCCCCTGAAGAACTTACACATTATAGATGTGGGTTAGATTTCATTACTGCTCACTGACTTTCAGTCCCTGAGACATTAGATTTTCATTAAACAATGTTCAACAACTAAATTCTTATAAAACAGTTGTTTTAAGAAAAGCATGCTTCTGAAATTAGAGGGCTAGTTAATATCTTATTATGAGTCTTTAAATGGATAGTGTTTTTTTTTAATATATTGGCAGTATAGGCTAGAAAACACAAGTGGTAGAAATGATGGGCTGTTTTAAATACTAGCTGGGCTGGTATGCATACTAGCTTAGCAGTTCAGTAAGTAGGAAACATTCTTCCCCTAAGAAGTAAAAGACTGTGCATCACCATTGCTGATGAAAGAACAGTCAAACCAATAGCAGAGGAGGTTCATTAGAGTCGCTGGGACTGCAGGGCTTACCTCAATGCTCAGGTGGCATTAGATGTATCCTATGACACCTCCTTTTTACTTTGTTTGTAGTAACTGTTCCATATTTTAATTCTGGGGCACATTTGGCTCAAGCTTAGCTCTGATGAAATCTGAAATACAATTAAATCTTGTAAGTGGAGTCAGAATCTGTTTATTTTTGGGTCACCTTTGATGATTATGCTATCATAGATGTCAGCTTTAAAGGCTTCATGCTCAGAGTAGATTTACTGTTGAGCCATCCCAAATTTTTACAGTTCTTTGCTTGTAAGCCACTGCTTACTAACAGAATTACACTTTAGGTGACACTTGGGCAAAATTAAGAGTTGATGTTCTGATAAACTTAATCCCACATTAGTTGGCAGTACTTTGTAACATTGTACTTTTAAACAGTAAGTAGTTCTAAGATTGACGTTCTTCAGAAATTGCCTTTTTTTCATTTCATGTTTCAATAATGTTTTCATATTGATATATCAAATATTATTCTACTAACCTTTGTTTTTCTAGTTTAGAATAATTTTTAGTTTTATTTGGGATATTGTAATATTTAGTATTATAAAGATTATTAAACATGTCCATTTATTGCTAAGATGAGGTGAAGTAGGATCAATTATCATCAGTAGATTAGTGAGCTCGGATCACTCCTGGAGACCACCTGCCTCCGTGGTAATAGACCTGAAATTCAAATATAGGAGGTGTTTTTATATGCTTGTATGTTTTTATATGTTTTCAGGCATGACAGAGACAGTGTCCACATATATTTTATTTTAGTTTTTCTTGAATCCAGATATTATATATTTTAAAGTGTTTATGAAATAAATTTTGAACTAGTGTGATAGTCTAATTTATCTTGTAATTTGTTTTCTCATGTGTTTCATGAGTGATCATCATCATCTATGGCGTCTTAATTGTAGTTTTTCTTTCATGTGAAAGTCTTATTTATTGATGTTTGAACTCAAAACCTCAGTGCATGCTAAACACACACTTCAGCCTTTGAGAATCAAGGTGTGTGCACATGTGTCAGAGAATCAGAAGTTTTACAGATTTTAGTTGTGAGTACTTACACAGACTACACAGGGACCTGGATTTGCACTCTCAGGACTGCCAGACAACCAAACCAGAAAAACATAAGGCCTTCTTTATTTTACTTTCTCAATGACAGCATCTTGCTACGTAGCCCAATCTGCTAGGTAAATGTTTGTGTTGTCCATACTGCTTTTGACATTGAGATCCTCTTACATCTGCCTCTCGAGTGCTGTGGTAAAATCAATGGGGACATCATACCCAGCCCTTTGTAGATTTTTCATACTTGAACTTTAAGTCACAAATAGTTACTTGAAAGTTGGGTCTGGTGTTATATTTCCATTGCTTCACAAGGTGAAGTAGGAGGACTGAAAATTCAAGGTTAGCCTGGGTTGCAGAAGAAATAAATTCTTATGATTATCAGATTAATAGACTTTTACAAAGCTAGGTCACATACTCAAATGTATTGTCTACAGCATTACTTAGTTATTTTAAATTCAAACAATTTTAGGGAGCCCTTTCCAATATTTTATGTTCCGTTGCTTACTACAATGTTAAAATTGGGATATTTAAGAGTTTAGTAAGTGGGAGTGTATACATACGGCTTTTATAGTGTTGAGCTTATAGATCACAAGATTTCTAAGTTTTCTGTGGCACACATTACATTTTTTTTTCTATAGGTTATCCTTAAGATTGCTCTTAAGCTAAAATATAAAGGAACTCAGGCTTATTTTTTCCTGAGTTGCTCTGAAAATTTTTTCAAATGTTAGATTGTTCTATGACTTTCATAAGGATAATTACAACATTTCTAATACAAATGTGTTTTTTTAGTTTCAGTACAAAATGGTTCGATTCATCAAAAAGATGCTGTAAATGATGATGATTTTGAGCCATACTTAAGTAGCCAGACAAATCAGGTAAGTTGTCTGTAGAGTCAGACTTTAGGAAGTTAAACTTCTTTTATTTTTTACTGATTTTTTTTTCCAAGTAGACATCTAATTGAATAGGAGGATAAAATAACGTGAATAAATTCATTTAGTATATCTACATATGGTGAATAACACTTGCAGGTTTATGACTGTGGAGACTAGAGGTGGTAGGTAACTGAAGGGGTTCTAAAATACTTAAAGATTAACATTATTTTTATATGTTACACTTAGAATTGTTGAGCATTAAGGTAATTTCACTTTTTACTATTGCAGCCATGTATTTTTAACTAAAGCAAATTAGACTTAATCAGCTGGAAACTTATGGGATAATGACTAGTTTGTATCTTACAATTTTTAGTTAACTGTATTTTCTTATTTTAAGACATTCAAATTTGAATTCCATTGACAGTTATTGCAATTTTTAGTATCTAAAGTATTAGTGAATAGAATTAAGGACTTTATAAATACTTCCTCGTTATGGACATAGATTGTAGTACATATCTCAGTTCTGGGATTTGAACCTGTGATATTATTCTACATGCAAAGTCATGTGCCACAATTGAGCTACTTGCCTAGTCTCTAGTAGCTTTTGTTTGTAAAGGTAATAAGTATTAAGAAACAGTAGAATGTTATTTAATATTTAGTTATAATTTTTGCTCTCATGTTTATTTTCAACTTTGTGTCTCTGCTAGAATCAAATTTTGAAAGTATGATTTCAGCCCTCTACTTCATTAGAATATTCTGGAATGTTTCTGTCGCTTATAAAAAGATGTATGAAACATGTATTCTGAAACATTAGATTTTAAAAAGCATGAGAGGAAAAGGCACTCATTGTTTCCATAGAATGAGCAATGGAATTAGAAAATTTGAACAGAAAGTTTTCTGTTTTGAAAAATATAGATTTGGTTTTTATCTTGGAGAAGTGATGGCTTTGCTCACTCTTATCTACCTCTTGGTCATTTTTTACCAACTTTCCTCTGTGTGCTGGCTTAGATTCCTAGCATATATTGGAGAGGAATAAATAAACGAGGAGGAATGAAAACAAATGGTAGAATTTGTGAATGCTGGACAGAAAGAGTATTATTCCCGTCCCTGCTCCTACTGAGAAAAGATGTCAGGAGTTGTCTTTCCACAGTACCAAAAATGATGACCTCTAACAAAGCATGTATTTTAAGAGCAACAATAATATAGAATGTTGAAAATTAAGTTTGTTTTATAGAAGAAAGTGGAAAGTTGTCTGAAATCTTAGAGGTAAGTTATATAAGATTTTAAGTAATTCAGAATTTCTTAGCTGAACTATAAAACTGAAGAAATTCAAGAGAATCGGTTTAGTGGAAATTAAGTTTATTGCTGGAATATGTCAAATAATCATGATTGACAAACTTTAAAGTTGTGCAAGAATTCACGTAAATTAGTTAGTTCCTTGGATAGTGCTTCACTAAAGTGTTCAATTAAAGTTCAACTGGATAAACTATGAGGTTCTTTTTAAGATTTATTTTTATGTGTATGTTTCTTAGTATATGCTATACATGTATGTGATTTGGGAATTAAAAGTTGTGAGTTGTCTAACCTGGGGATCAGGGAACAGAATTTGGTTTTTCCAAAAGAGTAGGAAGGCTCTTAACTGCTGAGCCAGCTCTCCAGTTAGATATATGAGCTTTTAAAATTAATCTCTTCAGGTAATTTTAAAAAGTATAAATGATGAAGATGAATCATTTTGTGGAAAAGGTGTTAATACTTTTCACTGATTTAAATTGTTATATATACTTGGATCCAATTCATATCAGTTAACCTTGGTTAAAATATGTTGAAAAATATTTAAATATTTTAATTTAAAAAAATTAAAATGTGAGTTAAAATATGTTGTTGGCCTTACCTCTCTAGCAGCATACTTACTCTATTTTACAGTGTTTTATTTGTAAAGGAGGAAGGAAAGAGATCATTGGTTCCCTGTAGATCTTCCAAATAAGCTGGTGGTTGAATCCAGGTTTTATAACTAAGGTGCCTTTTTGT
This sequence comes from Mastomys coucha, assembly GCF_008632895.1. Lineage (NCBI taxonomy): Eukaryota > Metazoa > Chordata > Mammalia > Rodentia > Muridae > Mastomys > Mastomys coucha. The sequence goes on from NW_022196899.1 coordinate 10,620,410, forward strand.
TAACTATGCCCTGCAACTCACAAATACATTTAAAGAGGAAATTGAAATACTGATGTTACTCGTGGTCAGTGTTGGTCAGAGTTGGCATTTTGTTTCCAGATTCTTGGCTATTCACACATTCACAGAATTGAAATTAAAACCCACACAAATTTGCAAAAGTAGCAAGAAAATTTTATTTAAACCAAAGTAATAGAAAAGTTCAGCATATACTGCAGCGGTGCAGGCACCCACATGAATGGAAATGTTCAGGGTCTCAGGTTACTGTCTGGGCTCTCTGTGAGCTCTAAAGGAAGAACGGGAGGGCTGATTGTAAGGGTGTGGTTGGCATGCTTTTCTTTTAATTGATAGACTAGCTCATACAGTCATTTCTTTCCATTGTCTGTATTTCTTCCCATAATTCATCATTTACTCATCTATTTCTTTATCTGTATATCTACATTTATATTTATCTATCTATGAACATATATATAGGAGTAAAGTGATAAATAACCTAAAAGGCTACAGTTTTGTTTCACTGTTCATCTAGCCTGGAACTACCCGTGGCTAAATCTGCCTTCCAATTCCCAAACTAGATTGTATTGAGTCTACTTTTGAACAGAAATTTCCCAAAGTTTGATTGTTGTTAGAAGAGTAAAGAACTTATACCCTTGTCCAGAGAAGCTATCTTCATGTAGGCTTATGTGAGTGAGCCTCAGAGGTGGCTGGTGCATTGATCAGAGAGGAATGTATGCATAATATGCATGTATATATACTTGTATGATAGGCAAAAGTGCATTATTAGAAGATGGGTATGTACATGCTACAGACCAAGTGGAATCCCAGATTACTAAAGCAGTCCCTATGCTTTCCCTATAGAGGCTTGGGAAACTAATTATATTTGAGTTTATTCTGTTTTGGCATCACATGCCGTCTAGTTTACCTATGGCTGACTATTAATGTGATTTTTCCATTGGCATTACAGTAACTGCTATTCTAGAGTCCTGAAATCCAAATCTGATTGTATAGTTCTCAATACTAATAAAAATGTTACCTGTCAGATGTGGTGGTGTGATCTTAGCACTTAGGAAGAAGCAAGAGGATGTCAAATTTAAAGGTAGACTGGGATACAGTTGAGATAACAAGATCGTATCTCACAGAAATCAAAACAAAAAAATAAAGCACACAGAACACCACTACCATAGTTCCAGAGAAGTGGATAAATTTGTCATATGAGAGCATTTAAAATGGTTCAAATACTTTATCTCATCTTTAGTCAGCATTGCTCATCTTTGGGAAATAATTTCTGAGAATATACATTTTTCTTCTCAATTTCTTTTAAAAAATCACCTTAATCTTTTTATTTATATTTGTATCATACATTTTTCTTTCTTATGTCAAGCCTCAAACTCAACACCCCATGAAGTTAACTCCTTGCTGATATGTTTTGTCTCAATTTTTATACACGAATATAATACTAGTTAAGTTGGAAGGTCAGCTCTTTGCTGCAGTATTGTGGAATGCTCCAGTACAGGGAGTGAATTCTTTTATCTTTCTGTTTCCTGTCATGGGCATCTCTGGGAGGGATGAAGGATTGAAATTTTAACATGAAATAGATGTTAACTGAATGAATATGTTAGGTATTTGGTAGAATATATAATGAAGAATTACAGTTGATGAAACATACAGATTTTGATTATTTTTAACAGTTTTCATGACATTTTTTTATGCTTGTGTTTTGACAGTCTCCTTGTATAGCCCTGGCTGGTTTCAAACTTAAGACTGCTGCCTTAGCCTCCCAGGTACTGGAATTATGTTGAGTTTCAAACTTAAGACTGCTGCCTTAATATTGATTGTGCTTTTGCAATAAATCTCAGTTTTTGAGATGAACAATAGAAGAAAGTAAATATAATCACTAAAAATACACTGAAAGTCATTAACCCTTTGATGTAGAAAATAGGACAGCTTTCTGTTTGTGTGTTTGTTTGAGATTAGGTGTGGTAGTGTATATAGCTCATATTAACCTCATCAGTTTCCAGGTATATTAGATTCATAGGTGCATACTACCAATGTAGGCTTGGAAGTCTGCAGTCTTTGAAGTACTTCAGGTTTGTTTGTTTGTTTGTTTGTTTGCTTGCTTGCTTGTTTTCTGAGACATGGTCTTACCATCTAGCTCAGACTGTTCTGTAACTTACTGTGTAGATCAAGCTGGCTTTGAAGTCATAGATAACCGCCTGCCTTTTTCTGGGATTCAAGGAGTGCACCACTATACCCAGCTGTACCTCAGGTTCTTAATAGAAATAGATTTCATTTTACTTGTTGTAACAAGTACTGTTTACTGATGAGTAATAACACTTTTCATCAATCTTTTTAAAAATATCTGATATCTAATATCTAATACTTAATTTTACATATTTGAATAAAGAAATGTTACAACTGAAAAGTCAAATGAAAATTGAGCTATGTTAATGTGCTTTGAGAACAGCAAACATTAGCCTTTTTTTGTTTTTAATAGATATTTTATTTACATTTCAAATGTTATCCTCCTTCCTCATTTCCCCTCTGAAACTCCCCCATCCCATCCCCTCTTCCTCCTGCTTACTAACCCAACGACTCCTGCTTCCCTGTCCTGGGATTCCCCTACACTGGGGCACTGATCCTTCATAGGACCAAGGACCTCTCCTCTCATTGATGTTCCACAAGGCTTTCCTCTGGTACATATGCAGCTGCAGCCATGAGTCCCTCCATGTGTAGTCTTTGGTTGGTAGTTTAGTTCCTGAGAGCTCTGGGGGTACTGGTTGGTTCATATTGTTGTTCCTCCTATGGGGCTGCAAACCCCTTCAGCTCCTTGGGGCCTTTCTCTAGCTCCTTCATTGGGAATCTTGTGGATTGCTGTGAGCATCCACTTCTGTATTTATCAAGCACTGGTAGAGCCCCTCAGGAGACAGCTATATGAGGCTCCTGTCTGCAAGCATTTGTTGACATCCACAATAGTGTCTGGGTTTGGTAATTGTACGTGGGATGGATCCCCAGGTGGGACAGTCACTGGATTGCCTTTCCTTCAGTTTCTTTTCCATACTTTGTCTCTGTATCTCCTACCATGGGTATTTTGATCCCCTTTCTAAGAAGGATGGAAGTATACACACTTTGGTCTTCCTTCTTCTAGAGCTTCATGTGCTATGTGAATTGTATCTTGGGTATTCTGAACTTCAGGGCTAATATCGACTTATTAGTGAGTACATACCATGTTTGTTCTTTTGTTATTGGGTTACCTCACTCAGGATATTTTCTAGTTCATCCATTTGCCTAAGAATTTCATGAATTCAGTGTTTTTAATAGTTGAGTAGTACTCCATTGTGTAAGTGTACCACATTTTCTGTATCCATTCCTCTGTTGAGGGACATTGGAGTTCTTTCTAGCTTCTGGCTATTTTAAATAAGGCTGCTATGAACATAGTAGACCATGTGTCCTTATTGCACGTTGGAGCACCTTCTGGATATATGCCCAGTAGTGTTATAGGTATTACTATGTTCAGTTTTCCTGCCGGACTGATTTTCAGAGTGGTTGTACCAGCTTGCAATCCCACTAGCAATGAAGGAGTGTTCCTCTTTCTCCACATCCTTGCCAGCGTCTGCTGTCACCTGAGTTTTTAATCTTACCCATTCTGACTGGTGTGAGGTGTCATCTCAGTGTTGCTTTGATTGGCATTTCCCTGATGACTAAGGATGCTTTTCAGCCTTTTGGTATTTATCAGTTGAGAATTCTTTGTTTACCTCTGTACCCCATGTTTTATTAGGGTTATTTGGTTCTCTGGAGTCTTAACTTCTTGAGTTCTTTGTATATATTGGATACTAGTCCTCTATCAGATGTAGGATTGGTAAAGATCTTTTCCCAATCTGTTAGTTGCTGTTTTGTCCTATTGACAGTGTCCTTTGCCTTACCGAAGCTTTGCAATTTTATGAGGTCCCATTTGTCAATTCTTGATCTTAGATCATGAGCTATTGTTGTTCTAGTCAGGAAATTTTCCCCTGTGCGTATGTGCTTGAGGCTCTCCCCACTTTCTTTTCTACTAGTTTCAGTGTATCCGGTTTTATGTGGAGGTCCTTGATCCACTTGGACTTGAGCTTTGTACAAGGGGGGGGGATAGGAATGGATCAGTTTGCCTTCTTCTACATGCTAACCGCCATTTGAGCCAGCACCGTTTGTTGAAAAGACTGTCCTTTTTCCAGTGAGTGGTTTTAGCTCCTTTGTCAAAAATCAAGTGACTAAAGGTATGTGGGTTCATTTCTGGGTCTTCAATTCTATTCCATTGATCTACCTGCTTATCACTGTGCCAAAACCATGCAGTTTTTATCACAATTGCTCTGTAGTACAGCCTGAGGTCAGAGATGGTGTTTCCCCCCAGAAGTTCTATTGTTGAGAATTGTTTTCTCTATCTTGTTTTCTTTTTTTTCTTATTCCAGATGAATTTGGAAATTGCTCTTTCTAACTCAATTGAGTTGGAATTTTGATGGAGATTGCATTGGATCTGTAGATTACTTTCAGCAAGATGACCATTTTTTACTATATTAATCCTATCAATCCATGAGCATGGGAGATCTTTCCATCTTCTGAGATCTTTGATTTCTTTCTTCAGAGACTTGAAGTTCTTGTCATACAGACCTTTCATTTGCTTAGTTAGAGTCACGCCAAAATATTTTATATTATTTGTGACTATTGTGAATGGTGTTGTTCCTTTTTTTTTTAAAGATTTATTTATTTATTATATGTTAGTATACTGTAGCTGTCCTCAGACACTTTTTCTTTTCTCCCCGGCCCCGCTCACTCGGGCCCAAAGATTTATTTATTATTATATATAAGTACACTGTAGCTGTCTTCAGATACCCCAGAAGAAGGCATCAGATCTCATTACAGATGGTTGTGAGCCACCATGTGGTGGCTGGGATTTGAACTCAGGACCTTCGGAAGAGCAGTCAGTGCTCTTAACCACTGAGCCATCTCTCCAGCTCGGTGTTGTTCCTTAATTTCTTTCTCACCTTGTTTATCCTTTGAGTAGAGGAAGGCCATTGATTTGTTTGAACCATTAGCCTCTTTTAACTTTTCAAGTATTTTCATAGTTATTAAAAAATTAAACTAATCTTTATTAATATTATTGTACAATTCCAAAGAAGCACTTTTAGTAATTCTTCAAAAGAATGTTTATTCTGGGAGAGAACCCTCCAAATTGTTAAATAGCTTTGACATTCCTTAGAGGCTCAAGGTATAGTTCAGTTTTCTTAAAGTATGCTTAGCATACATAAGGCCTTGGATTTCATCCTGCCTTCATCTCCCTCCCCAACTTTCACAATATGTAGAGCAAAAGTCGCCCTTATTTTATAAACAAAAAGAAATGAAATGGCCTGTTAGGATTGTGGACATTGAAAGTGGAATGTGAGGAGTTGAGTCCTTCCCTTCTTCCTAGTAGATCTGCACTTAGCTTTGAGATTATCCCACCTGGAAGCTTACATTTCAAAAAGAGGTAAGATAAGTTTTAGTAATAAATACAACTGAATATATGTGATACCACATTTCCTATTTGAAATTATATAAAATATTAAATATAAAGAAAAGTTATGATGAGCATATGCATTGCTTAGAATCTGCCATTGATATTTCATTTATCATATTTTTCTTTCTTTTTTTTTTTTTTAAGATTTATTTATTATTATATATAAGTACACTGTTGCTGTCTTCAGACGCACCAGAAGAGGGCATCACATCTCATGTCGGGTGGTTGCTGGGATTTGAACTCAGGACCTTTGGAAGAGCAGTTGGTGCTCTTACCAGCTGAGCCATCTCGCCAGCCCCATATTTATTTCTTAATGTTTTTCTTTTTAACAAATACCTTTGGTAGAGGATATGTTTTTAGTCATTTTCAGCCCTATCCCTCAACTCCTCTTAGATTCAATTCTGTACCTACTCTCTTATGTCTTGTTTAAAAAAGTTTTTTTTAATTCATTTTAAAATGTTACAGAGTTTTCATAGTTCTCTATAAGTGGATCATTTTTTCCTAGGTGGGTCAGCATTTACAGTTACAAATATTTACAGTCTTAAATATTTTAATTTTCTTTTAGAAATAAAATTTATATGTAATGTGCAAAATTTGAGTGCCTCCATGTAACTAAAGCCAGTGTTCAAGTAGACCATCTTTCATGCAAATTTTTGTTCCTGAGTTTAATTTTTTACTGACCTCCAGGGACACTTTTGGGATCTTTTTTTTAATGAATTAAATGTTTAGAGTTACAGATATTTATAAGGTTATGGTTTATAAATATATAATATAGGGTGCTTTTATATATATCAAAGTAGTTAAACTATCAGCCTACATAGTTTTAACAATATTTTTTTTGTGAACAGTTGAAATTTTACCCATTTTGGAATGAACTGCATATTAGTTATATATCTCACTTAGGCACCTTTACACATTTGTGTCATGATACTTTGTCTTTGCTCTCCTGTTTTCCCCTTCCTTCCCTGAGTCGTTCCTTTCTGTTCTGCTTTGCTATGTACATAAGTTCCTTTACGTCTGTTTCCTACTTCTGTTAACTAATCTTTTTGTTCTCGTTGATTTTTATTTTAAGATTGGACAAGTTCACTGTAAGCATGCCTCTGTGTGTGTGTGTGTGTGTGTATGTGTGAGAGAGAGAGAGAGAGAGAGAGAGAGAGAGAGAGAGAGAGAGAAAGAGAGAGAGAGAACAACACAGTAAATATCTTTTATTTTATGTATGTCAGTATACTGTAGCTGTTTTCAGACACATCAGTAGAGGGCATCAGATCCTATTACACATGGCTGTGAGCTACCATGTGGTTTCTAGGAATTGAGCTCTGGAAGAGGAGTCAGTGTTCCTAACCACTGAGCCTTCTCTGCAGCCCAATAATAAGTTCTTTAAAAAACTGGAAAGTAGTTCCAGATAGTATGTGGGATGTTATAGGCAAATTTATATTGGCATTTCTTTTTGTGGGGCTGGGCCTTTACTACCATGGCTTCTAGTGGTCTGGTAAGTACTGTGCCATTGAAGAAATGTCCCCAGATCTATACAATTTTGGTGTATCCACAGAATAGTCTCATGAATACGATTGGGGAAAAAAGCAAAAGCAATCATGAGCTACGGAGTTTATTACTAGCAACTTAGTTATCTGTCTAGGAAAGTGAAAAGTCAGTCAGAATGGTACTGATCCCTGTTAGAAATTTTGACTGACTAGCTAGGTTTTTGCCTACCTTTCATGATTTTACAAATCCTAAAGCTGTGTTCTGGGTATCAGCAATCAAACATAGAGCAAAGAATGAGAAATCTGTCATTAGTTAGTTATTTTTCATCAGTAGAGACTGGTTTTTAATTTTAGACGACCAGAGAATTATTTCAAAGACATTGCTTTTTTATTAATCTCCCTCTCTTTAGAGAAAACATTCTATTTTTTTGTCAAAGATAAAGTAACAAGATAAAAGAAAAACCATCACATTGAAGTTGGACAAGGTGGACCAATAAAAGGAAAAGAGCTCCAAGAGAAGCTGACGAGTCAGAGACCCACACAGTGACACATTCCGAAGTCCATGAGAGTACTCAGCTTCCTTAGAACATGTACACAGGAGGAGCTGCTGCACACCCATGTGGGGCCCTGTCTGCTGCTTCAGTCCCTGTGCGTTCATAAGAGCCTGACTCTTCTCCTGCTATCCCCCATCCCCTCTGGCTCTCACACTCCTTCTACCTCTTTTCATGCAGTTCCCTGAGGTTTGATGGCACTGCATTCAATCTGTAGATTGCTTTTCATGACTATGTTAATCCTACTTATCTATGAACATTGAAGATTTTTTCCCTCCTTTTGATATGTTCCCTAATTTCTTTCTTCAAAGACTTGAAATTTTTGTCATATAGGTCTTTCACTTGCTTGCTTAGAGTTACCTTAAGGTATTTTATTTGAGGTTATTGTGAAATGTATTTCACGGATTTTCTGTCTGCTTTTCATTTGTATACAGGTGGGCTACTGACTTTTTTGAGTTACTCTTTTAGCCAACTATTTTTTTGAAAATGTTTTATCAGCTGTAAAAATTTTCTTTTGGAATTTTTAGTGTCACATATCTATAGTAGCAAATGATCTCCAAATTAAGCTTTCCTTCTTTCCCAGTTTGTACTTCCTTGATCTCCTTCAGTTTTCTCTTTGCTCTAGTAAAGACTTCAAGTACTTTATTGAATAGATGTGGAGAGAGTGGACAGCTTTGTCTTGTACCTAATATTAGTGGAATTGCTTTGAGTTTCTCTCCATTTAAGTTGGTATTGCCTATGGGATTATCTAAATTGCCTTTATTATGTTGAGTTCATGAAGGGTGTTAATGTCAAAGTCCTTTTTTGTGCCTAATGAGAATGAGATGATCACATGGGTTTTTTTGTTTTGTTTTGTTTTGTTTTGTTTTGTTTTGTTTTTTTGTCTTTTTTTTGCTTATGTGGTAGATTATATTAATTGATTCTTCTCTCTTGAATTATCCTTGCATGTGCAGGATGATGCCTCCTATCATGGTGCATGGTCTTTATGCTGTATTCTTCGATACAGTCTGCAGTATTTTAACATCTGCGTTTAACAGAACATTAGGCTCTGATTCTCTTTGTTGGGTGTTCACGTGGTTTGGGTATCAGGGTAGCTGACCTCATAAAATAAGTTTGGCAATATTCCTTCTGTTTCTCTGATCATGATAAGGCCTTTTTCTTGGGCTTCTGCTCTGCTGGAATATTCAGGGTCTGCCGCAGTAGGGCTGCTGGGCTCTAGTGGAGACATATTTTTCTGGCTGTTACTGTTTTTACACTTGGTGTCTAGGCATTTGTTATTAGAATGATTATAGGTCTAATTGCTGATAACCTGGTTTTATCTTTGTTGAGTGGGTATTTTCTTTCTTGGTTTCTGTCTCCTCTCTGGATTTAGAAGCGTGATGGTTATGTGTTGCCTAGATATGAATTTTTTTCTGGATTCCGGCCTGCTCAGCTGGTGTGTTGCCAGGGAATGCTTTTTGGTGTTGGAGGCTAAGATAATAGGATGAATTTTGTGATCACTTGGCAGTGGAATAAGAGAGGAAAGGGAGACCTCCTCGGACAGTATTATATAGAGCTGAAAATGAGACTGAGGGGATTGAGTCTGGAGGTGGAGGAAGGGGTGAAGGTACATATTCAGCCTACCTACTTCCTTGGCAGCAGTGGCCTTTGGATTGGTAAGAGGTGCCTACTGGGGTTGGTGACTGGGATAAAGTAAGAGTTGAAGGAGGGAGGTTAAGAGGGGAAGATGGATTTAGCAGAAGGAAGGGAAGGGTCCAGCAGATGTTTTGTTGCAGAGCTGGGTCTGAGACTAGGAATTGGGTCTGGAGGGAACATATTAAGAAGCAAAAGTCACCTCAAAGACATTTTCAAGGGGAAATATCTTATTTTTATTTTCAGGGAAATCTTCAAAGAATTTATATTAACTTAGAACAATTTGGGATGTTTTAGTTTTATTCATTAATAGAACTTGCTATTTCAAATTTGGGAAAAATTGAAATGTATAGTTATTTGATATGCAAACAAGTTTTATTTTTATTGTAATTAAAAAATTACTATTTCTAAAGTGAAAAGTACTCTGATTTAGAAAGTTAAAAGCAAGGTAGTTCATAGCTATTACCTCAGAACTTGGGGTGTGAGAGGCAGGACATAACAGTATTTTGAGCAGTCTGAGAACATGAAGAGTAAGAAGCCAGTTTGGCAAGACCTTGTCTCACCAAAAGAACAACAAAAGTTGTAAGTGTGTAATATAAAATGTAGTAAGTTTTAGATAACAAAAGAAAAGGATTCCCTTAGTATTTTGTCCTTAAGGCAAGATATAAAATGTTCTTTTAATTATTTACTCTTACACAATTTCCCTCTCTCACTCACACACACACACACACACACACACACACATATGCATGTTACTCACATGTGTATACATATACACATAGTACTTTGGTAAAATTTCCTTCTGTTATATTCTTATCCCTTCTCTTCTTACCCAGTCTCCTCCTCCTTCATAGTTTTGTGTATGTGAAGCCAACTACCTTTAGAGTTGCTTGCATGAGCTTGGGTAGAATCCTCCTCCACCCCAGTAATCATCTCCCTGTAACAATTGAGAATTGTGGGTTATGAGCAGTCTCTTCCTATCCATAATATGCTTTCGACCCAGTCTCATGTGGGTTTTGTTTACATAGCCACTGTTCCTGAAAATTCCTAGGTATAACAGCTGTACAATGTCCAGAAGATTTTTTCACAGTACTTTCTATTCTCTGGCTCTTAGACTCTTTGCCTTCTTCATTTGTGGAGAGCCTAAGAAATGATGAAAGAAATATCCCATTTAGTGCTAAGCACTCATGTCCCTTCTTAGCACTTGGACCAGTTACGGTTTTCTGTATATTAATTGCTCCCCGCTATAATCAAGCTTCTCTGACCAATGCTGAAAGCATTATTAGTTTATGAACATAATTATTTTCACACCATATCCATTTAGAAAAGGAACAGTAGCAGGTTGCTTTGTGCGGCCTATGACCTCCCTTTCCCAACCATGGTCTTTTGATCAGGTTTATAGTAATACATTTAAGTTCTGCAGCCTTAAAAATCTATCTAATCAGAAAGCTATTGGATACCTCTCTGAACAACTATGCCGGTATTGCACCATTGAGTACATCTTGCCTGACATATTGGTACTGTTCGCAAGTCTACTGTAGAGTCCACACTGGATGCATTTTCTCCCATAAGATCCAGTATCTTTTGACACTATGAAAGCTAGTCAGCAGAAAGGTAGAGAGGAAAGTTCCTTCTTGATTTTGTTGTGTATTACAACCAAAAATGTATCTTCAGTATTGGGGTCTTAGCATCCTCTTCCAGTGGGCAACCAAAGAGCTCTAGCCATAGCTTGTATTATTTTGAGGGCTTTTAGAGTCTCCCTGAGTGGCAGTGGGATTTATTTCATTTTTAAATCCATGACTTCTGGGAACAGCAATAAGATAAATAATATATTTTATTGTATTTCCTTTCAGAAATATAAGAGAGCAAAACAGTTGTTTCATTGTGTAAGCATAATCTTGATTTTTTTTTTTCTGAATATAGCAGTTGTACATTTTCTATCTTAAAGTACAAAATTTAATTGGCTGAAATGATTCCATCATAAAAACTGCAATTTAATTCCATTTGACATTCATACCAGATTTGTTTAGATTTTGTATGTAATAATTTTGTGCCTATAAGGTTTATTAGCATTTGGTAAAAATTTCAGTATTTTAGAATTTGGACAGAAACACAATCTTCATTTTGCTTCTATACTTTCTGCCTAAAAATGCTGTAATTTATAATATTTTAAAGTTTTTCAGGCATAGTCTGACATTGTGTCAATGTTTCTAAATAATCCTGGCATTTAGGCAGAAATGGGGATTGTGAGATTGAGGCCAGTCTGCTGTAGAGCGAATTTGAGTCCATCTGGGCAGCAAGACTTACTGTAGGGTGATGGTACTCATTGGTAAATATTTCTGCTTATAACATTGATTTAAAATTTTAATTTTATGTAGAACAGGCACTTGCCTTTTTCATTGACTTAACACTGCTTTCAGTGTTTTAGACAACCTTTTTTTTTCTTTTCCCTTTAAGAGAACATTTCACTACTGATTATGGTCTTCTGTTTTGCAGAATAACAGCTATCCACCAATGTCAGATCCATATATGCCTAGTTACTATGCTCCATCCATTGGATTTCCATATTCTCTTGGGGAAGCAGCATGGTCCACGGCTGGAGATCAGCCTATGCCATATCTGACAACCTATGGACAAATGAGTAATGGAGAACATCATTATATACCAGATGGTGTTTTTAGTCAACCAGGGGCATTAGGAAATACCCCTCCATTTCTTGGTCAACATGGATTTAACTTTTTTCCTGGTAATGCTGATTTCTCTACATGGGGAACAAGTGGATCTCAGGGACAATCAACACAAAATTCTGCTTATAGTAGCAGTTATGGCTATCCACCTAGTTCTCTTGGGAGAGCTATTACTGATGGACAGGCTGGATTTGGCAATGATACTTTGAGTAAGGTGCCTGGCATTAGTAGTATTGAGCAAGGCATGACAGGACTGAAAATTGGTGGTGATCTGACAGCTGCAGTGACAAAAACTGTAGGTACAGCCTTGAGCAGCAGTGGTATGACTAGCATTGCAACCAATAATGTGCCCCCTGTTAGCAGTGCAGCACCTAAACCAACTTCTTGGGCTGCTATTGCCAGAAAGCCTGCAAAACCTCAACCGAAACTTAAACCCAAGGGCAATGTGGGAATTGGGAGTTCTGCTGTGCCACCACCTCCTATAAAACACAACATGAATATTGGAACTTGGGATGAAAAGGGGTCAGTGGTAAAGGCTCCACCAACCCAACCAGTTCTGCCTCCTCAAACTATAATCCAGCAGCCTCAGCCATTAATTCAACCACCACCATTGGTGCAAAGCCAACTGCCTCCACAGCAGCCTCAGCCACCACAACCACAGCAGCAACAAGGACCTCAGCCACAGGCCCAGCCTCACCAAGTGCAGCCTCAGCAGCCACAGCTGCAGAATCGCTGGGTAGCTCCTCGGAACAGGGGAACCGGCTTCAACCAGAACAATGGAACAGGCAGTGAAAACTTTGGTTTAGGTGTTGTACCTGTTAGTGCTTCACCTTCTAGTGTAGAGGTGCATCCCGTGCTGGAAAAACTAAAGGCCATAAACAATTATAATCCCAAAGACTTCGATTGGAACCTGAAGAATGGACGTGTGTTTATAATTAAGAGCTATTCTGAGGATGATATCCATCGTTCCATCAAGTACTCTATCTGGTGTAGCACTGAGCATGGTAATAAGCGTCTGGATGCAGCTTACCGCTCCCTGAATGGGAAAGGCCCACTCTATCTGCTCTTCAGTGTGAATGGCAGTGGACATTTCTGTGGAGTGGCCGAAATGAAGTCTGTTGTAGACTATAATGCTTATGCTGGTGTCTGGTCTCAGGATAAGTGGAAGGGCAAATTTGAAGTTAAATGGATCTTTGTCAAAGATGTTCCCAATAACCAGTTACGACATATTCGCTTAGAAAATAATGATAACAAACCAGTAACCAATTCAAGGGATACTCAAGAAGTACCCCTAGAAAAAGCAAAGCAAGTGCTTAAAATAATCGCTACTTTCAAGCATACCACCTCAATCTTTGATGACTTTGCACATTATGAAAAGCGTCAAGAGGAGGAGGAAGCCATGCGAAGGGTAAGAAAGAATCCAGTAACTCTTGTGTGAGAATCCTTCCTTCTGGTTGGAGTGTGTGGAATGGTATCCCTTTAAACGTCTTACAATCTGTTCTGAAAGGAATCAACAGTTTAAGAAACAACTCTAATCCCCTCTCTCTAGCCTTTCTAGTTAAATGTTAGCTTGATGAAGAAATACACTTGAAGGTTGAGGCACTATTTTCAAATGTTTGCTTTTGCTTTGTTTTATTAGAAAGGTGGTCTCTGTGTGTGTGTGTGTGTGTGTTTTATGGAACTATAGTATATATTTTATAGGACCATAGCAGGTGTAACCAAATAGAGCAAGAATTTGACATTTGGATGGGACACTAGATTTGGTAGGGCATGGCTTTTTTAGAATTAGGATTGTTTCACATTAAAGTGCCTTCTGTGAGACCAGGAGAAACTTCCTGAATTTACATATATTTGCATAAGATTGGGATTTGGTCTCTAGATAAGGCTGGCTTGAGTTACTCTCTTCAGAACTGCAACTTCAATTTGGGCCTCTGATAAAAAGAGAATGGGGAGAGTAGAAATGAATAGGGTTTTTCATACTCAGTAACCATGTTTCTTTTGAAAACAGACAAGATTATAAATAACATCTACTATGGAACTATTTGTGGGAAAATTAATCTTAAGGTGCACAGTTCTGTCTTCATGAAAAATGGCTGTGATTCTTTTTATGAACTCAAATATTGTATGACTCTTTATATATGTGCAGTAGAAGTAATTGCTTCAGTTAACATTGAGTATTGGGGTGAATTCTATTGAACTAAAGTAATTAGTTTCTAAGCCTTAGGGCTCAGAAGAACTGGAATATTTTTGAAACACACCTTTTTATGTATTTAGTAAAAGACTTTAGCTACATTTATAACAAGCACCCTAAGTAAATTCTGGTGCTAGTCTTTTGCTTTGCTGGACTGTCAGAAACTCCTTTGGAGTGATGTAGACTGCCATTCGCACCTCAGTGGACTGTTAAAATGAATTACTAAATATAACTAGAGTTTTCTTGTAGTTAAACGTGGGAAATGAGGAAAATAGGATCAGAAGTTGCTAGTGAGTCTTTTTTAGCTTAGTAGTGAAATAGATTGTAACTGTTATAAGACAGTGGATCAGGAGAATGGTTTGGAATGTGGATGGTGTGATGTGGGGAAAGATGTGTCTTGGGGATATGTTTTAAGACTTTTGAGAAATAAAGGTAGGGACTTCCTTAATTTAGACGGTTGAGAGGCATGAGAGTCAAATTTGGGGGTTTTTGTTCTTTCATAGCTGAGTCTGTTGAAATGGGATAAGATTTTCTAGGAGAAAAGATCAGGGCAAGAAATACTTAGAAGCTTTTTCTTTTTTCTACCACCAATATATCTTTTTATATCTCTTTCCTACCTAGTCTGAAAGTTTAGTTCTGGTTTTATTAATTTTAGTATTTTAATATTTGTTTCTTCATGGATCTTTATGACAGATGTGCTGCACCTACATTTAGTGATATATACAACAGTAAGAGAAACTTAATTTTTTACAACACTGAAAGAAACTTTTAAGTTTTTACATTAATATTGTTTTATCATTTCCTACATTTACATCTTTACTTTGAATTCATTTCCCAGTGTTTTAGAAAGAATAATTTAGTAATGCATTTCCTTAAAGCCCTTGTAGATTAAAAGTGAATGTATTTTTTTTAAGTCATCATACATGAAAAGTGAAAAGTTTTGTTGGCTGTATTAGTCAGTTTAATACTGTCTGTTAAGCAGAATACTAATTGTGGGTTCTGCCCTAGTGTCCATGACCATCTGGGAACAGGTTCTTGGCCCTGGTAATGGTGCCAGGTATTGCTTTGCAGAAACTGAGATTATAGTTGTACTCCACTGATCCAGCCTTTGCTTTAAAAATGTAATAGGTAAAACCTTCTATATTCATCTTCTTGTTACTGGATTTTTTTTATTTACTGAGTTTCCCCCATTCCTGGCAATAGGAGTTCTCCAGATTGCTTTTCCAGGCAACAAGATTCCTGAAGAGGAGACAACTTTGAATATCCTGTCTGCCATATAAGGTTTAGAATGTTAGGACTTCTTACTTCAAAATGAGAAGTTTCAAGGAAATTTGAAGTTGCGAGAGAAATCTAAGCCAGTCGGTATTTATGTAGGTACTATCTTGGACACATTCTTAAATTTGAACAGACAATTTTCATTATATTTGTGTAAAATGAAGTTTAATGAAATGACCAAGATTAAAAAAAGAATAGGATAATTCAGGGATCAAAAGATAGTTTAATATATAAAACAGAAGCCTCACGTGTGGTTCATGCTTTTAATGCCAGCACTCATTAGGCAGAGGCAGGTGATACCTGGGTTTGGGACCAGTCTGGTCTACATAACACAGTGAGTTCCAGGACAGCTGGCACTATGTAGAGAGACCCTTCAAAAGCATACAACTGTATACATACATACACACATACACACACACATACACACACACACACACACACACATGCACAAATATACGTACGTACGTACCACTCACATAAAAACAAATGATTAACAGTTTGTCTAGTAGGAAGGGTTCCCATTCCTACATAATTGGAGCAGAGTACTAAAAAGTTATTGAAGCATTAAACCACGATTAACGTGTGAGCAAGCAGATTAGTGGGAATATACTTATTTATACTCTTGTGTTAGGTCTTGTCGAAGCTTTAGAACTTCAAATTAAGAAGTTTACCAAATGCACAGTAATGGACATGAAAATAGAAAAGGAAAAAGATGTAGTGGAAAGAGAAGTGGTCTGAGTTTTTTAAGCACCAGGAAAAAAAAAAATCAATGGGAAGGATAGTTATATGAAGCACGTGTTTTCAGATTGAATGGGCCTACCAAATCATTATCAGGTTAGTTTAAAAGAAAAAAGAACAGACATGAAAGGAGAAAATCTTTCAAACTTCTGAAGCAAAATACACTACAAAGGAAGGGTAAGCAGGGTAATGAGAAATGTCTCCTCCTGGCCCTAGGTATGAAAAGTGAAATTGAGGCTTCTGAGAATTTAACCTACATAGTTCTTTTTTGTTCTAGTTGCTTCTTTGTTTTTTAAAGAAAGGATGAAAGAAGCATTTCAACAGAAAGAAAAAAGTTGAAGAAATGCTGATAAATCCTGGTAGCTATTGGTAGTACTGGAACAAATATCCCCCAACTCCCCTCTGTCCCTACACATGGAGGGACTCTGAACACATTTTCAGTTACAGCTTTGCTACTCAAGAGCAGTCTTTAAGCCTAACAAACAAAATGAGCGCTTGATTGGGAAGGTCTTGGCAGAGGGAGGACTATGGGAGGAAAAACAAACCTGTGGAGAATCTTTGTTGACACAGGTGTATTAGCTAATTGAGAACAGGAGAGTTTGCTCTGAGCTCATTTCTTAGTACCTAGACAAGTGACTGTCACATAGGTTTTAGTAGATACTGCCAAGTGTGTAAATGTTCTAAAACCTTCCTAATGCTGTAACCCTTCTGTATAGTTCCCCATGTTGTGCCGACCCAACTATAAAATTAATTTCCTTGCTACTGTAATTGTGCTACTGTTATGATTTGTAATGCAAATATCTGATAGGCAGGATATCTGACATGTGACCCCCTACCCAGAGTGGTGCTGACCACCGGCAGGTTGAGAACCAGTGCCCTAACCAATCTCCTGTGAAGTTTTAATATCTTAGAATCTTCCTTCCTTATTGGTCTATCTCTGTTTACTAGGTCTTCAGTGTTTATAGTAAGTGCTACCTATTGATTTCTCCATTTGTGCAAATGGTAAGCTATAAAAGTTCAGTTCTAGCTAGATCATTAGGAGACATAGTGGGAGACACATGCACATTTTTATATTTCTTAAGGTAAGACAGTTTATTGTTAAATTTTTTTGATAACTTAAGGAATGGTACCTTAGGCATATTATTTAAAGTCCTGAAATATAGCACTAATTTTGATAAACATATCATAAAATGTAGCAGGAAATTATAGTGTCCTATTGATAAATCAAGAATTTTTAATAGTAACAAAGTTATAATGGCAACACAGCAGAGGAATTTAAAATGCAAATGTGACAAGAGATTTTTCTCTATCTTGAATTCTAGGCAAGTGTTTACTCAAGTCCAGGATCTTTATTATCTTAACTTGCTTCCAGAAGAATTATTTGTATGCACTGTCTCTTTGGTGAAGCTCATATAGTCCTTGAAAATGAGAAGAAAATAACGAAGATTTGAGTGTATTTGTCCAGTATAAATTTTAGTTTCTCTCATAGTGATAGACAATTTAAGTAATCTTTAGAAATTTTTCTGTCATAGTGTTGAATGAATCATCTGTTTTATATCCTTTATAATTTTAGGCTTATAAATCCAAATAAGTATATCAGCAAACAATTTGGTATGAAATTTTAGTATTTTTTAATTTTACTTTTATATTTTTATATGTGCTAGTGTTTGGCCTTTGTGTATTCCTGTGCACATATATACAGATCCTGTGGAGGACAGAAGAGGGATCAAATCGTCTGGGACTGGAATTGCAGATGGTTTGAGAGACACCATGTAGGTGCTTGGAATTTGAACCCAGGTCTCTTAGAAGAGCTCCTGCTCTTAATCACTGAACTAGCTTTCCAGCCCCAGGTTTTAGTCTTAATAGCTGGCCTAGTTTTGTTTTTTGTTGCTGTGACAGAGTATGTTTTGATTAACATTTTGTGATATTTCTTAATCTCTCCCTCTCCCTCTTTTGCTCTCTTTTCTTTTTCTCCTCTCCTCTCCTCCCTTCAGGTTGTGCTGGCTGTGTTCTATTGTAGTGCTCTATCAGAAGAAGCTTTCGGGAAACGAGGGACCTCTAGTTCATCAGATCACTCATAGATCTTGGGAAGATAATTTCCTTCCTACCTTAATTGTGAATTCATATTATTAAACTGAAGAGGATTTCAATTAATAAGAGTATTGTTTTTCTCAGCAAATTAAGGACCACATGTAATTAACTTTCACTCTGAAGTTGCTTGTTACCTTAGACTTTGTCATTCTGCTTCTGCCTTCCATGTGTGGGTTAGAGGAATGTGCCTTAATCCTTTTTGTTTTTATAGACACAAGATAATACATTTTCTAAGTTACCAAAGAAAAAAATTTTTATTCTCCCTCCCTCCCTCCTCTTCCCTACCCACTCCTTCTCCCCTCCCTTTCCCTCCCCTCCCCTCCCCTCTCCTCTCCTCTCCTCTCCTCTCCTCTCCTTCTCTCTTCCTCTCTTCCTCTCTCTCTCTCTCTCTTTCTTTCTTTCTTCCTTCCTTCTTCCTTCTTTTGTTCATCCATTCATACATTCCTTTGTTTGTTCTTCTTTGACAAAGGGAAGGGATTCTTTGTGTAGCCCTGGTTGCCCTAGAACTTAATCTGTAGACCATGCTGGCCTGAAACATGGAGATTCACCTGCCTTTGCCTCCCAAGTGCTAGGGCCACTGCCTGGCCCACAAAGTATTTCATGAAAAGGAAATTATGTATGATTCATTCCTTGGGGTAAATTGATTTGATACGAAACCAAACTTATTGTTTTTAGGGTAGTACTTTTTTATTCTTCCCCATCTGAAGGAATATTTCCTGTTAGCACAGAAATGAATACTGGTAACGTTAGGGAAAGGCCTGTAGTTTCTTTTCCTTTGCATTTCTGAATTTATGCTATTACATTCACTGAATTTTGCTGCTGATAGATCACAGTACTTAAGTTGTCTCTGGTTACCTAATAACATAAAATTCGGTGGCTCAACACACATCATACAGGGTTTTTTTTCTTAGAAATCAGGACAGAGTTGACTGGGTTTTCAGTCTTAAAATCTCTTACAGAGTGGCAATCTATGCTGAGCCTAGAGTATCTTCTGAAGACTGAGAGATTTGCTTTCAGCATCATGTCATTTTGGGCAGTATTTGGGCAGTGATCTCAAAAAAGGAAAGAAAAAGAGAAAACAAAAGAAACCCTAAACCAAACCCAAACAAACAAAAGGTAGCACTTAGGTAGACGCGAGTAACGTAAGGAAGCAGGGTATGTCTGGGTAGGAGTAAAGCTTCTGCAGCTTAGTTACAGAAGTGACTCCCTATTTCTGTTTCCTATTCTGTTGACTAAAAGGAAGTATTTATTTGGTCTGATCCCATTTAAGGGGGAAATTGATTGTACAAACTCTTTAATACAGAACACTGAAAGCTGTTTCTGAAGCCACCTATTGTAATTACATTTAATCTTTTCCACTAATGAACCATATGGTTAAATCAAATCATGGTATCTGATTTGATTTATGATTTTTCCTGAACATCTTAAAAATAATTATTAGATATTAATTTTTATTAAAGTCTTAATATAATGCATATTAATATATGTATATATTATATATATTTGGGGCTAAAGATGGTTCATTGGATAAGAACACTAGCTGCTCTTTCAGAGGACTCAAGATTCCCAGCACACCCACACAGTGGCTCATAACCATCTGCAATTCCAGTTCCAAGAGGTCCAATGTCCTCTTCTGGCTTCTGTGGGTATCAGATACCCATGTGGTGCATAGACCACATTCAAACAAAACACCAATATTTGTAAAATAAATTTGAATAATATTTTTGTTTGAAAGTATAAAGTCAAGGTGAGTTTCTTAGATTTTGGGTGATGTGGCAAGAGAGATGTTTTATAACATAGAAGAGGTACTCGTGTAGTCTATAGAAAGTGAAATTTGCAAAAAAGACCTTTTTCAGCAGATATCCTTGAACAAGCTGTGGTTTACTGGACATTAAGAAAGAACAAATTAAGAGAATTTCCTTAAATAATTTAAGTATCTAAGCCTAGAAATTACATTTTGCTATAATAAAGTGTAATAAAGGTCTATTAAAGTCATTTTAGAAATATCCTAGCCATTTTTGTGTATGTGTTTACTTTTGAGACTTGCAGTGAAGCTTATGGCAGCTTCAGACCTGTTTTGTAGCCCAGGCTGGCCTTGTATTCTCTATTTTCTAGCTGTAGCCTTCCTAAAGGGTGAAAGAACTAGGTGTGGAGTGAAACCCCAACATTAATATTTCTAAAATGATACTTTAATATACTTTAATATACTTTCATTTTTCTATTTTTCCATTTCTAAAATGATACTTTAATATACTTTCATTTTTCTACTTTTCCATTTTACTAGTATAAGTAAAATAACCTTTTAATGTCTATTAACAATATTATTATATGTTAATATATAATTATACTATATAATAATATGTATAAGTATTATTTACTAGATGCTCATAGGAAAGAAAAAGTTCCTGCCAGATTTTACTAACTTACTGTAGTGTTCTATAATTTCTGATTGAAATTGACTTACTGGGTCTTGGCAGGACATTTTCAATTTACTAAGAAGTTTCCACTCACCACTCTTACACATTTGAACATTAGTTTGTTGACAGTTTCTGAGAATTCTACTAGCATAGTATATTCAAGTCAACTCAAGACTTTGCATTTGAATGTTTGATGTTCTTAAGCATGTATTTGCCACATTTCATTCATCAGGTAAATATTGATTGAAAGGTTACCAGTAACTGCCAAATAGGTCTTTACTTGGTAGAGAACACAGTGTATCCGTGTCCTGTTAATTCTCATTGTCTTGTTAAATTCATTTCTATGCATGTTTTTGTAAATGTTCAGTTTGTATTAATTGCTTAGTTTTAGCTTATGTTTTTTATCCACTGATACTGCCAAATTCATGCATTAGTTGTATGTGTGTGTGTGTATGCGCTTGCCTGTGCATATGAATGCCAGAAGTTGATGTCAGGTGTTTTCCTTTATTCTCTGCACTGATTTTGGGAGAGGCCCTCTTCCTGATCCTATATTTAACACTACCAACCCAAACACACACACACACACTCACACACACTCTCTCTCTCTCACAGATTTTTTTTTTTTTAAAGTCCAGTAACACTGGACTGTCATTATGAGGCTTTCTGGGTTGCTGTGTGTTCATATACCCTAATTTCCGTTTTCTGTGCTTTTTATATTTGCTTGATGTGCTAATCTGTTTTACTAAGAAAAACATGCTACATTCTCCTATTATGAATGTTAGCTATTTCTTATAAGTTGATTTAATATAAAATTGCTTTTGAAAACTTGAGTGTACCACTTACACCTTTTAAATGGCCACTTCTATCCATAGCAATAGCTTTCATCTCTGATTATGGACCATTTTGTCTGACATCATTTATTTGTATTGTGTTTCTCTTATTTTAAATTTTCTTTGTCCTTGTGTTTTAGATTTTCTCATAAATATGTAATGTGAGATTTAAAGAATTCTTATAGTTTTTATTTTTCTGGATCAGTGTATGTTTATGTTATAAAAATATAAAGTATTTTTACATTTATTTTCTAAGATCTTTTACTCTTCTTTTCTTTTGGTCTAAATGAGTTTTCTTGTATTTCTTTATTTTCCTTGCTATCTCCTTTTCTGTCTCTTGAATCGAAAGTTACGCTTTATAAAGAGAGATACATTAAGTATATAATTTGTTTATTTTAGTGATTCTGTAAAAGTTGATTACAGTTTAAACTGAAACATCTAATTTTTAAAAATAAGTTATTCTAATTGTTGTAACTGATTACCTGTCATGTTTCTGTCTAATGTAGCCTTAACTAACTTCTCCTCTCCTCTCTATTTCCTCTTCTTCTTCTTCCCCTAATATAGCTAACCATTCCTTGAGAGACAAGGCCTCCTTTATTCTTGTTGTGAAAAGTTATAATACACTGAATGTAAGAATAAGTGGAAGACTTTTTAAACCAAAGTCATTTCAAAATTAATACTGAACTCCTAATTTAATGTACCTTTAATTTAATTTAATATGTTTCCATCTTAACCTTTAACTTGGTATACACACATCTAAACTTCACTGGAAGGACTCAAAAAAAAGAGCATAACGTACTCATCTTAAATCATGTAATAAAGTAAGGCTGTAAAGACGATATAAACTACCTTGCAATAGGCCTTTGTTTTTGTAGTTATTTAAGAGGTTTATAGTGATCATCTCACTGTGATACATACATAGAGAGATAATTAGTATTTGAAGAGCTATATCTAGAGATGATTTACATTATATGCACCTATAGTTAAAATTACTTCATAGCGATTACATTTTGTTATAATATTTATATTTTTCTTTCAGGAGAGAAATAGAAACAAGCAATAACCACCATGTGGAGATGTCCTATTAAAATGACAACACTAATGATGTAGACTCTGGAAATGCCTAATAAGTCAAAGAAGATGTTATTAAAGCTTTTTGTTTTCTGCTTAAGGTGACATCTTTGAACCCTTTAACATGAAATTGATTCTTCTTGTAATGGTTTTCATCAGCGCATCTGCCCTTATTCTCTCACCAAACACACTTGAGAACTGTAAATTCATCAAGCACTTTGTGTCCTGAAGCTTTTACCAGTACCTGCTGTCTTTTGTAATTATGCATCCTAGCTAAGGCACAGAAGACTGAATGAATTGAAAAGGTTGATTAACTCTTCGAATTTGTTAAGTACTAACAGTTAACCATTAGAAGTGGTTCAATGATGTAAGAGTCTCACTGCTTCAATCTTTTCATTGTTGTAGTTTTTAAATTGTCAATTTTTAGCTATTTGAAATATTAAAAGCAAAATAATCATGCCATATTTAGTCTTGGAGTTCAAGTCTGAATGTTTCTGTGAAAAATTATTGTAGCAAACTTTTAATATGGCAAAGCAACCTTATGCTCTATTTTAGCCAAACAATACATAATCTAAAATTATATATTAGAACATTTCCCTTGTCTTCAAACTATTTGATGTAATAAATATGCAGCTTGGTGGACTTCACCAATTAATGCACATCCCCTTCCTCTCCAATTATATGTACACTGAGAATATGCGTTTGAGGGATTATTTTGTTTCTACCACTTAATGAATCTCAACATTTTGAGTAAATGTACCTCAGTCTAATCAGACTTTTTATGACCTTTATAACTACATTTAAAACCCTTCAATTCTATTGCTGGGTGTTTGCGAGCCTGATTGCTATCATGAAGTCAAAATTTATTACTCTAGGTATTCACTAGATAAATATAGTTCTTGTTTAGTAAGCATATACTGTTTCTCAACTCTTCTCCAGCTTTTGCAGTGTACTGGCATCCTTAAAATACTTTGAAAATATGGCCTTGATCCATGAATTAAATCAGTATCTAAGTGAATGTGTTGATGTTTTATTGATGAGATCTATATACATGGGAATACAGTATATATCTGGGTATTCTTATAATCTTTTTAACATCCTATTTTCATTAATTACATATCAACATTAATTTTGTATCTTGAAACAAATTGATTTTGTATAATTGAATGTGTTGTGCATCTGTATTTGATTTGATGGTATAAGGTTATGAAAATAATGTTCTGCCCCTTACATTACTGTTTTGAGAAGGAGAAAGCTATGTAGAATGATATGTTAAGGGTGAAAATAGCAATACAGTAGATTTGAATGTCTTTTTGATCTGCATTAGTTCATTTATGTTTACATCGTTATTTAGAGATATTTTCATTTGCTCTCGTCTTTGCTCACTTCAATTTCAAAGCCTCGTGACAGATATTTCTTTGAAACTTTGATTTATATAATTTTTATATAATGTTTTAGGGTGTACAAATACTGTATTTTTTTATTAAAATACAGAATTTGTGGATGACCATAGATACTTCACAGTTACTTGTTAGTCCCAGTGTAGTTATGTCAGTGTTTACTGAAGGGAACACAAAAAATATTAATGGTATATTACAGAATGAAAACTTTCTTAAAGGAAAATTGCACCTATTTTACCTTTTTGAGACTAAGCCATGAAATCTTGTAATATGTCTCTTAACTATTTATAATGAAAGTTGGCATTTGGGTATAGTCAGCACAGCAATGTTCTATATCCTTAAGATTGTATAAGTAGGACATTTTAAAGATGACACATGTCATTCTGGAACTCCTACTAGAGAAAACTGTAAAAGGGTGACCTTGTAGGAAGGAGCCGAGTCCTCCCCTGAGGTTCTCTTTTTCTTGGTGCTTTATTAGCAACTCTGGATATTTTTATAAAACTAGATACATTATAAACTAATTCAGTCTTGTTTCATTTACATTAGGTTTTATGTAAGAAATGTCATCAAAATACCCAATGAGCAGGCTGATTGCAGTAGACTCAGGCAGGGCCAGTGAATCTCAGCTGAGAGTCTATTCATGGTGAGGGGAACATCCCAGTGCCTTTATCCTGAATTTCTAATCTAATGCGAAATGGGTGCAGCATTCCTTTGGACAAAAGCTTCCACTTGGTAATTTTTGTGTTTTTCTCACTTTAAGTATTCCCCAAAGCACCAACTTTCTCTTCCTTCTTGGTCAGTCAGTATATTGTAAGATTATTTTCCATTAAATGAAATCATAACAGGTTGTCTCTAAAATACAACCAACAGAATGTTTCTTAACTGCGGGGACCAAAAGGGAGAGACTCTGAGCTCTACAAGAGTATATATATAATAAAATGTTTGAATAATATTAAATTAAGACATTATTGGTCCTGTGATTTCTTGCTCAGTGTTTTTCCAATTTGTCATTTGAATGATTCTTACTAAAGTTATTTTATGTGGGTATTTTATTTTTAATGGTATTATAGTTTGTATATTTAACAGTAAGGGGGAAAGTAACCAAAATTAGTATTCTTTCACTATACATG
The DNA here is from genome assembly GCF_008632895.1 of Mastomys coucha. NCBI lineage: Eukaryota > Metazoa > Chordata > Mammalia > Rodentia > Muridae > Mastomys > Mastomys coucha. The sequence continues at coordinate 10,645,428 of NW_022196899.1, forward strand.
TTGGTACTTGAAACTTCCTTTAAAAAAATCAACAAAAAACTCAAAACTTTTAGTGCTTAATTCCTCATTTTAACCTGTGATCTTTCTAATTGAAAAGCTGTGTTATTTTTGACTACCATGCATGTGGGGTTAAGCTGATGTTGAAACAGTTTGCAGTTAAAAAAAAAAAACTTAATCAACTTAAGTCATTCAATCATTTCAAGTGCGTTCTGCATCCTTTAAAAGTAAGTTTGTGAGATTTTAAGAGAATTGTGTTTTCATTAAATTTTGTGTATTTTTTGTTATGCCATGTAAATTCCCCTTTTCCTATGATTAAAGGAAGGGTATGATGAAATGATTAGTCATTTACATTTCACGTGTGTAGCAGTTACATGAGAATTTAAATTTTGTCGTGTTTGGGTTTGTTCATTCCTGTGAATGATGGTACAGTAGGTGAGATCTTTTTGTTACGGTACCGAACTCATCATTTGGTCCTCTTTAATCTTTGAGGGTTTCAATAAAAATTCTTCACTCTATTTGGTGTTCTTTCCTTTTTAGCTATCTTATAAATATATGCTGCCTGCTAGAAAATAACTTTTACCTACTACTATTTTTGTGATTGACAAATGCATGTAAGTTCCTCATTATAGTCAGCCATTTAAATGAAGTGAATTAAAGGAAGGGAGGCTAGTATCCCTTTGTCTAATCAGCCTGTTTACTGTTCTTAATACTTAAAGATAGAGAAGACCTTTTTCCTTTTTTTTTTTAATTATTTTTTTAATGTAGGAGGAAGTAGTGGTGCCTGCTGTCTTAAGAATCTATGTTTTGGCTCCAAGGAATGCTTTTCTAACAGATTTTACATTGTCTTTTAGAATTAATGGAATTATATGATAGGGTCATGGTAATTCTGGATATTATGTTGGTCATTAACTTAGCTCTCTATAAAGCATTTGTTCAAATGAGATAACTAAAAATATAGTTTTATGCTTTTACTTGGACTCACTGGATAATTGGCTTTGTGTTGTCTGGGAAGTCCTTTGACCTGAGATTGTATAGTTGGTGTCTGTATGCTTAATTCTTAAGTCTGAGGACCAACTATGTATTAGAATTATGTAGAATAATTTGTCTGTAGAGCAATGTTAACTTCCTCGTATAGTCCATGTTATTCCCCGAACTAAAGGATAGCAGCTGTTTACCAGTATTTGTATTGTGTCAGGCTTTACAGGAAGCTAGACGTGGTTGAACATGTTTCAAACACGAAGACTCTTGCAGTGATCTAATACTGAACTTGAGCATCCAGGAGTCCTTTTGTCATCCCCTGCAGATACTCAGAGTATTTCTATCCTTGTCAAAAGTCATTTGTGCTCTTTTTTTTAAAAAGCTCTTTGCTCCCATTGTGCTTGTTTCCATTAGAGGTTGTAAGTATGTAAACTGATCAAGTATGACAGTTGTTTATAATGTAATTTGGCTGCATTGGATATACCTGATAAAGGTTAGTTGTCCAGGTAGACTTGGAACTATAAAAGCTTCTGGGAAAATTGTAAAAATGGAGAAGTTTGCACTTAGTGTTTGCAACTAATTGTTTCAGTGCTCACTACACTGAGAAATCTTAGATTATAATACACAGGAGGTTGCAGAGGAAAGACATTAGGGAAATCAACTCAGCACATTCTTTACTCAAAGGAAAATAATGAACTGATGTTAACCAGTGCAATTAAAGTATATTTTTATGCAGTTTAAGGTTTGTATGTTTCACTCTTTATAATTCGTTTCTCAACAGACATGGTTCCTATAACATTGTCTGTTGTTAAATTTTAACCTACTTACATTTTATTAAAGTTCTGAAGTTTATTTTTTCTTTGTAGTTACTGTGTGGTCATAAACTTTTATGCCTCTTCAAATGCAAAACACCAAAAAATACTTAAGCCATTTAGAAAGTACAACATGCTGATCCTTACATACTTACTTCAGGTGTGTTGAATAACATCTTTCATTATTAATGGTTGGAGAGAAGAATTGTACCTGGAAACAGTGCTGGTGTCTAACGCCAATGGAATAGCAGGTTTGGGAGTCTGCCTTAAGAAATTAAACCATTTTCTCTCAGAACTTACGTAACAACCTATCTCCTACCAATTGGTCAAATAATAGGGAGTTAGTGGTTAAATATGTGTATGAAATTATGTAGCCTCAGATTTTCAGCAAGTTTGTTTTTTGTTTTGTTTGGGTTTTTTGTTTGTTGTTTATTTAGTGCCCTTTTGTTTCCCAGGTACTACTATTTTTAAGGTCATGAAATAAAAACAAGTGGGATAAATAATGTTGAAATAAAATAATTTTGATCAGTGCTGATTGTTTTAGACAGTTGTATTAGGGTTCTCTAGTGGAATATAACTTATATATACAAAGATGCTTCCTTCTCTGCATATATGATATGTTAATATAAATTATATATTTTATATAGTTTATATATTAACTTAAATGTTTTATGTATGTGTATATATGTACATATATATAATAGAGCTATATCTATTATCTGCCTGTATCTATCTTATCTAATTTATTAGAGTGGCTTACAGGACGTGGTCCAGCTAATCCAACAATGGCTGTCTACCAGTGGGAGGTCTAAGAGTTCAATAATTGTTAAGTCCACAAGACTGCATGTCTCAACTAGAATTCTGAAGATGCAGGCTTTAATGCCAAAGAAGCTTACTAGTGAGAACAAGTAAGCAGGCAAAGAGCAAACAAAAAGCTTTCTTTCATGTCCTTTAAATAGGTTGTCAGCAGAAGGTATGGGCCACATTAAAGGTGCATCTTCCCCACCTGGACTGATCTGGTTTAGAAGGGGGTGGGGGAGTCTTCGAACTTAAAATGACTTGATTTAAGAACCTATTCACTCACACGTGTGCCTAAGTCATTTTGGTTTTAATTAGTTCCAGGTGCAGTTCAGTTGACAACCAAGAATAACACAGCAATCAAAATTAAAAAGATTTTTACAAAAGTTATTTTGGAAAGCATTATGGTGATTAAGGTTTAAAAAGACATAAATATCTAAGCAGTTATATTAGCCCATTTCAGCACAGTCTTCCTTCCACTGATTTCTGAGTAACTTTGCTGTTCATGTTACTGTCTTAGATTCTCCTCTGAATTGATTTGCCATATAATTTGCTAATAGCATCAGTATGTCAAATTTGTAGTGTTTACATAATTTCATGGTGATGTAAAGTTTAATACTCTTAAATAATAGGCTGGCTGGCATCCAGCACCTTGGCTCAAGTTGTTCTGTATCAAGACTTCGCAACACATTGAGGAAACTAAGGGATGTTTCCATGTGGGTTAGGTACTGACATTTATTGTATTGGAAGTTAGAATAAGTATTAAAATACTGAGTGATTAGAACAGTAGAATGTTCTGGCTTGTCTACATCAGTCTGTTATAGTATCTTTTGTTCAGTGAAAGAAAGCAAGTAAAACAGTTCAATGTCCTTTCTGTTCCCTTTGGCACTGGGACTCCTTTTGAGAGTGTCTCTTCTTAGTGCTTTCTGGTGAACTGCTTGGTGTCCATGCTCCTCAGTGTAGGTGGATGATGATGATGATGATGATGATGATGATGATGATGATGATGATGATGATTGGCGATTGGGGTTGCTATATGAACTCCAACATACACAGGACCTCTGGCCCACTCACCAGGAACATTGATCTCTTCTTGACCTTGTTATACAAACTCGGGTACTTTTCACTGAATTTGCAGAGTCAGCTTTTATTGCTGGAATTTCTTCTAGCTTCTGATTATCTTACAATCCACCATTTTGATAACATTTAATATGTTTAATGGGCAAAATTATTTTGGATTTGCATGTTTTGAAATTGTTTACTATGTTATCTAGACTGTCCTTGAGCTCAAATGATCTACAGGTGCATACCTGCTGTTCTGATTTATATAGTCAGAGGAGTGTTTGTGAGGGTAATAAAGATGTTATTTAAGTCTTGGTTTTCTTTTGATAAAGAAAAAATCAAAGTGGCTGTACAAAGGTCAAAAGAAGAAAAATCCTTTTCTGAGCTTAGGATTTTGTAGATAAAAGTTCCTAGACAGGAATCATGTCAGGAGCTAGATTTGACAAAAGAAACACTTTTCCGTACTCTGAGGTTAAAGAATACTAGATTGGCAATTTTACCTCAAGAATTTAAGTACATGACAACCATGTACAGAATTTGCCTCCTAATTATCTCCTCTTATAGCATCACTGTTACCACAGTGGTGCTATAAGCCTAAACTTTGTAGTTCCCACTTCAAAGTCTTCTATAATCAAGGTTGATTTTTAGTTGTTGACAGATGTGTATTGTAGAATAGAGAACAACTTTAAAATTGACAAGTGAATTAAATGAGAATACATCTTGAGGACCTGAGATAGTCCTGGCAATTCTGAGAATTTTTTTTTCCCTAATCTGGCTACTGCTTGGGGTTTTTTTTGTTTTTGTTTTTGTTTTTGTTTTGTTTTCTCTGTATCCAAATGTAGACCCCACAGGTCCTTCTTACAGCAAGTGACTTTCCAACAGTCTTATGGCCAAATTTGTTTACACAAGTGAAGTTTGGAAGTTAAGTATAGTTTATGCTTAAGTTTTCTTCAGGAACCTGATCACTTTTTATTTGTACTCTAGCATACAGGGAAAAAGCTGAATAAATGATGCAGGAGCAGGCTTTAAATAAGTTCCAGATAGAGTCAGGTATTGCTGAAGTCTTTTTAATCTGGCATCCAGTTTAAAAAAGATAAACAGTTACAGAAATGGACAGCAGAGGCAGCTATTGAGATTTAATTACATTTTTCATTATAATTTGGATTACTTGTTTGTTTTTGCTTCAAATTATGCTTTTTAAAAATTTTACTTTGTGTTGGCTGTGTGTGTATTTGTGTGTGTGTGTGTGTGTGTGTGTGTGTGTGTGTGTGTGTGTGTTTGGATGTTACAGTGTGTGGAAGTCTTGGGCATTATTTGGGATGCTCAAGAGGTGAGTACTGTCTGCCTAGTCGTGTGAGACATGCTCTGGTACTGGCCTGGCACTCACCCTTCTTTCTAGGCTGGCCGGCCAATGTACTCTGGGAGATCTGGCTGTGTCTGAAGTGGTGGCATCAGAGCCACATGCTCCTGTGTTGTTTTTCCATTTGTTCTGGGGATATCCGGATCTCCAAAATACAGTGTTTCCATTTCAGCTTTCTCATCTCAATTATCAATATTCAGGAAAAATCTTTATCATAGTGGATACTGCCATATCCACTATATTGAGGGATAACAAAAGCAAAAAGACAAATCAGAGCCTTCCCCATCTGCCCTGTTAATCATCCTCATCATTCCTATAATCATAATTGGTGTCACAAAAGTAAGATAGTTTAGTCCAAATCTTAGAGATTATTCCATTGTCTAAATTTCGATTATCAATGTCTGTCTCTCTCTATGGTATTATTCTTAATTATGTTTTGATTTGTTTGGGATAGAGTTTATCTTAGCTAGCCTGCCATCCAGTGCCTCAGCTCAAGCAGTCCTTTCTCAGCATTGTGAGGAGCAATGAGTAGCTGATACTAATGGTGTACTTGTGTAGGGGTAGTACTCACAGTGGCAAAGGGCAAACAGTGGGACAGAACTCAGAGCCAGAAAACTGGAGACTCTTTCAAGAGCCTAGTCCAGTAGCCCAAGGACCTTCCAATCGGTGTAATTTCCATATCCTACCATCCCTTAGCATGGCCTTTAATATTAGCCCCTTGGAGGATACCATTAACAACTATAATTGCTGATTGTTGGCATTTTGTCTAGGCTCCTCTCCACAGTTAGCTGGCATTAGCCACGTGTGCCTGACTTTCCATAAAGGGGGCTGTTTACCCTCCTCACTCTCTTGCCCTCTTGTTGTTGCTCTCTCTTCTTGTTCCTGCTCCCTTTCCCTCCCCACTCCCCTCCCCATTCTCCATTTGCTCATGACCAACTTCTTCTATTCTCCCTCTTCTGCTCCCTCCCTCCTTCTCTTTCTACCTTTCTCCCAACTCCCCTCCCCATACCCCTCAGAGGGAAGGGATGCCTTAGCATGGGCCCTCAGAAGCACTCCCTCCCCCCACCCCATACCTTGCATCCACTAAACAAACCACTTCCTCTTTTTTTTTTATAAAATACAACAATGGTGCTGAGTGACACAGATTTAGAAACTTGAAGGTTCACATCCCTTGCTGCCACATGAAGAGCCATCCCTAGTTAGATCTACCCATCCAAATTTAGAAGTGTTACTGTTACCATTCACTCTGAGCTATGCTCTCAGCCAATTACTAGGATGAGCAGTTGTAACTATGCCTGAACACTTTAGCCTGTGCACATGTCTCCCAGAGCCCTCTTGTGTTTTTGCTAAAAGGTGATTTTAAACGTTGGCTTTAGGCCAATTCCTGTTGGGAATACAGTTAAAGACTATACAGTGGCCATTTAGATGTTTATGTTTACCCTGTTTGTTTGTTTTTTTAAATCCAACTAGCAAGAGAAAAGATGTTTAAACCTTGAAAATTATATATTTTGTATGGGTGTGTGTCTAGTTGCATGAGAACATGATGCACATGCAGAAGTCACAGGACAACTTGTCAGAATTGGTTATCTCTCATGTCTTGTGAACTGAACTCAGGCTTGGTGGAGGAAAACTTAATTTTTTAATTTTTTATGTTGTCTCTTTGGGGCATGAAGATTTATTTTATAGAAGAAAAGCAGAGGTCACTGTGGTGCTGCTGGTTTTGGCAAAGTGTGTGGTCTTACACTTTAAACAGTTACCCTTTTTAGATAGGCTTCACTGCTACCTTTCATCGTGCTTAGGCTTTGAAATGGTAAGCACATTTTATTGCTAAGAATCAGAATCTCCTCAACACACATTTTTGAGTGAACAGTAAATGAATCGACCAATGGCTTTTCTCCAAGTGGCATAATTCTTGCAATTATCTAATTGCTGTCATTTATGTAAAGTGATCTAGTCAAGCAGTTCTTCCTGCATTTTGAGAAGTACTTTGATCTACAACTAGTCAGACCCTCAGCAGACTTCACTTTTCTGTGACTTTCTTCGTGCACCCAATTCTGCAAAAGTATGAAAAGCTGCCATCCCAAGGTGAGTGAAATGCATGCCAGAAACATAATAATTCGGTGCCAGCTGCTACAGTTCCTCCCAGTGCTTGGTGTTAACTTTTATGATTTTTGTTGTCCATCCCCACCCTCCTCCTTACCCTTTGCTTTTTATCAGCAGCAAGGTGGTAGTTGGTATCTCATCTTTTGTTTTACATCTTGCCTACTTGTCTCTCTAAGAGCTAATTAAAGGCCCACTTTTCTTTATATCTGAGATAGTTGTCTTGGAAAATGAAGTCAAAGAAAGTATGTCTGAGTAAATCTGAAACACAGTTTATGGAGGTGCCCAGTATGCACATCTGTGTCACCATGGCTAAAGCCTTTGCCAGGGTCAGTATGCTAGTATAGTAGTAGGTATTTTCTGTGGTGTTTTTGTTAAACCTTTGGAATTTCGCCAATGGATAAAATTGCCCATAATTACTTTGTCATAACTGGTTCCCTGTTGAGTCCCCTTGGGACTCTGTAAGCAAAAGAACATAGTGGATGGGATAATCTTACCTAGTGACTCCCAAGAGTTAAATTGTCAGCTTCCAGTCTTGTAGTTTAGGGATACTTGCTTGCTTGTATGTAAATCTGGCTATACTATTGGAGAACTCGCATGCTACTGCATGCAGACTGTCAGGCTTAAATGGCTTTAGTCACGCCCTCCGTCCCCCTCACCTCCCCTCTGGCTGGCCTGTCTGGGTCTCCCTCAACCCGTGGGACAAGGCATAGGCGAAGAAATAATGGCAGAGACGACACATGGAAGTGCAAGATCTGAATGTATTTCTCAAAAATGGCATCAGACTTTTACAGTCATTACAAAAGAGAAATGAAAAATCTGGCAGCTCAGTGGTTGAGGTACATCTGAAGCCACCTGAAACACACTGGGTCTAAAGCAGCCACCTCTTCTGGACAGGTGCAGCACCCCCTGGGCACCTCAATTTGACAGGTGCTCAAATGCTCTGTCTTGAATCTGAATGTATAAGTATGTCCATGCACAAAATGAAAACCAGGCTTATGTAGTATACAGAAAACAGGGCAAATGACAAAAGTCACGTAGGCAGGTGAGGGCCACATCAAGGTCAGTAAGATCAGACAGCAAGACAGAAGTCATGTAGGCAAATGACAGTCACATCAAGGCCAGTAAGCTCAGACATCCAGGTGCAAATCAGAAGAACAGTAGTGCCCTTCCAGCTGGGGCTATCTTGGCAGTCCCAAACTAATTCTCTGGGTCTGTTAGAGGCAAGCACTAGGAAGTCCCAATCTAGCAGTTCCTGAGAATGCCCTTAAGTGAGGGAAGTCTTTCAGTTACTCTCTGTATTTCTGTATTCTGTGGGACTGCTCTGAGAATTCTATGTTTAGAGTTAGCAATAATGCCTGACCTCTATTCCTAACTCTGAGGACACCCTGTCTGATAAGGCAGTTTCCTTGTGAGAAATTCCAAGCTAATGACAGCTTGGTAATAAATTAGGATATATTGGAATGCTGTGCTGGCCAGGGAACAATGTTTAATCTTAAGTTTTAGCTATTTCTGAATCATTTCTTGGGGTACTTTATGCCTGAATAAGAACACATGTTGACGATTGGAAAGACTAATCTGGAACACATCTGAGTTAGATGCCAACAACTGACTGAATACCCAGGAGGCACAAACTCCCTTTGAAGTCATGAAGTCCATGATCAAGGTTTTCAAGCTTAATACTGCAGACTTTACTGGAGTAGATGAGTGGGCCTGGCACCCCCTAACCCATAGCAGAATATCTCTGTTGGGTTTGTTCAACCTTCAGAAAGGTGAGAGAGTATAGAGCATGATTGTTTTCCTTAGGTCCTTTATTTTGTTGTGGTTTAGAGACTACAGAACACATTTCTTTGAAGTGGGTTGTTCCTGGGGGAAAAACGGAATGTGGGTTTGGCTTTGGGATGAATGAGCACTAACAGGAAAGAACTTAAAAGAAATTGTTAAGGTAGACTCAACTTGAGAGAATTGCATGAGGTATAAAAAAAAGGTGATCTGTGATACTAAAGTCAGAAATCTTGTCTGGAAGTTGACAAAATAGAAAACAATACCTGTACCTTGTGAAATGGCATTATCTCTTTACATGTGCACACTGCCATCCCCTCAACAACCTCACAAGAGTGGTGTCAGTATTCCTGTTAACAAGTGAGATAACTTACTAAGGAAAGTTAAAGTTAACTTTTTTTTTCCAGAATCATACTTCGCAGGTTGCACACTCAAAAGATTTTACCACAATTTGGCTAACAGGATTTTAGAGTAAAACCAAAAGTACCAGTGGAATCTGTTACTATTACCAAAATATCTGATGGAAACTGCTAAATTTATAATTTAGGAATAATTTGCTTTGGCTCATGGGAAGAGAGATTGTCCTGTATTTGGGAAGACCATTAAAGGACAATAGAAGTTGATTCGGGATTCTTACGTGAGCATGGGTGAGATTTATAAAGCCACAAATGGACAACATAATGATGGCTATACCATAGAATATTATGGCTCCTCCCCAATACTCAACTAATTGCCAGTAGCTTCTCAGGGAGGTTTAGACCCTGATGTGCTCCTGCCTGCTAGCAACCACTAACTGCCTATAAATCCCCAAAGAAGAGAAACCCTTTAGAAATTCCTTCTAAATTCTTGAGGGAATGATGATGCGTCTAGTCTCCTAGAGATTTGTGAAGGTAGGTAACCATAGGTCCTGTGGGTCCATGGGTTACCCAGATGACAGCACTAATATATGGGCATGCATTAAAAACTTAGAAGGCAATCCGAAGGATGCAGCATGTCTATTTACCCGAATAATAGCAGTGGGCTGCTTTATTGCTTTTATCCCTTGCTAATCCCAGCAGCTTCTCTCTTATTTCCAGTGCTGTTGCTTGTTTTCCAATGTAAACTGAAGAGCAGTGTAAGGAATCCTTCAGATTTTCAATACCAGATTGGTACTGCAGCATTGTGACACACTGCGCAGTTACCAGACTCTTAACTGTTACACTACTCTGTCTATATCATATGTAAACCAATGTAATAATAAATCCTGTCTAAAATAACAACCACTGCAAGTCAACTCCATAGTCACAGGCTTTTTACTAGGTTTATAGTATATTAGATGTAGCTTTCCTTCTGTGGAGTGAGTCTCAAATCCAATCACCAATTACTTGGATACCTCTGTAACAGACATACAGGTTGTGTTGCATGCAGGACCTGCAGATGATTAAGACTGCTGTCTCCAAACTTGCATAGCTCCTTTGAACCCTTATGGGGGCTAGCAGTCGTGGAGAATGCTTCTAGTTCCAGATTGATTTCTTCATGTCTTTTTGGTTTGGTTTGGTTTAGTTTTTGGCTTTTCGAGACAGAGTTTTTCTGTGTAGCCCTGGCTGTCCTGGAACTCACTCTGTAGACCAGGCTGGCCTCGAACTCAGAAATCTGCCAGCCTCTGCCTCCCAAGTGCATGAGTCTATATCAGCTGACATATCCAGAAACTTCACTTCACTCTGCCAATCTTCATACGTTTGTGCTAGTAGCAGGAAACTGCCATAACACCACCAGAACTGTTTTTTTTTTGTTTGTTTGTTTGTTTTTTGGTTTTTGTGCATTTCTTTCTAAGATAGAAGTTGACCAGTAAGGAATGGGCAGGGTGTACCATTACCATCCAGAGCACCATCCATTGCCTGCTGGGTTATGTTTATATTCCTTCTTAACATCATTAATGCTTTCACATGTCTTCTTTAGCAAAACATCCTTTCACCTGTTTGCCCAGCAAAATATCATTTGACATAACTGACTTTCCAAAGAAAACAGAAGTTTCCATTTCATTCTTTTTTATACCTTCTCTTTCCTTTCTCCTTAACACTAGATAGGAGAGAAAAAAAGGTCGAAGCAAGAAAAAAAAAAAAGAAATTCCTGAATCTAGCCTCCCTTATTTTGTTCCTGTCTGCCTAAAACCATAACAACTTGTAAACTACCCCCCTTTAAATGATAATAAACAAACATCATCTATTGACCAACCAAAACCTACTTATCCTACCTCTTGGCAATGGGGGCATTGCTCTCTTAAAATTGCTACCTACAGGTTCTTGGTCCCCTTTGTTGGGTATTTCAGCTAATATTATCCCTGTTGGGTCCTGGGAGCCTCTTGCTTTCATGGTATCTGGAACTTTCTGTGGCTACCCCCAGTTCCCCATCCCACATTGCTACACACCTTTCTTCAAATTCATCTCCCCCATCTCCATATCCACAGCCCCTGGTTGAAGGATGAGGCCTCTCACTCTTCTCAAAATTTTAACCCTGAATTGCTCCTATCTAAAGGAAATACAGGGACAAAGACTAGAACAGAGAATGAAGGAAAGGCCATCCAGAGACTGCTGCACCTGGGGATCCATCCCATATGCAGCCACCAAATCCAGTCACCAAGAAGTGCTTGCTGACAGCCTGATGGATGTCTCCAGAGAGACTCTGCCAGAGCCGTACTGATATAGATGCAGATGCTTGCAGCCAACAATCAGACTGAGCATGGGAACTCCAATGGAGGAGTTAGGGGAAGGACTGAAGGAGCTGAAGGGGTTTGCAACAACAATATCAACAATTTGTTGGAAGAACAACAATATGAATCAAACCCTCCCCCCCCTGCAGCTCCCAGGACTAAGCCATCAACCAAAGAATACACATGGAAGGACCCATGGCTCCAGCTGTATATGTAGCAGAGTATGGCCTTATCTGGCATCAGTGGGAGGGGAGGCCCTTGGCCCTGTGAAGGCTTGATGATGTGGCATGGTGGAATTCTAGGACAGTGAGGTGGGAGTGAGTTGGTGTG
>NW_022196899.1:10657348-10724923 GCF_008632895.1 Mastomys coucha
AAATCAGGAAGGGTGCTAACATTTGAAATGTAAATAACCAGTAAAAATTTTAAAAAATAATTGTTTCCTCCAGTCTTTTTTGAGGGTTCTAAGAATGTTAGGATATTGGTCTTAAGAAAACTGTGTGCCGTTATTGGTGGTGTATGCCTTTAATCCCAGCACTTGGGAGGCAGAGGCAGAGGCAGAGGCAGGAGGATTTCTGAGTTTGAGGACAGCCAGGGCTACACAGAGAAACCCTGTCTCAGAAAAAACAAAAACCAAACAAACAAGCAAACTAGGTAACACTTGCTTAAAGTCCTCGTTGGAACAGGCTGTGATGCTGGGTGACATAGCTCGCTCTTTAGACACAGATTGCTGGTTCACTGAAGTTACAGCTTGAGAAAGGCCACTGAGTATCTCTGCCATCTGAGTTAGCACACAGCCCTCTGTTTACCCAGGCAGCCAGTCATGCTGCACCGTGGGGCATGTGTTGGAGGGGTAAGGGGTCTACACCTCTGCTGTTTGCCTCTTTGTAGCTTCTGCTTCCACCATTCACTGACTCCTGTGGACAGCCAGACATTAGCTGATCTGCTCACGGAACAGCCTGCCCACCACAGAGCAGCATGCTTATCTGTCCTTCCAAGTGGCTTCTTGGGCTCCAAGCCTGGATTCTGCCCCATGTTAAGCTCACTATTCATATCTGTGGGTGTTTACACCCATGCCTCAATTCCCAGAATAACTCTTTGAGACTTATGATTTATGAATTAGTGCCTAGGGAACTAACTTGATCAATCCATTTATTCTACGAGTGCCATATAGTTGGTTACCTTTCTTCAGTTTCATGGTTCTGTCTCCTCAGAGTTTGGGGAGAATCTGTTCCCATGCCCGAATCTATCCCAGATTTCCTTTCTCCCTACCAGAACTCTTATCCCCTATTTCCTACCTCATTAGGCTATCAGCTTTTTATTGACAGGTGATGCTATACAAGAAATTGTCTCTACAGATCAACTAAGTTCAGACCAGCCCTACCTCTTTTCCACCTGTTTTGGTGCCTCTTTTTCATGTTATTAGACATTTTAAGCATCTTGTGTGTCACACAGCTAACCTGTGGTAGGCTGCACTTTACCTTTGAAGGGAATATTTAAAATTCAAATGCTAGCAGATAATATCCTTTATGGGTATCTTTGCTTTTCATTATGTAGGAATCAACTTTCTGGCTTACCACTTCAATAAAAGATACTATTATTTTTACATTGTTAAGTTAAATTTTGTCTCATGTGACAAGGTCAAATGTAATATTTACTCCTAACATACAGATTAGTTAAATTAAAATTTGATATTACAATTTTAATGCATTATTCACTTCCTCTGTGATCTTTTTATACTCAAGGATGTCTTGTTCCTTTGTGAATGGTAGAAGATTGGGCTAGGTATATGGCTCCATGGTGGAGAAATTACTCAGCACCTGATGTCTTGAATTTGCATCCCGGAGTTAAGGTTGTTCCATAGCCCTCTGCACACAAATCCCTCCAGGAAAGAACTGGTCTTCCAGAAGTGCTCTCTCTCCTAAGTTCAGAGATGAGGCTACCACTTTCCCTCCAATAACTATCCAAAGTGGGACTGGCCAGGAGTGTACAAGGCACAGAAACAGTGGAGCAGCTGGGGACAGGATCCTTCTGGTCTCCATTTACACCTCTGGGCTAAGGCTGTCACACAGCCCTCCACACTCAAACCCCACCCAGGAGGGAGCTGGTCTCTGTAGGAGTGCTAACTCTCTTAAGATCACAGGCTTACAGGCCCACAGGAGGGACAAGCTCCAGTCAGAGCCAGTAAGACCAGCTAACACCAGAGATAAACAGATGATGAAAGGCAAGCACAAGAATCTTACCAAAATAAAGCAAGGGTTCTTGGCATCATCAGAACCCAGTGCACTCACCACAGCAAGTCTTGGATACCGCAACACACTGGAAAAGCAAGATTCAGATTTAAAAATCACATATGATGATGATAGAGGACTTTAAAAAGAACATAAATAACTCTCAAAGAAATACAGGAGAACACAGATAAACAGCTAGAACTCCTTAAAGAGAAAATAACAAAAATTTCTTACCAAACAGGTGAAGGAATTGAACAAAACCATCCAGTATATAAAAATGGAAATAGAAACATTGAAGACATCACAAAGGGAGACAATTCTGGAGCCAGAAAATCTAGGAAATATATCAGGAGTCATAGATTCATTCATCACCAACAGAATACAAGAGATAGAAGAGGGAATCTCAGGGGCAGAAGATACCATAGAAAACCTTGACACATCAAAGAAAATGCAAAAAGCAAAAAGCTCCTAACCAAAAACATCCAGCAAATCCAGGACACAATGATAAGACCAAACATAAGGATAATAGGTATAGAAGAGATTGAAGATTCCCAACTTAAATGACCAGTAAATATCTTAAACAAAATTATAGAAAAAAACTTCCCTAACCTAAAGAAAGATGCCCATGAACATACAAGAAGCCTACAGAACTCCAAATAGTTCAAACCAGAAAAAATTCCTCCTGCAATAATCAAAACACCAAATGCATAAAACAAAGAATATTAAAAGTAGTAAGTGAAAAATGTTAAGTAACATATAAAGGCAGACCTATCAGAATTACACTACATTCTCACCAGAGACACTAAAAGCCAGAAGATCCTGGGCAGATGTCATACAAACCCTAAGAGAACACAAATGCCAGCACAGGCTACTATACCCAGCAAAACTCTCAATTAACATAGATGGAGAAAACAAGATATTCCATGGCAAAACCAAATTTACACAATGTTTTCACAAATCCAGCCGTACAAAGGATAATAAATGGAAAGCTCCAACAAATGAGGGAAGCTACACCCTAAAAAAAGGAAGAAAAAAATCTTTTAACAAACCAAAAAGAAGATAGCCACATAAACATAATTCCACCTCTAACAATAAAAATAACAGGAAGCAATTATCACTTTTCCTTAATATCTCTCAATATCACTGGACTCAATTTCCCAATAAAAAGATATAGACTAACAGACTGGATACATAAACAGGACCAAACATTTTGCTGCACACAAAAGAATGCATCTCAGTGACAAAGATATACACTACCAGAATAAAAGGCCAGAAAAAACTTTCAAAGCAAATAGTCCCAAGGAACAATCTGGAGTAGCCATTCTAATACTGAATAAAATCGACTTTCAATCAAAAGTTATCAAGAAGGTAAGGAAGGACACTTTGTGCTGGTCAAAGGAAAAATCTACCAAGATGAACTCTCAATTCTGAACATATATGCTCCAAATGCAAGGGGTACCCACATTCATAAAAGAAACTTTACTAAAACTCAAAGCAGACATTGCACCTCACATAATAATAGTAGGAGACTTCAACACCCAACTCTTAGCAATGGACAGATCATAGAAACACAAACTAAACAGAGACACAGTGAGACTAACAGAAGTTATGAACCAAATGGATTTAACAGATATCTATAGAACATTTCATTCTAAAACAAAAGAATATACCTTCTTCTCAGCGCCTCATGGTACCTTCTCCAAAACTGACCATATAATCAGTCACAAAACAGACCTCAGCAGCTACAAGAAGATTGAAATAAGCCCATGCATCCTATCAGATCACCACAGACTAAGGCTGGTCTTTAATAAAAACAAAAACAATAGAAAACCCACATGCACATGGAAGCTGAACAATGCTCTGCTCAATGATATCTTGGTCAAGAAAGAAAGAAAGAAGAAATTAAAGACTTTTTAGAATTCAATAAAAATGAAGGCACCAACATTCCCTAACTTATGTAACACAAGGAAAGCAGTGGTAAGAGGAAAACTCATAGCTTTATGTGCCTCCAAAAAGAAATTGAAGAGACCTTACGCTAGCAACTTGATAGCTCATCTCAAAGCTCTAGAACAAAAAGAAACAAATACACTAAAGAGGAGTGGACAGCAGAAAATAAACTCAGGGCAGAAATCAACCAAATAGAAACAAAAAGAACTATACAAAGAATCAACAAAACCAGGAACTGGTTCTTTGAGAAAATCAACAAGATACATAAACCCTCAGCCAACCTAACCACAGGGTACAGCGTCAGTATCCATATTAACAAAATCAGAAATAAAAAAGGAAACACAAGAACTGAAACTGAAGAAATCCAAGAAATCATCAGATCCTAATACAAAAGCCTATACTCAACAAAACTGAAAAATCTGGATGAAATGGACAGTTTTCTAGATAGATACCAAGTATCAAAGTTAAATCTGGATCAGATACACAATATAAGCAGTCCTATAACCCCTAAAGAAATAGAAGCAGTCATTAGAAGTTTCCCAACGAAAAAACGCTCTGGACCACATGGGTTTAGCGCAGAATTCTATCAAACCTTCAAAGAAGACCTAATACCAATATTCTTCAAACTATTCTACAAAATAGAAACAGAATGAACAGTACCCAATTCATTCTATGAAGCCATAATTGCACTTATACCTAAACCACACAAAGACCCAACAAAGAAAGAGAATTTCAGACCAATTTCCCTTATAAGTATGGATGCAAAAATACTCAATAACATTCTAACAAACTGAATCCAAGAACACGTCAAAAAGATTATCCATCATGGTCTAGTAGTCTTCATCCCAGGTATGCAGGGATGGTTCAATATACAGAAATCCACCAATATAATCCAGTATATAAACTAACTCAAAGAAAATAATCACATGATCATTTCATTAGATGCTGAGAAAGCATTTGACAAATCTAACAGCCCTTCATGATAAAAGTCTTGTAAAGATCAGGGTTTCAAGGCCCATACCTAAACATAGTAAAACAATATACAGAAACCAGTAGCCAACATCAAACTAAAAGGAGAGAAAATTGAAGCAATCCCACTAAAATGAGGGACTAGTCTAGGCTGCCCACTGTCTCCTTATCTATTTAATATTGTACTCGAAGTCCTAGCCAGATCAATTAGACAACAAAAGGAGGTCAAAGGGATACAAATTGGAAAGTAAAAAGTAAAAAATCACTATTTACAGTTCTATACTTAAATGACCCCAGTAGTTCCACCAGAGAACTACTAACTTCATAAACAACTTCAGCAAAAGTGGCAGGCTATAACATTAACTCAAATAAACCAGTAGCCTTCCTATACTCAAAGTATAAACAGACTGAAAAAGAAATTAGTGAAATGACACCTTTTACAATAGTCACAAATAATGTAAAATACCTTGGTGTGACTCTAATCAAGCAAGTGAAAGATTTGTATGGCAAGAACTTCAAGTCTCTGAAGAAAGAAATTGAAGAAGATCTCAGAAGATGGAAAGATCTCCCATGCTTATTGATTGGCAGGATTAATATAATAAAAAACTACCATGTTACGGAAAGCAATCTACAGATTCAGCGCAATCCCCATCAAAACCCATGTATGTTGGAACATTACATTTCTCCTTTTGCCTAATTCCATAATACATGAATATATTGTTTTCTTAATTTTTAGCAAGTTTTGTTTTTTGTTTTTCTTTTTTTTTTTTTGCTTTTTAGTATTTGTGGTCTGGCCTGTATGCCTGCTTATCTTTGTACTACAAATATGCTTGTTGATCCTGGAGGCTAGAAGAGGATCTCAAATTCCTTGTAAATGGAGAGACAAATGGTTCTTAGTATCATGTGGTTACTTGTGGCAGGATTTTTCCTTTCCAATTGATTTGAATATTAATGCAGCAGGAGGCCTGTGATTGGACAGGGAAAAGGGATGCAGAGTCAGGAGTTGCAGAGAGTGAGCAAGAGAAGGGAAGAAGCAAGACGGAGGACAAAGAACAATATGATTCAGAAACTGCGTGGCTTTTAATAGCTTCAGTTAGATATACTATCATATAGGGGTATAATAATTGGGATAACTTGTCTAATCTAGGTGGGCAGCTTGTATCGTTATCAATTGGCCCTGAAATTATTGTATGGGCATCTTGTGAACTGAGAATTTATTGATATATAAATCTGACTGATTAATTAAAGTTTCTAGAGTTTTGTCTCTACTGTGTTGCTGGGTGTGGTGGTGGCTCACTGCAGGTGGCCTGTCATTGCGTGCAGCTGGCGACCCGGCAAAGGAACTTAGCAAGTCTGGTACAGATGTTTCGGGAGCTCTGAACTAAGAGAGACCGCCAAGTTGAGGACACCTCACTGGAGCCATATGGCCCAGTGGTGCCAAGTGTATCGTGAAATACAACTAGTCCTTTTTAATATTTCCGGGAACAGGTACTGGGAATTGAACCAACACCCTCTGGGAAAGCAGCCAGCGCCCTTAACCATTGGTCCATTTTCTAGCCTTTATATTGTTGCTTTCAGTATTCATTGAAATTGTTCCAAATTATACGTTCTAATGCAACATAAAAACCGGAAATAGTGACAGGTAAAATATCTATGCACATTTAGTTCATATGTAATATTTATCCCTAACTTCTTTACTCATCTCTCCCTAGTTTTTTTTCTGCTACACCTCCTTCCCTTTCTCTTCATATTTCCTGGTGTTTGTGTTTAGTCTTTGATTTTTTAATGGGTAGTAAAATTGCTCACATTTTATCTTGCTATTATAGCTAAGACTGCTTTGAACATTCTTATGCATTTTACCACATGCATGTGTGCTTGATTTCTCCACAATGCATATGTAGGGAAGAGAGGTGGATCTTAGGCATGAACCTTTTTAAGTTCACTGGATTGTATTAAGTTGTTTTCGTTGTCCACATGTCCACTTGCGGTCTTTCATTGTTCCTCATCATTTGAAAACATTTTCCCTAAGACAGTTAGCAGCAGAAGAAAGGATATTAAAAAAAATAGAAATACCTAACAAAACTCATAAGTTAATTTGTACTATGAAATTACAAGTATAACAGAGACCATCAGTGACTAAAAGTAGGTGAGATTTCAATGTCTAGCTAACAAGTCATAATGGCAGGTCCCCCAGTGTCTTTTTCATAGTCCACAAATGGAAATGGGCACATTTTACCTTTCATAGGTACTATGTACTTTGCTATATCTAACTAGCAAAGAATTACTTACAGTTAACTTTTCATTGACAGCACCCAAGTATGTTTCATCAGTTTGAGTAATTTTCTCACTTCTGTGATAATGTTCCCCAAAAAAGCATGTTAAATACATAAAGGTACTGGATTGCAGTTTGAGTGCATGGTTCTTCATGGTGGGGAAGACATGGTTGTATGAACTTAAGGAAGCTGGTCTCTTTGTGTTTGTAATCAGGAAACAGAGAGAGGGAAGGTGCTCAATTCACTTTTCCCTTTCTACGAAGTTGGGGGCTCTTGCCCAACTTAAATATTTAAATATTAAATATTTTTATACTTAAAATACTTTTAAATATTTTAACTGTCCATACTTAAATATTTTTAACGTTTACCATTAGGAGTATATGTATGTTTTGTTTGGTTGGTTTTGCATAAATATAACTAACCCTTAGAACTCTGGCAAGAGTATGATCTTGAAATAAGTCTGTCTCCCTTGGATGAAGGATGTGGTTTATTAACTGTGACATTAAATTAACAGTAGAAGTAGAATACTTGCTCACCTTTGGCTTAAAAGCTCAGGAGTGATTTCACAAAGAATCAAGAAGCATTTGTGAGTACACAAATGCACCTATGCCAACAAGCTTCTGAGAGGGAGATGGGGTGGCCGCCTCCTGAGATTCTAGAGAGTATGGCATTGTATAGTTGTGGAGTGCTGTTTTTAATTTTAATAATGCAATATTCTGTTCATGTTTCAGACATGAAAAAAGTTGTATTTGTAATGGTAGAAAAATCATTTAAGATTAGAATTTGTAAGAAATAAGATAGTTTGGGAGCCAAGTTCCTGAGTCAGTTGTTGAATTAAAATTTGTAAGCCTCCAAACACATGACCCTAAAAGTGTTATTTTAAATTTTCTAAGATTGCACCAAACAAATATGATCTTTTATACCAAAGTTATAGATAGAAAAGCCCTACAAATAATTGGCCGGCTAAGTCACTGAAGTGAAGATCTTCATCAGAGCAGTAAATGATGATACTTGTATTAGAAATTATGAGAGAAAGTGCAATGGAGAATGAGGAGTATGTGAAATGGGAAGCTTGTTGAAATTGATGATTGAAATATGTGAGTGACATTTCCTTTCCTATCTGAGTTTGAAACTTGTAATGGCTGGAGGGGTCTGAGGAGCCTGGAAGAGCCTCTTCTTCCAGGCATGAAGGACCTCATTTCCTGACCCCAACTGTTAAGTATCAGTTGCTAATTCTAGCCAGCAACTAGAGTGACTGCTGTGCCCAGTGTCAAAGGCCATGGAGGACATGTCTGAATGGAGCACTCACAGTGTAGGAGGCCACATCTTTAGAGACAAACTTCCAGATCTGGAGACACTGAAACTGTCCAAGTTCTTCCAGTGGCCTGAACAACACAATATCATCATTCACAAGTTAAGAGCGTCTAAACTAAACCTGTTGGGACACCACCTGTGTGGACACTCCAGCCTACTCTTGTCAGTGTGAGGGATGAGAACAATAGATGTTTATACAACCATTGTTTAAATATTTAAAATCCTAAATCAGGAGAAAAAAAAATCAAACTATAGTAGGCTTTTCCCTCTTGCTCTGGGAAATCCATATTCAGAATTACCCAGAGCTTCATAGTAAAGGTAATGTCAATACAAAAGCCACAGTGCTTATCTTAAAGGACAATTCTGAGTGACTATAGGCTGGGAAAACAGATTTAAGTTACCTCAGATTCCATGTTCTAATGTAGAAGCACTTTGACAAAGGTTTTTTTTTTTTTTTTTTTTTTATAGTTTTATAGAGCAGAGAAAGTCATTAAGCAAGGCAAGTTTAAAATACATTAGTGGGTACATTAGACAGACAGGTAAACAAGAGTGGTCTAAGATTAAGATGCTGGTTGATATCATTCTTAGGTTTTAGATTGATAGAAGCTAATTGCCTAGTAAATCAATAGAGTCTGAAAGGGTTTTATCTTCAGTCACATGGTGTTAGTTAAACACCTGGTAGACAAGGGAAAGAGGGAGAATTTAGAAGGTTGTTCCAGAGGGTCAGAACTTAGCCCAAGATAAGGTAATTAGCCTTTGGACCTGTGACATTCCAGTATCTCAGAAGCACTGAAATGATAGTCAGCTAATCAGTCTGCAGACAGATTTCTTTTAGGAGTTCATTCACAGATAAATGAAGCTTTTTTTGAGAAGATTTCATTCATATTAATTCTGGGATTTCCAGACTTTTTTTAGATCCTGGCTAGCACAGTTCATGAAGCCACTATACTACCTGACTTTTCCAGCCCTATCCTGAAACAAGTGTGTATGTCACACTTCATATGATACATCCAGGAAGAGAAATCTAATCTTCCCCTAAATAAAGGTGTCAGGGGAAGAAGCCCACACTGATCTACACTACCAGTCTGCAGATAGCCAGTCTTTATGACAAGATATGGGACTACAGATAAAAGAGCATTTTGTGAAAAACCCAGATGATAGTGGCAGTAACAGTAAAGAGGTCTGAAGATGTTCACCTTGTTCCTGCTCTTCCTGCAGCCCACACTGGGTGAGAGAGTCTCACATTCCTGCCCCTGTGATCTGGGGAAAGTCTATATCAAGCTCACATGATTGATTCTTATGAAACAATTAGATATGTTTGGATAAAACAGACAATCTTCTCAAGGTTTGCATGTTCTGGTACTTGATTCTACTGTAGACATTTCTTCATAGACTTAGCATGCTGTAGTGATTCCATTTCATGCTGGCAATGGGAAATGCATCCAACGGAGACTGCATTGGCCTGAAATGTGTTACTACGTTCACACTCTGCCGTTCTTGCCTTCCCGGAATCTTTAGTGTTAATTTGCTTTGTCTTGGCAGAAATGGGTTGTCTCCTGTCTCATGTGAAACTGAATCCTGCAGTGTTGATTCTACTGTTCCTGGCACCATATTTCCAGGCTTCTTGGTTGTCTCTCTAACTCCTATGTGTCCTTTAAAGGTTGGCTTCTTCATAGTTCTGGTTTATAGTCTCCCTTTTCAAACTCCAGGCAAAC
Organism: Mastomys coucha; assembly: GCF_008632895.1. NCBI lineage: Eukaryota > Metazoa > Chordata > Mammalia > Rodentia > Muridae > Mastomys > Mastomys coucha. Next base: position 10,667,422 of record NW_022196899.1, read on the forward strand.
GTCCCAGACCTGTCTGCTCAGAGATTGCAAAAGAGGCCTCACTGACTTGTCAACATTCATTCTTCTTGCTCTGTTGGTGGGAAGGTGGTTTGTTTGTTCTTCCATGGAGCATGTGTGGATGTCAAGGTGGTTTGTATGGGCATCTGATAACCAGCTGTCTGAGTAGCCCCCACTGCAACAAATGCAAAGGACGGGGAGAAAGGGTACACCTGTAACAAGTGGGGCAACTTTGCACAGAACTGATTGCTAGCTCAGTGACTGGATGTAAGGTGCATGAAGAAAGGGGATTAGTTCATGGCTACCAGATGTTGCACATGCTGTCTTCTTTCTCTCCCCTCTGCTGCTTTCTTCTCCTGACTGTTTTGCCACCTTAGTTTACCTGTCAGGTTACAGAACTTTTTGAGGAACTATCAAGAGTGCATTAGCAAGCTGATTTCAGCATGACCATAATTTGAGAGTTATTAAAGGGACATCTTTGTACTTTTTCTACTGTTTCTGATTGGTGAGCCCTTGTAAGAACTCACCTTTGAATTTGTCCACACAAGTTTTCAGATGATGAAATTGCTCTGGGGTCACACCTTGAGTTGTGATGACAAAGGTGTAGTGCTAACTCTTACCCACAGCTTCGAATCCTGAACTCTGCTTCAGTGTTCAGAGGGGTGGATCATGGGTAGCTTAAACTGTGTGTCAGTATTTCATGATCTGTAAAATGGAGACAGTAGCACCTTCTTTTTACTGTATCAGGAATAAATGTGTGGAATCTGCAGTCTGTTTGAAGGAGAGTCTGGCATTTAGTAGGCACTTAATACTTTTTTTTTCCTTTTTTAATCTTTGTGCTCTTCTATACCAATGATACTCACTGAGCAGTCTGCACACACAGTGTCACCAAAGAAGTATGAATAGTGGTGATGTAACAGGCTTAGAAAACACTATATAACTGTTAATACTGTGGGAATAGATTTTGATACAGACAGTAAGTTGATAGCATAAAATGAATATTAAACTTTAACTCAGTTTTATGTAATTCAAATAATCTCTATCCACTTAAATTTTATATTTGCCCTTCATCTAGTTATTCACCAGCCTCAATGAAATGTTTTCCTTTGTAAGAGTTGCCATGGTGTGGGGCAGGAGGAGGATACTCCTAAAGCTATTGCTTGTCTGTGGAATACACTCCCCTAACTTGGCTTCCTTCATATTATTGTAAAGCACACACACACACACACACACACACACACACACAAACACACACACACACGTCAAACCACTAGAAGTTGGGGACTGGCTGTATGTAATGCGTATTGTAATTTTAGGCTGCTGATTGGATCCAGACTAATCTATGCCTCTTGAGATGCTGAGGAGGCAGCTCTGCTCATTCTGATCCCTCTTTCTAGTGCCACAAAGAAATTGCACCGCAGAAGGAAAAGTATATGAGGCAAGAAGTCAGGTTCCCAAGACTTTTCATATACTGATCAACTGATTGTAGAAGTTCAGACAATCCACTTTTTTCCTCAGTATTTAAGAGTAGAAAATCCATTTGACATTTTTATCCTTATAATTAAGCTAATGTGTGATGCTACTATGGATATCATACCATCCTGTTACTTTCAAAGGACTAAGTAACTGGGGGAAGAAAAAGAAGACAATCATCAAAGTGTGAAACAAGAATGGGTAATTCTATAACTAACATGTGTAAAAATAGCTGAGGAGGAGTAAGACCCAGAGACAATTCCTAGGAAAGAAAGAGAAAGCTTTGCAAAGAGTTGTAGTGTCCCTTCAAGGATCACTACAGGCAGGGACAAAACCATGAAGAGATGAGAATTAAAACTTAGTACAGCCAGACTTGGTCACCCAGACTGGATCAAAACTTTTAGCATTTCTGATACAGTGGTTTATTCTTCTTACACATTTACTTTGTGGGGTACAGCTCCACATGACAGTTGTTATAACAAAACTTTAGGCATAGCTACATAGAAACTCTCTAGCAAGGTAGTAGTCACCTGTGACCTTTACAATAAGAACGAGATAAATTGAATGATAAATAGGGCTCAGAGTAGGAGACCAAGAGTGGGGCATGTGTAATAGTCATAAGCATAGATGCTATTGGTGGTAAATGTAAAGTATAAAGGTCCTCTTTAGTTAGGATGAGATTTATTCACTCAGAGACACAAAGTTCGGAATTAAGCTCTAAACAGTTTTCAGGAAACTGGGGAATTCAGGAAGGTTGACTCAATAGAATAGTAAGAAGATCACCAGATTGTCAGACAACACTAACTCCAATCTTCTGGTGACTAAGTGTCATTGATTTCCTTCCATTGAAAAAAATAGGCCCATGAACTTGACAGTCCTGGTTCCCCTAATGCTTTTTTTAAGCTGACCTCCTACAGCAATGTAGTTGTTATGGAGGTGAATATGGCACTTGCCTTAGTGTTTCTATTGTTGTGACAATACACTGTGACCACAGCAGCCCTTTTTTGCTAATTTATTTATTCACTTTTTTTTATCTCAATTGCTCTCTCCTATCACACTCCTCCACACACACAGTCCCTTTCCACCCACTCCCCTTCACTGAAAGGATAGAGGCCAGCCTTGGGTATCCCCCAACCCTGAGATATCAAATCTCTGCAGGGCTAGGCTCATCCCCTCCCACTGAGGCCAGAGAAGGAAGCCAAGTTAGGGGAGTGTATTCCACAGACAAGCAATAGCTTTAGGAATATCCTCCCCCTGCCCCACACCATGGCAACTCTTATAAAGGAAAACATTTCATTGATGGTGAATAACTAGGTGAAGGGCAAATATAAAATTTAAGTGGATAGAGATTATTTGAATTACATAAAACTGAGTTAAAGTTTAATACTCATTTTATGCTATCAACTTACTGTCTATATCAAAATCTATTCCCACAGTATTATCAGTTATATAGTGTTTTCTAAGCCTGTTACATCACCACTATTCATACTTTCTTTGGTGATACCATGTGTGCAGACTTAAATTTTGTCCATTGTAACTATCTTTTAAAGATATTTGGTGATAGTTTTAATTTCAATATAAATTGCTGAACTGCTGCAGAAATCAAATTTTTACCTTGATTTTCTTGTTATGTTTTTTGATTAAATTAATATCCTTTAGTTTTTGGATTGTCTGCCATGTTGTCACAATTACTGAAACTTAAGAAGGTGTTTTAGAATTTGTTTCTTTGTGTTAGAAACTTAGCATCTAGCTACTCACATTTACAAGAAATCTAAGATTCTGGTTTTGTTTGTTTTCTTGTTTTGCAAAGGCAAACTTTTATTAGATTCGATACATGCTATAAAATGCTCTAAAAGAAGTCTGTTAGAGAAGTGTCTTGGGGAAAAGTACTTCTTGTAGATGCATGAAGACCTGAGTTTAGATTCCCCAGAACCTACATAAAAGCTCTGCTCAGTGGTATAAGTCTGTACCCTAATGCTCAGAAGTCACTGCCTAGATCGTCTAAGTGAAATAGTTGTCTCTAGGCTCAGTGTGAGACCGTTTCAAAAAACAAACAAACAAAAAACCAGGTCAGAGTGATAGAAAACAATTTCCATCATTGAACCCTTGCCTCTACATGCACACACATGGGCAAGTGCATCCATAAACACAGGTGCACACATATGCATGCACCACACATTTTTCTTTCTTTCTTTCTTTCTTTTTTTTCTGAGACAGTGTTTCTCTGAGTAGCCCAGGCTGTCCTAGAACTTACTCTGTAGACCAGACTGGCCTCGAACTCAGAAATCCACCTGCCTCTGCCTCCCAAGTGCTGGGATTAAAGGCGTGCGCCACCACTGCCCAGCTTGCACCACACATTTTTAAAAACTCAGATATATGAGGCTAAAATATTTTCACATAGGCACCATCCGAAGCCATGCAGATGGCATTCTAAACTGCTCAGAAGATGACCCTGCTATTAAAATGGGTAAGAGGATATTGACGTAATATGGTATTATTTTTTGATCACTAATATTTTATTTAGTATTGTTATTGTATGTGTGTATTCTTGCATGCATACCTGTGTGTGTTTATATGTGTTTATGATATGATTAAACATAGGCACATATGTTACGTTGCCCAAGTGAAGGTCAGAGGACAATGTTCAGAAGTCTATTCCCCCTCCTCCCCCCATGGGATCCGGAGCTGAAGCACCCATGAGGTCTTTGCCAGCAAGCCTTTATCTGCTGAGCTGTCTTACCACCTCTTAGCTCCCTACACCCTATCAACAATTACCTTATATAAGGCAATTATAAAGAAAAGAAATTCATTTGCATCTGTTCCAATAGAGGAGGGCTACTTCTGGTTATCCTCATATCAGCAAAATACAGAGCTCATTAAATTAGAAGACCAGGAGTGAACAACACACTTGGGCAAGCTGGTTTTTGTAGTAGACCCATTCTTTAAGACTCATGGCTCAACAAATCGATGCATGTGCCCCTGAATCTGTGTTATCACGTGAAGGGACTAATCTGAGCATGGGGAAAGAGGCCTCCATTATTCTTGAGTGTCACTGGCTAGCCTACTGAAGTTCAACATGAGTTTCTGGGAAAACCTGTATATAAACCATTTGCAGGAAGAATGGGGAAGTAAAGTTTCAAGAGCTAAAATTCCACGATAATTTCCGCTAAGGTTGTTTAAGTACCTGATGTTTCAGAAAGTATCAGTGTAAAATCTTGCAGTAACTGATGTAGAAAGTTGAGGAAGTGTTAAGTATGCAAAAGATGATAGTCACTGCCAATCTCCTTTTCACCTGACTGCCCTCTGCTCCTCCTCCCTGCTCTTTTATCTTGCTGTACCGTGTATGTCTTCTTCTATTTTAATTTTAAGCACTGAACAACTTTCCTTACATGTATGCACACAGACCTGCTTGTCCACAAATGCATTTTTCTAGAATAATGCTCTCTTGCTTCTCTCCCATCTACCTCCTCATGTCAGGCACACCTGAATTTGCACTTAAATTTCCTCATGCTCTGTAATTGTTAACAACAACAACAAAAATTACATACACATACATGCACAACCATACAGTTTGGGGAATGTTTCAGTTTTTTTTTTAAAGGGATCATATTATTCCCACTCTGTCTAAATCTATGTCTTTCTCACTTGTAAAAATAAATCATAAGGAAGCTAGGCAATGGTGGTGCATGCCTTTAATCCCAGCACTTGGGAGGCAGAGACAGGTGGATTTCTGAGTTCAAGGCCAGCCTGGTCTACAGAGTGAGTTCCAGGACAGCCAGGGATACACAGAGAAACCCTGTCTCAAAAAAAAAAAAAAAAAAAAAAAAAAAAAAAAAAAAAAAAAAAACATAAGGAAGACTTTCCAAATGTAGGATAGATTTTGCCTTATTCTTTTAAAAGATCCACAATATTTCATTATATAACTCTAGTTGATGCTCACCCATGTCCTTACATAAGTGTTGACTATTTTCTACAATGCTGAAGTGAATACACTTGCATTCATATTGTGTACTTATGTAATGTACAATGTGGTATATTATATGTAATCAGAAGAACTGCTAGGCACACGTATGTAAAGTACATTAACTTATAATATATGTTACACTGTTAAATCTGACATTTTGCCATGCCCTTCCAGGTAGCAAGTTTTTTTTTTTTTTTTTTTTTTTTTTTTTTTTTTTTTTGTTCTCCATATTGTTGTCAGCATTTAGTTTTAATTTTTGCTTGGGTTTTTGTCAAGTATTGTTTCTCATTGTTACTTTTAGTATGTATTTGACTACTAATGCATATGAACATCTTTTCATGTGTTTGACGACTGCTTGAGTATAAACTTCTGTGATCTGCCTATTTATGCTTTGCACATGTCATGCATTATTTCCTAAGTGCCCTTTATATGTTATACGTAGTATTTTTGATGGTATTCTGATATGCGATGAACCACTGTTCATTGAATCTATGAATCTTGCTTGTGATCCTTTCATCCTACTTAAACATTGCCGAATATTTTCCTGCCCCCATCTCTTTCTCTGTTCCTTCCTTTTGCTCCTTCTGATTTGTTTCTTTCTTTAAGATTTTTATTTTTCTGACTCAGTGAGATTGTTCACTGCACCTAAATTTTATGTAGAGCATCTTCCATTTTCTTCCTGCTTTCAGTTTCTTTTGCTCTAACCGATTTTAGAATCAAATGATACACCTGGAGTTTGCTTTGTACATATTACAATAAAAGCACCACATTATTTTCTCTTCAATACTGTGTTAGTACTCTATATTAAGTAACCAAGTCCTTACTTACAAAATTAATATATCCTTCCACACCCCACACCCTATGATCTATTTTATTGCACTGATTTATTGTAGTATTTTGTTTTATTTATACAGGGGTCTCTCTGTGTAGATCTAGATGGCCTGAAACTTAGTATATAGGCCAGGATGGCCTCAAGTTCACAGGGTTACGCTTGTCTCTGCCTTCCAAGTACGGTGAATAAAGGCTTGCACCATAAAAAATCAGCAGCCGACTGACTTATTAACAGTATTATTTTATTTATTTTTCTTTCACAGATTACACCCTGACCACGGTTTCCCTCCCTCCTCTCTTCCAAGTCCCCCCCACTTACCTCCCATCTGCCTACACACTCTTTCTCCATTTCACTTCCAAATGGGGCAGACATCGCAGGGATATCACCCAAACAGGACATATCAACCTGCAATAAGACTTGGCATTTCCCCTCATATTACTGCTGAGCGAGGTGACCCAGTGGGAGAAAAGGGGTTCCAAAAGCAAGCAGAAGAGTCAGAGACAGCTCCTGTACCCACTGTAGGAGTTTCACAAGAAAATCAAGCTATACAGCCGGGCGGTGGTGGCGCACGCCTTTAATCCCAGCACTTGGGAGACAGAGGCAGGTGGATTTCTGAGTTCGAGGCCAGCCTGGTCTACAGAGTGAGTTCCAGAACAGCCACGGCTATACAGAGAAACCTTGTCTCAAACAAACAAACAAACAAACAAAAAAACAAAAAAAACAAACAAACAAACAAAAAAAGAAAATCAAGCTATACAACAAAAAATAAATATACACAGGTCCTAGGTCAGATCCATACAAGCCCCTAAAGGCCCAGGTTATCTGATTCTGTGGTTTATTTTTCTTTTGTTATTATTAATCATTCCATTCAATTTCCTCTCAAATAACATCTCACTTTCTGGTTATCCCTTCCACCAATCCCCCCATCCCATGATATCCCACTTCCTGGTTACCCCTCTGCCACCCTCTATCCTGCGTCTACCCTCCCCGCCTCCCTTTTGCCTGTATGACAGTGCTCTTCCACCAACCCACACTCTCCAGCTGGTGTCCTTGCCCCCTCTGGCTGTTAGAATCCTTCCTCTCTGTTTTCCACAGGATTCCCTAATCCTGTTTGGCTGTTTGTCGCTCTCTACATCTTTTGTCTTGTTTTTTAATTAGGTAAAGTGGAAATTTTTGGTTTCTTTGGAGACTCAATTGTGTTGTGTGATGTTTTTCTGGAAGCTTCCTAATGAGAGGATGTTTTGCTGAAGCAGACACGTAGCAGGTGGTGGCTTATTGGAAGCTGTCCTGTGAAAGCACACGTGATGTGCTGAAGCACATGCTTGGAGGGTGTGTGATGTTTAGAAAGAATATAAAGATAACCCCACAGACGGTGAACAGTGCTCTTGTATTGGCTCTGCTAGTGTTGGTGTTCTTCACTTGTGACTTCATAGAACACGCTAGGGAGCTTCTCTTGGTATTCTGGATGCTTCTTCCAGCTTCTTCAGACAATCTGACTTGGTGCAGCCTCACAATTTGTTCTGGATCAAGCCGCTATATTGATTCATGCTTGGTGTTTTGAACTGGACTGCTGATATCCTGACAAGAAAGATTGAAATCGCCTCCAAAGAACTACTTCTAAACAGGTCCCCATCCCCCTGTTTCCTATTACACTTTCTTTTCCCCCTATCTCTGGTAGGTAGGCTAGAAGGGAGGTTTTGTTAAACTTATTAAACTTTTATTAAACTTGTTAAAATAGGTTTTACAAAGTCTAAGTCAACAATTGGGCAATTTATTTATCAGCACCACTGGCTATGGTGGTTCACGCTTTTATTCACAACACTTGAAAGGCAGAGATAGGTGGGTCTCTGTGAGTTAAGGTCTACATAGTATCTGCGTTACTAAGAGGCTTAGCTAGGATCACCTTCGATTCCAGGGAGTTTTCATTCTACTAGATTTTTACCTTCCCCCCAAATACCTCCCAGTTCCAACAGTCTCTCCCTCTACTCTCTCCCTCCATCTCCTCCACATATCTCCTTACTCTACCTGTTCATTTCCTCAACGGGCCTCAGAACACCCATGATATCTATTCTATTTCCCCTTCTCAGGGAGATCCATGCATTCCCCTATGATCCCTCTTTGTTACTCAGACTCTCTGGTTTGGGAATTGTAGCATAGTTTTCCTTTACTTTACAGTTAATATCCACTTATCAGTGAGTGCATAATGTGTTTGTCTTTCTGGGTTTGGGTTACCTCACTCAGAATGATTTTTTTCCAGTTGCATCCATTTTGGTGCAAATTTCATATTATTTTTCTTAATGGTTTAGTAATACTCCATTGTGTAAATGTACCATATTCTTTATCCATTCTTCAGCTGATGGACATCTAGGTTGTTTTCAGTTTCTGGTTATTATGAATAAAGTTGCTATAAACACAATTGAGGAAGTGTCCTTGTGGTTGGATGGAATATCCCTTGAGTATATACCCGGGAGTGGTATAGCTAGGTATTGAGTTAGGTTGATACCCAATTTTCTGAGAAATCACAATATTAGTTTCCAAAGTGGTTCTATAATGTTCCACTCTAGCAATGGAGGAGTGTTGCCCTAGAGCCACATCCTCAAAAGCATGTGCTTTCATTTGTGTTTTTGATCTTAGCTGTTCTCACAGGTGTAATTTGGAGCCATTCTGCTTTGCATTTCCCTGATGGCTAAGGATATTGAAATTTTCTTTAAGTGTTTGTCAGGGCATTTGAGATTCCTCTTTTGAGAAACCTGTTTACATCTGTACCCTAGTTTTAAAAATGGGTTATTTGGTTTGTTGATGTTGACTTTCTTGAGTCCTTTGGATATTAGCCCTTTGTCATATGTGGAGTTTGTGAAAATCTTTTCCCATTTTGTATCCTGACATTTTGTCCAATTGATAGAGTCCTATTATTTCAGAAGATTTTTAGTTTCATGAGGTCCCATTTATTAATTGTTAATATGAATGCCTATACTCTTGGTATTCTCTTCAGGAAGTTGTCTTATGTGCTAATGCATTCAAAGGAGTCCTCTACTGTCTCTCCTATCAAGTTTAGTATATCAGGTTATATATTGAGGTCGTTGATCTTCTTGGACTTGAAATTTATGGAAGATGATATATACACATCTATTTGCATTCTTCTATATGCAACCATCCAATTTGATCAGCACATTTTGTCAAAGATGCTTGCCTTTCTCTCTTGTATATTTCTGGCTTCTTTATCAAAATTCACATGTCCATAGGTGTATGGATATACATCTGGGGATTTGAACTGATTAAATTGATCAACTTGTTTGTTTTTATACTAATGCAGTTTTTATTACTGTAGCTCTGTAGTATAGTTTGAAATCAGTGATTGTGATACCTCCAGAAACTTTTTTTATTGATTTCAGTTTTATTGCATTATGATGATAAAAGGTACATGATTTCAATTTATCTGAATTTGTTAACATTTAAAAACATATTTTAAGTAAATAGAATTACATTGCATTCTTGTTTCCCTTTTGAACCCCAACTCCTCCCAGAGATCCTCCTTCAATACCTTTTTTTTAAATTTGTCATATTCTTTAAAATTTATAAAATATTATAACAATAAAAATGAGTAGTATATAAGGGCTTTGATATAAAACAACAATCAATTGAACAGTCTTATGTAGATGCTTGTGTACAGCAATAGTGAAAATACAGTACCTGACTAATACAGAAGTAGAGGCTCACAGCCATCCATTGAACTGAGTACAGGGTCCCCAGTGAAGGAGTTAGAGAAAGGACCTATGGAGCTGAGGGGTCTGTAGCCCCTTAGGATGAACAACAATATAAACTAACTAGTACCCTCAGAGCTCCCAGGGTTTCAACCACCATCCAAGGACTGCACATGGAGGGGTCTGATTGTTCAGGCAGCATGTGTATAGTAGAGGATTGCAAATTCGATCATCAATAGGAGGAGAGGACCTCAGCCCTGTGAAGGTTCTGTGCCCCAGTGTAGGGGAATGCTAGGGCCAATAAGTGGGAGAGGGTGGGGTGGCAGGCATGGGGAGGGGGGAGGCAACAGGGGTTTGTTTTTGTTGTTTTTGTTTGTTTCTTTGTTTTTTGGAGGGAAAACTGGGAATGGAGAAATTTACATGTAAATAAAGAAAATATCTAATAAAAAAAGATATAAAATAAAAAAAGAAAATACATTTTTCTCAATATAAATTTTAAATAACTGCAAACATATTAACTGTATATTTTAAAATAATACATCACTACTAGTATTTTTTCAAATGAACATAAATATATAAAGTCTTTTTGTTTCTTTGTTTGCTTTGCATTTAGTAGAGCTTAAAACCTTGGCTCTTACTGTGGTACAAGCCCAAAATAAGAACAATTTTTAGACATTGGACTTTATTTTAATAAGGCTGTACTTCAATGACCCTCACATCATCAAAGGATTTTGCCTCCATCGTACCTAAGCTAAGAGTTGACAGTTCTGCTGCGCCAAGGAATAAACTGTAGGCACGATTTTTGGATACAGACTTCCTGCTATGGTCAAAGCTATTTGACTTGAGTGAGTGACTTCATTCTCAGCCCACAGAGAACAGGTTACATTCATTTCAGAAATGGTGTGTGTATTAAGATGGTCTATCCATAAAGTCATTTGCCAACTGTTTCAATGAACAATGGTTCTGCTTGGAGGGTAGTGCAGACATTAGGTGAGGGTAAGAATCTGGTTTATTGGCTGTGATAATTTGAAAAAGCATTCATCTCAGAGAAAGAGTAACTTGTAAAGTCCTTTTCTTCAAACTTGATAACAATAGTTACAAACATCAAGCAAAGCGTTCCGTCTCATTCTTTGTTGTTCTCTTACAAGCCACCTCCCAAGTTAATTGTCTATTTTTCTTCTGGCTGTATAAATACTTTTAAAATATGTAAGCCGTCCTGAAAACCAAAGTATTGTGTAAAACATCAAATAAACAATCCTACTGATAAAGAGGCTGAGATAGGAGAAGAATGATTTCAAGACCAGTATGTGGTACACAGCAAGACACTGTCACTTACAAACAAGCAGAAAGTGTATATGGATTGTACAATATTGGACCTATTTCTCCACTTTCCAAGTTAGAAAGACCACATAACAGCCTGTTGTTGGATAACAGCCAACAAATTTCTAATTTTTCATATTTTTGGATTTCACTTGATTAGGATATGTTGGAAATATTAATTTTCATATTAAGATTATTAAGAAAAAGTAATTGTTGCTTCCTATTATTTTTGATGTTAGAGGTGGAATTATGTTTGCATGGATTTGTTGAAAGATTACTTTCTTGCTTCTTCTAAGGTGTAGTTTTGCTCTATAATCCTTTGTAGGGCTGGATTTGTGGAAAGATATTGTGTGAATTTTGTTTTGTCATGGAATATTTCGTTTTCTCCATCTGTGGTAATTGAGTGTCTTGCTGGGTATAGTAGCCTGGGCTGGCATTTGTGTTCTCATAGGGTCTGTATGACATCTGCCCAGGATCTTCTAGCTTTCATAGTCTCTGGTGAGAAGTCTGGTGTAATTCTGATAGGCCTGCCTTTATATGTTACTTGACCTTTTTCCCTTACTGCTTTTAAAATTCTTTCTTTGTTTAGTGCATTTGCTGATTTGATTATTATGTGACAGGAGGAATTTCTTTTCTGGTCCAGTCTATTTGGAGTTCTGCAGGCTTCTTGTATGTTCATGGGCATCTCTTTCTTTAGGTTAGGGAAGTTTTCTTCTATAATTTTGTTGAAGATATTTACTGGTCCATTACATTGGGAATCTTCATTCTCTTTTATAGCTATTATCTTTAGATTTGGTCTTCTCATTGTGTCCTGGATTTCCTGGGTGTTTTGGGTTAGAAGCTTTTTGCTTTTTGCATTTTTTTTTGACTGTTGTGTCAATGTTTTCTATGGTGTCTTCTGCCCCTGAGATTCTCTCTTCTATCTCTTGCATTCTTTTGGTGATGCTTGCATCTATGGCTCCTGATTTCTTTCCTAGGTTTTCTATAGCCAGGGTTGTCCCCCTTTCTAATATCTTTATTGTTTCTATTTCCATTTTTAGATCCTGGATGGTTTTGTTCATTTCCTTCACCTGTTTGATTGTGTTTTCCTGTAGTTCTTTAAGGGGTTTTTGTGTTTCCTCTTTAAGGTCTTCTAGCTCTTTACCTGGGTTCTCCTGTATTTCTTTGAGGGAGCTATCTATGTCTTTCTTAATGTCCTGTATCATCATCATGAGAAGTGATTTTAGATCCGAATCTTGCTTTTCTGGTGTGATGGAGTGTCCAGGACTTGCTATGGTGGGAGAATTGGGTTCTGATGATGCCAAGTAACCTTGGTTTCTGTTGCTTATTTTCTTAGGCTTGCCTCCTGCCATCTGGTTATCTCTAGTGCTACCTGCCCTGCTTAAATCTAGTGCTACCTGACTGGGGCCTGTACTTCCTGTTATGATGGTTGTATGAGGACTCTTCAGAGTCAAGCTGTCTCTGTGATCCTGTGATTCTGTGATCCCATGATCCTGGGCGTGTTGGGGTGCCTGGGGGTGGAGCTTCCTCTGGGTGTTGTGGGACTGTCTTCAAAATTTGCACCCAAGGTCTACTCAGAGCACCAGCCCAGACAGACTGGAAGCAACCTATTCCACTGGGTTGGCAGAGTTCCTTTGTGCCTGGGTCCCACTGGTCCCAGTTCCTCCCAATGTTGGGACAGATGTGTCCTCCTCACCTCCTCACCTCTGATCCAAAAATTCTTTTACTGTACAAGATTGTCTCAGCTATCCTAGGTTTTTTTTTTCATATTTCTAATGACCAGCCCCGGTCATTTTGGGTTCTCGAGAATGGGAGAATTGGATGGGCGATGTGAAATAGGAATCTCAGAAAATGATGCAAGTGCAAACTGACAGGTGACTCATTGTTCTTCTGAAGCTGTGATCAGAGACAGCTTTCAGATCTGTCTTCTTTCTTTCTTAGTTTACGTCATTCTTTTATTGGTTACATACTTCCCTGATTTCCTTAGGCAGGCAATGCCACATGGTCAGATCAGTATATTCCAATTTTTCCAGTAAGGTCAGCTCAGTAATCCAATAGACCCAGTTATTTCTTCCTGTATCTTATCCCTTGTATTTTATATGGATGTCCCTGTCCTTAGTGGCCCAGGCCCATTATTCTTTTTCCTTGGACTCTTTAGTTATTTTAACTACTAAACCTTCAGGTTTCTCAAAAACATTTCCTGCTTCAAATATTTCCTGGTACAACTTATCATCATGAGTTGGCTAAGATTTCCCAGAGAACTATTGAAGTAGTCAGCCGCCTCCACATACAGAACCCCTTGTTCTGCTAGGCCTGGGATGGTTGCTTGAATGGCCAGGGCCTTCTAGAACACTTTGTTCCTATAGACATCAAACCCAGTTCTTTCTCTAGTAATACCCTTAACCCCGTTCCCAGAATTTTTTTTTTTACCAAAATTATATTTGAAGACAAATATGGTATCAAAAATGCAAAAAACAAACAAACAAAAAAAAAACCAAGTGTACAAGAAAGAACAGCATCATCCATCTGCATACCACAAAGCCAGAGATGCATTATCCAGGTTGACTGTGTTCCCACAGCTTAAACTGCGTCATGTAGCTGCATTGGCAACCACGTCACACCTAACACCATATGAAGTTGAGTATTGATGTTTCAAGGCCTCTAAAGAATTGTTTTGGAATTTTGATGGGGATTTCATTGGATATAGATTGCTTTTGCTAATGTGGCCTTTTTTTTTTAAATTTGGAAGGGTATTTCAATTTTTAGTTTAGTCCATCATCTAGAGAAGCCAGGGAAGAAATTGTTACAGAGGCTAAAGAGCAGTGCTGCTTATTGTTCTTCATGACTTTCTCAGTCTGCTTTCTTTTCTTTTTCTTTTTCTTTTATTTTTTTATTAGATGTTTTCTTTATTTACAATATCTCCTTTCCCAGGTTCCCCTCCAAAAAATAATAAAATAAAATAAAATAAAATAAAACAAACCCCCGTTCCCTCCCCCCTCCCCCTGCTCACAACCCCACCCCCTCCTGCTTACTGGCCCTGGCAATCCCCTACACAGCCTGCTTTCTTATAGTGCCAGGACCACCAGCACAGGGGCGGGCACTGCCCACAGGGAACTGGGTCCTCCATTAATCATCAATCCAGAAAACATGCTATAGGCTTCCTCACAGCACAGTGTGGTGGGAATGTTTTCCCAACTGAGGTTCTCTCTTCTTCTTTTCTTATTTAAGTTAGATATTTTCTTTATTTACATTTCAAATGTTATCCTCTTTCATTGTTTCTCCTCTGCAAACCCTCTATCCCCTCTCCCCTCCCCCTGCTCACCAATCCACCCACTCCTGCTTCCTGGCCCTGGAGCATAGAGTAATATGGCCATTTTTAATTTGTTAATGCTACAAGTTCATGAGCATGGGAGATATTTTCATTTGATATCTTCTTTAATTTCTTCAAGGACTTAAAATTTTTTTCATATATATCTTTCACTCACTTGGTTAGATTTAAGCCAAGATATTTTATTAATAGTTGTGGTTTCTGTAAAGGGTGTCTTTCCTTGATTTCTTTCTCAGCCCTTTCATCCTTTATATATGGGAGGGCTACTGATTTTCTGCATTAAAAATGTACCTAGCCACTTCTCTGAAGATGTTTATAAGCTGTAGGAATTCCCTCGTAGAATTTTTTGCAATGATTTATGTATATCATCTTCTTACTGATGCTTTCTCTTCTTTCTTTCCAATTTGTATCTGCTTAATCTCCTTTAGTTGTCTTATTGCTTCAGCTACAATTTCAAGTACTATATTGAATACTTGTGGTGAGAGAGGACAGTCTTTACTTATTCCTGATTTTAGTGGAATTGGTTTGATTCTTTCTAAATTTAACTTGATATTGGCTTCAGGCTTGCTGTATCTTGCTTTGGTTATGTTTAGGTATGTAACTCATATCCTTAATCTCTTCAGGATTTAATTATGAAAAGATGTTGAATGTTGTCAAAGGCCTTGTCTATGTCCAGTGACATGATTGTGTGGCTTTTTATTTTCACTTTATTTATGTGGTATTCCATTGACAGATTTTCATGTGTTGAACCATCCCTGAATCTCTGAGATTAAACCTACTTGATCATGGTGAATGATTTTCTTGATGTGTTCTTGTATTTGGTTTGTGCATATTTTATTGAGTATTTTTACATCAATGTAAAAATGGAAAATTGGTCTGTAGTTCTCATTTGTTGAATGTTTGTGTGGTTTGGATATCAGGTGATTGTGGTTCTATAAAATAGATTGGCAATGTTCCTGTAAAATAACTTTTATTCTCCTGCAGTAATTGTGCCTGAGTCTTAATGCTTCAGTCTGCAAATGTAGGCCCAGTCTTGGAAGCTTCTAGACTGTGTGTAATCTAATCTAGGCCTAGAATGTTTTCTGTAAGTGTCTGAGACTAACTGCTGAATATACTTACCCTTTCTAGTTCTTTCTGATCTGTAGCTGGTTCAACTGTTCTGTCTCAAACTCCTCTCCTTGCTGACTGTATCTATCTGCTTGTTCTCTCTCTCTGTCTATTCTCTCTCTCTCTTGTTCTCTCTCTCTCTCTCTCTCTCTCTCTCTCTCTCTCTCTCTCTCTCTCTCTCTCTCTCTCTCTCTCCCTCTCCCTTTTCCCCTCTCTCTCTCCCTCCCTTTACCCCCTGCCTATCTTGAATTGCTCTGCTTGACCTCAAACTAATTCTAGCAATCTGTTCTAGTCTTCTGGTTCCTCATTCTCTGGCTTGTTCTCATTTACTTTTTTCTACCTTGTTTTCTCTTAAAACTGTCTCTGTAAAACACTCCCAGTAAAATTCCTCTTCTCTCTCTCTGTACTGCTGTCTTAAGTAGCTTCCCTTTCTTCTCTCTTCTCATGAGAGTTGGGATATCCTATTCCTTGAAACTTTTCTTTGATTCATCATTTTATCTGCCACTTAATTTGGAGTATGATGAAATATCCTGCACGATGTTTCTTTTCTTTTTATTTTATGGAATAATCTGGAAAATATTGGTAGTAGCTCTACTTTGAAAATCTAGTAGAACTGTCCACTAAAACTGTCTGCCCTTTGGCTTCTTGTGACTGGGTGGTTTTAGTGACTGGTTTTAGGAGTTATAGGTCTATTTAGATTTTCTAATTTTGTAGAGAGTAAATTTTTGAAGTATGGCAATTATTCTTTGGATTTCCTTCTTGTTGCTATGTTCCCATTTTTGTTCCTGATTTTGTTAATTTGGGTATTTTTTCTCTACATTGTACTTAGTTTGGATAATTGTCTATTTTGTTGATTTTCTCAATGAACCAGCTGTTTGTTTCATTTTTTTTGTATTGTTCCCATTCTATTTTATTGATTTCAGCCCCCAGTGTATCTCCTGGTGTCTACTCCTCTTTTATGTGTTTGCTTCCTTCTGTTCTACATTTTTCAGGTATGCTTTGAAGTTGCCCACATGAAATTATTCTAATTTTTTTAATGAAGGCACTTAGTTCTATGAACTTTCCTCTTAGCATTGCTCTTACTGTGCCCTTAAGTTTGTGTATTTTGTGCATTAATTTCCATTGAATTCTAGGAAATCTTTAACTCCTTTCTATATTTCTGCCTTGGCCCAATCATTCATTAGACAGTTGTTCAGTGTCCTCAAGTTTGTAGACTTTCTGTCCTTTCTGTTGCTGAAATCCAGCTTTAATCCATGATGGTATGATAAGAAACCTGTTTTTGTTGTTGGTGGTGGTGGTTTTTGTTTTGTTTTTTTCTGTTTTCTTGTTTCTGTTTAGACTTGCTTTGTGAAAAAATTTGTGAGCAATTTTGGATAAAGTTAGTTGAAATACTGAAAAGACATATTTTTCTGTGTTTGGATGAAATGTTCTGTAGATATTTGTTAGGTCCATTTGAGTCATAACATCAGTTAGCATCATCTCTTCTGTTTAACATTTTCTCTGGATGACCTGTCCATTGGTGAGAGTGGAGTACTGAAGTTTCTGACTATTATATGAGGTTTGGTGTGTAATTTAAGCTTTAGTATTTTGTTTTAAACACACGTGAGAAGCCCTTGATTGGGAGAATAGAGGTTCAGAATTGAAATGCCATATTGGTTTTTTTTCCCCTTTGGTAAGTTTGAAATGTCCTTTCCCATCTCTTTTAATTAACTTTGGTTAGAAAATTATTTTGTTAAATATTAGAATAGCCATACCAGCTTGCTTCTTTGGTCCACTTGCTTGGAAAATCTTTTTCCAACTCTTTTCTCTGAAGTAGTATCTACCTTGGTATTGAGATGTGTTTCTTATATGCAGCAGAAGGGTGGATCCTATTTATTTTTGCATCCATTTGGTTAGCATGTGTCTTTTTATTGGAGAATTGAGTTCACTGATATTGAGAGATATTAATGACCAATGATAGATAATTACTGTTATTTTGTTGTTGTTGGTGGTGGTGGTGGTGGTTTTGTGTGTGTGTGTGTGTGTGTGTGTGTGTGTGTGTGTGTATGTTTTCTTTTAGTTTTGCTTGTGTGCCATTATTTCTTCTATTTTCATAGGTGAAGTTAACCATTTTTGATTGAGGTTTTTCTTCTTGTATGTTATGTAGGGCTAGATATTTGGATAGATATTGTTAAAAATTTGGTTTTGTCATGGAATATCTTGTTTTCTCTATCTATGGTGATTGTAAGTTTTTCTGGGTTAAGTAGTCACAGATGTAGTTTTTGCTGGCATCTATGGCCTCTTAAAGTTTATCACTCATATGTCTGGGTTTTAAAATCCCCATTGAGGAATTGGGTGTAATTATAATGGATCTGCTTTTATATGCACTTGGCCTTTTTCCCTTATAATTTTAAATATTTTTTCTTTGTTCTGTATGTTTAGTGTTTTCATTGTTATGTGGCACGAGGACTTTGTTTTCTACTCCAATCTATTTGGTGTTCTTTATGATACTTGTACTTTGATAAGTATGTCTTTCTTTAGGTTAGGAAATTTTTCTTCTATGATTTTGTTGAAAATATTTTCTGGACATTTTAGCTGGGAATGTTCTCCTTCTTCTATCCTATTATTCCTAAGTTTGGTCTTGTCATAGTGTGCGAGTATCTTGGATATTTTTTATTAGGAACATTTTAGATTTAATATTTTTTGACCAATGTATCAATTTCTTCTATACATATCTTCTATACCCCTGAGATTTTCTCCTCCATCCCTTACATTCTCTTGGTGATACTTGCATCTGTAGTTCCTGTTTGTTTAACTAGGATTTCCATTTCCAGGATTCCCTCAGTTTGTGGAGTTCCCTGCCCCCTTTTATTGCTTCTATTTCCATTTCAGGTCTTGAATAGTTTTATTAATTTTTGCTGCCTGTCTTATTTTGCCTTTCATTGAGATTTATTCATTTCCTTCCACTGTTTGCTTCCCCAATAAAAAGACACAGGCTAACCAAGTGGATGGAAAAAAACAGGAATTTATTAATTTTGTCTTTTAGGACTGTTGATAATAACTGAATAGGGGGTGATGCAGTCATCTATGACTACTTCGTGCTGATATTGTGGCCATGTTATTTGGCTCCGAAAGCTGGAATGTTGGTCATGTTCGGGAAGAACAGGCTGCTACCCAGGCCTTTCAGGACCATCTGGGGTTAGGGAGGTGAAGATATAGTTAAAGTAATTTGTGAGTCTGGACTCGAGCACCTGTGGCTAGCTGCATTAGAACTGTCCTTGGTGTAGGAATCACCTAGAGTTGGCAATATATCAATATATCAACACACACACACACACACACACACACACACGGGACCAGGCAAAGGAAGTCTCTGTCATAGTAAGTTTATGCTTCTTAAACGCTGTATTTAGCAGGTCTTTGAAGTGCATAAGGACCATCTATCTATCTAAAGTATATTTAAATAGACAATCTTTGCTTCTTTCTAGTTATCTGTCCTAGACTTAACCTTGAAAACTTATACAGGTAGGTAAATAAGGCTCATTCCTGTTAAATTTGAGCCTTAAAAATCACAATTTTGAATAGAAGGTATTTTAGTATTAAAATGTTTTGAATCATAGATGGAGTTCATATATTGGCAACTTTGCTGGTCCTACTATGTTACATAGTTTATCCAAACAGCTAAAGCTGAAAGAGGGAGGGAAAGAGGAAAGGGGGAGAGAGAGAGACAAAGACAGAGAGAAAGAGAGAGAGAGAGAGAGAGAGAGAGAGAGAGAGAGACAGAGACAGAGAGAGACAGAGACAGAGAGAGACAGAGAGAGAGACAGAGAGAGAGGGAGCATAAGAGGGAGAGAGACAGAGACAAAGACAGAGACAGAGAGGCAGAGAGAGACAGAGACAGAGACAGAGACAGAGACAGAGAGAAAGAAGTTAAATTTCCTGTCAGCAATACTGAATGCATTTGGCAACCCTTGGATAAAATGGCTGTGAAGCTGTGACTTTCCCGCAACAAACATGGTTGCATGTGCCAGGCCTTAAGATGGTAAGGAAGCTATCACTCCACCTTATTTATCACATAGTCAAGATGCTAACAAGCCACATGTTGTTTATATTGTTTCTCCTGCCATCCTATAGTGTAGTTAAGTGGTTGTAACAGGCAATTTGAAGGAGCTAGGCTGCTTAGTCACCAATATCATTGCCATTGCCACTACCAAGGCTGCACATGGATGGGATGGAGGTAGGAGGCAGGATAATTGGCATCAGGAGCTATTTTGTGAGGAAGGTGTGTTGTGATGAAGGAGGAAGAGCAGTACAAGAGCATTGTTTTCAAAAATTCTGTAGGCTACTGTCATTCAAACCACAAGTCATGATCTATATTCCACCAACGAATCCCAGGGCTGTCATCTGCCTTTTAGCCTTACAGAAGCTAAGAAGTCAGAGCGTTGATCTATATTCCACCAATGAATCCCAGGGCTGTCATCTGTCTTTTAGCCTTACAGAAGCTAAGAAGTCAGAGCGTTGTGGAGAAGTGGCTTTGTTGCCAGGTTTGGAAGTGGTCATCTTTTTTCTCCCCATTTCATTGGCTGAACTGAGTTACAAGGTGTTGTTTAAAACAATAGGAAACTGCAAGCAAAATAGGAAAGAGTGGTTTTGGAGAACGAATAATCTGCTCTTCAGTCCCCTGCTGTTCTCTGGTGTTCTCTGGCAGAAGGGCATTCTACACTCTACACTGGCAGTGTTTGCTCTGATGCACAATGAGGGCTGATTCATGGCAGAAGGGTTTCTCACTTGCATCATATTCAAGGATCCTCACCTGGTACGTGTTCTGTGATGGACTGAGCAGCATGATTTGCTAATGAAGTTTTTTTTCACATTTACCCCAGTTGCAGGATTTCTCTCCTGTGTGCATTTTTTGATGTTTAGTAGGGTTGGATTTCTACAGGGAAATTTTAACACACACACACACACACACACACACACACACACACGCACACACACATTATATTTACAAAGTTTCTCTTTTGGGTGAGTTCTTTCAGTGTGACTGAGTATAGTTTCATGCTTAAATGATTCTCACTTTCATCACATTGATGGAATTGTAATCTTTCAAATGAGCTCTTCGAAGACCTCAGGGTCAATTCTTCACAAACTGTCTCCCCTGTTCTTTACAATCCATACAGTCTTACCCGAGTCATCCTTAGGCCATCGAAAGCTCTCGACACAGCCCTTCCCACTCACCACCTTTCCATAAGACCACCCTTGAAGCTCTCACCTGTGTGGAATTGCCTCTGTTGGAAGTTTTTCCTTTTCAGGTGGTCTGCTGTTTTCAAAATTCTGCTGTCCACTTTAACTTTTATGAAGCCAAAATGGTGGGCTACCTAAGGGAATTTCCAGCTACACCTTGGTCCCCATGTATCCTCTTTTGAATTTTACCAAATTCACCAAAGGCACATTCTAACATCTGCAGAACCTCTCGGATTCCTACCAGAATAAATTTTGTGCTTTAAAATCATCTTTGTAATATGACTTTAATCCAATTTTAATATTTTTCTTCATTCATCACTCTGCTTTAAGAAGTGCCTATCAACCCAAGGAGCTGAAGGTGTTGTAGTCCCATAGGAGGAGCAACCATATGAACCAACTAGAACCACCTCCCCAGAGCTCCCAGGGACTAAACCACCAACCGAAGAGTACACAAGGAGGGACTCATGGCTCCAGCTGCATATATAGCAGAGGATAGCCTTGTGGGACATCAATGAGAGGAGAGGCCCTTGGTCTTGTGAAGACTCAATGTACAGGGGAGTGGGAGTGAATGGGCTAATGAGCAGGGGGAGGGGGATGGAATAGGGGGAGTTTTGGAGGGGAAATGGGACAAGGGGATAAAATTTGAAATGTAAATAAAGAAAATAGTAAAAAAGAGAAGTGCCTATCAACACATGAACAGACATGTACATGCATACATATATGAGCATGGGGATGATTATCAGAGGATAACTTTATTGAGTCAGTTGTCTTCCACCTTGTTGTGGCAGGGTATTCCTTATTTTTACTGCACAACATATCCCAAGATAGCCAATCATGAGCTTGTAATGAATTCACCCATCATTTATTTATATCATCCTAAGAATACAGGGACTACAGATGTATGCCGCTAACATCCAAGTTTTTTCATGGGTTCTGGGTATTGAACTCAAGTGGTAAGAATTGCATGACAGACACTTAGTGGTCCATCTCCCCTGTCCAACTTTTTTCTTTTATGTTCTACAAATATTGATCCTGACCTCCTTGGATAGCTATAGACAAGCCATCCATGTGCAGAGTATCTGTGTAGGCTATGACTTTGATATTCCCTTGTCCATAACTCTGCTTTTCATCTCAGTCTCAAGGTTCCCACAGGTCTGGAATGAAGTACCCTGAAAACATATCTATTCTCATGTATTTTCCAATTAAGAAGTCTTTATCTGGTGTAGAAGTAGGATGATCTACAAGTTTCACATTTAGGAATGTTTTGATACAAATGAATGCAAGTCTATGCTCTAAGGCAATCTATCTGTCCTTTGCAGTCTGTTTCAGCATTATCTATAGTAGTAGGCATTTGGAAGCAACCCTGTGGGACAAGAAAGCCATTATTCTTCCATACTTCCCATCTATACAAAAATCATTGAATCTTGAAGTCATTCCATGCTCTATGAGAGAACTCCATAACATCAGAATGTCACTGCCCTGTGGGGCAGGGCTTAGGAACAGGGTTGAAGATCAAAGATAAGTAAAATGTAAGAATGTTCCTTCAGCAGCTTTTTACCCAAGATGCACTGGACAGGAAGTTTCCCACTGTGCTTGTAGAGAATTCCTGGAACTGAGATAGAGCCATGGTCTTAGAACCTGTGTGGGTGGCAGGGCTGGTGGTGGTTATTATTAAGTCTCTAAAGTACTTATTTATTTACATATATATTATATATATTCATTCATTCATTCTTTAACATGGTATATAAGATAAATGTTTGATAAAAGAATCTTTTAGAATACTATTAGAATTGTATTGATTTACTTATTACTCTATGGAGAAATGGCACTTATTTATTTATATTTTGCATAAGTGTGAATTGAACCTAGGGTTTCAAGAATGTTTGACAAGCACTTTACCTTTAGGTTACACGCCCAAGCCCCCAATAAAAATATACATTCACTCTCCTTCCCATTTTTTAATTATTTCTCCATTCTTATTTTGTAAATGTAGCTGTCACTTGTGAATGGAGTATGTTCTGTTTACATTGTATATGCCTATTATTACTACAAAGAAAAGTTACTTATTTAACGTATATATCTGATATACAGGTAACAAATTATATCAGTGAGTCTGTTTATCATGTTTATGACTCATTCAACTGTGTATGGAATACTCTGTCAAGTAAGTGTTAAGTGGAAAAACACATAACCTCCCCTGCCCTAGTCGAGCTCACATCTAATGGGTGAAATAACTAAAGAGACAATATGGTCTCATCCCTCAAGAGTGAGACACAACAGGCTGATGGAAGAAATAGTTTCCTGTTTTTATATTACTTTTTTTCTTATGCAAAAACAAGAGATTTATTTTCCAATGCATTGGGGTCAACTTTCAATTAGTCGCTCAATGCGAGTGACTAGAAGGTGGTCCCAAATGGCTATTACAAGCAGTTTTTATACCTTTTAGGGGCACAGGTTACATCAGCAAGGTTACAGTTCAAACCTATCAGCTAAGCATATTGATCTTTAAATTTATTGACTAGCAAGCATGGGCAGATCATGACATTCATTTGAACTCTACCTGGGACTTTCCAAAGGGTCAAGTGACTATCAGTTAGCACATTCTGCAGTTTTTCTGAGAATATTTCACTCAAGAATGTTCCTGCGGGTGGAGAATGGGTCTTGGCCTGGCCTTAACCTCAGGCAGGAGGGGGAAGCTAAAGGAAGGTGTGGGACTATAAAAAGCCCTTAGGGTCCCTCATTCTCCCCCCTTTCTTGTACAAGCCCCAATTCTGGAGATACACTCAGGGGTCTTGGATAATTAACACATTTTTTAGGTCCTGTCCTCAGGGTCTCATATTGTTGGTACAGGACCATCAGTTGTACTGTTCCTGTTCTCCCTTTTATGAAGGCTATAAGCTTATTCAATATGCAGGGTCCAAAGGTCAACAATGGCAGAACAATTAGGAGTCCAACAAGGTAGATATGAGGGTGGTTAACAAAGGGGAGGTGTTAAACCAAAACTTGAACCAGCCCTGACTCTGTTCTCTTTCTCTTTTCCACTTGGCTAGCTCTTCTCTCACCTTGGCCATTGAGTCTTTAACAACCCCAGGATGGTCTACATAAAAGCAACATTCTTCATTGAGGGCAACACACAATCCTCCCTGTTGGAGGAACAATAACCCTCTTCTATTCTGTAGGAACACTTCTGCCAGAGAGGTCAGAGACTCTTGTAGGTAGGAGATCAATATTTTGATCCTCTCAATGCCCAGATCTATGGCAGCCCTGAGGTTTTGGTATTGGTGACCTTGTAGCACCAAGAAGGAGGTACCAGCAGCCACTCCAGCCACTCCGAGCCCTAAGAGCAATGACACTCTGAGCCATGTGAAGGGTTCTTTTCTTGTTTGATAGAGGGTACTCTCCTATCAGTTTCTTCTGAGAGGTGTAAGTAGCCCAAGAGCAAAAGCTTCATGAAGAAACAATGGGTAATGGACCACACCATGGTGAGAGGCTGTACACCTTCCCTTTGGCTTGACCTCATGGACTGTCAGGCCTCACACATTATCTACAATCTCTCCATAGGGGTGATAAACAAGCCTTGGGATCAATTGGACCAGTACACAGAAATCAGAAGACTGGCCCAGGATGGTAGAGTGCACACAAGGGACAAATCCTGAGGGACCAGCCCACAATCCATATGGGGGGTCTCTCACAGGACACTTCTCAACTTTGTGTGTCCACAACCTAAGCCCCACCCTCCAAGGCCACTTCTGGGGACACCGTTTAGATTTACAAGTACCTCGTCCCCAGCATTCAAGTAACCCCTGTTCCTGTGTCTCTAGGGTGGGGATATCCCAGGAGTCAAGGCCTGCCACTGACTTATAGAGATCAAAGACAAAACCTGGCCACCAGGTATACTGTGGGTGTTCCACTGTAGTGGACTAAGATATATTTCCAGTTCTGAGGGTACATGCCAAGTCACTTTGGTAGGGTTGTGGGAGATCCTGAGACTCAGTGTGGGAAGGAAGATATACCATAGTCATCTCATGGTTTCTCTGGCCTTGTAGGTGGGTGATCATGAGTTTGAGGAGGGGTTTCTTGGGTGTCTGGTTGCTATCCAGTTGGTGTTATACACAAGTGTTGGTCTGATGTGAGTTACCTGAACCCAAGCAGTTTCTCCACCCACTTTAATGGTGGTTAGGATAGTCAACAACACCAGGGATGGCCCTTTCCACTTTGCTTCTAAGTTTTCAGCATGATACCTCTTAACATATACCTAGTCTCCAACTTGGTACTTGTGTGGAGTCTCTGGGTTACCTGCCTTGTACAGCACACTGAATTTAGGCCATAATTCCTGGTGACTAATCTGGAAAGCTTGCAATTGAGCTATAAGATCTTTGTCAGCCTGAAAAGTCACTCTAGGGGTGTGTGTCAAGAGCCAGAGTCAAGGGAGTGGGGGTCCCATACATGATCTTGAAGGGAGTTAGATGGCTATGATAGGGGATGCTCCAGGCTCAGAACATGGCCAGGGAAAGGAACACCACCCAGTCAGTGCCAGTCTCCAAGGACAATTTAGTTAAGATCTTTTTTAGGGTTCTGTTCATTCTCTCTACCTGTCCTGAACTCTGGGAGTGGTATGCACAATGGAGCTTCCAAATGGTCCCCAACATCTTTGCCAATCCCTGACTTACCTTAGAAACAAAAGCAGGATCATTATCTGATCCAATTACCTTGGGCACTCCAAATCTCAGCAAGTTTTCTTCTAATATCTCTTTGGCTACCACAGTAGGTGTCTCCTGCTTGGTGGGGAAAGCCTCAACCCATCCAGAGATAGTATCTACAAACACTAGAAGGTATTTGTTACCATATTTCCGGGCTTAACTTCTGTAAAATCGACCTCCCAATATACCCCAGGTCATTTGCCCCCTAGTTCTCTTGCCCTTTTTGCTCTTAGCTGCATAAGCATTTACTTGCTGACATAACTTACACTGTTCTGTTGTCTCTCTGGCTAAAAGCTGAGATCCATTATATATATATACTTTAGATCCCTTAACTACTCTGACAAGCTTTTTATCACCTAAAGGAGTCCATCTGTGCATCCGGCCAAGTAAGTCTTTGGCTTTTTTTCTGGGTTGTACAGTTTTTCTTTCTTGTGTGTCCCCCTGCCCTTCCTTCTCTAGGTAGTAGTTGATAGGGTGGCTAGCAATCTGAGTCTTTCATTCTTCACAACATTCTATGTGAAGCCATCCCTTAATCCAGTCCAATTTCCCAGCAGGTGTCTCTTGCAGGCTCATAACTGGGATATGCTCCTGCATAGCTACTTTTTGAACCACTTGATCTGTCTGGTTATGGCCCCAAGCCACTGAGTCTAGTCCCTTCTGATGTCCTGGGCAATGAATAATACTCATAGTTGCTGGCTTCATCAGAGCATCCAAGAGATCCAAGATTTCCTGCTTGGTTTTTATTTTATTTTAGTTTATTTTACTTTATTTCTTTTCACTCTGATATGAGCAATCCTCTCTATTCGTATATATCCCCATGGATGTGGGCTGTGGCAGAGGCATACTGGCTATCCAAGTAGATATTAATTTTCTTGCCGGCCTCAAGTTCTAATGCTTTGTTGAAGGCAACTAGCTCTGCTTTCTGCACTGACACACCAGGGGTAGAGGTTCAACCCAGATGACGTTTGTTCCATCTACCATGGCAGCACCCGTTCATCTCTGACCTTCATGTCGAAAACTGCTCCTGTCTGTAAACCAGGTAGCCTTGGCCCCCAGCAGAGATTGGTGGGAGATGTCTTTCCTCCACCCATGGGCTCTTGTTTTGGGCCACTTACTTGCAGGCCATCGGGCAGGAAGTATATCAGGGCCTCTATCTTGGAGAGTAAGCCTTTCCCCAACAGAGGGTAAGGGCAGTCTGATATGACCATAAATGAATGCAATACCCAGCCCATTCCTAGGTCCAGTATTCTTCAGGTAGTCCATGAATACATTTTGGTGCCAGTGGCTCCTTGGACCCAAGATTTTTTCTTGGAAATTGTGTCATCAGCTAGTACGAGGATTGAGTGTTGAGTCCCTGTGTCCACCAAAAATTCAGTGTTTCCCCTCCACGCTCAGAGTTACCCTGGTTTAGGGGATGGGGTCCAAACCTCATCACCTGTTATCACTTACAGCCAATACTTTTGTGGTCTGTGCCCCCTTTTCCTAGGGCGTTGGGCCTCCCTGTTTCTGCTTATTAGGGCATTCCCTGGACCAGTGGCCATTCTCTTTGCAATATGCACATTAGTCCTTTTCAAGGGGTTTTCTGTCTCACTTTGGTTGGAATCGCTCTGCTTTCTCTAGTCAGCCAAGATTCTCTGGAGATTCCTTCCCTGTCACTTTTCTATTTTCATCTCCCTTTCTTCTTCTTCCTGTCTCTTTCTCTGCTCCTTCTCCTCCTCTGTCTCTCTGCTATGGTAGACTTTCTCAGCAACCTTCACTAAATCCCTCGATGACGTATCCTGCAGTCCCTCTAGCCTCTGAAGCTTTTTCCTGATATCTCTCCTAGCCTGGTCTATAAAAGCCATAGTCACAGTATCTTTGGGCTCCTCGCTGCTGGGGTAATAGGGTGTGTATTGGCAGAATGCCTCCGTGAGGCACTCAAGAAAGGCAGCAGGTGACTCATCTGATTCCTGTCTAACCTCACATACCTGGTCAAATTTGTTGGCCGCTGGGCGGCTGCCTTCAGACCTGCCAGCAGAACCGGGCAGTAGACCTTAAGGTGCTCCTTACTTTTGGCTGAATTAAAGTCCTAATCAGATTGGGTCGGGGAAACCCACTGTTGAAGACAGCCTGGTCAATTGATGGTACCCCCGTGTCTGAAGAGACATTCTTTCTGTCTTTCTGCATTATCCTCTCTTGCTTTTTTGGTCATAAAGAGCACTCTCATGAGTTGTTCGATGAGTTGGAATGCCAAGTGGGCTGATGGGTAAATAAAACAGTCTCAAAGAGATTAATCAGCCCCCTGGGCTTATCTGAAAAGCAGGGGGTGGGCCTTCCAGTTGTACAAGTCGGCTGAGGAGGAGGGCCAATATCGCATGGCCTGATTGCCATCCTCATCTACAGGTTCAGACAGGGAGGGCCACTGTTGTATCGGGTGAAGTGGCCCTTTTTCTTCAGGTCCCCATGGCCGGTCCAAGGGTCCTGCCCACCCTCTCCCCTTGCTGGGGATGGAGGAAAGGGGAATAGGGACTCTGGATGAGGGCTCAAGGGAGATCCTTGAGGAGGTACTGTGGGAACCAGGGCCATGGGTCGGTTGTTGGAGGACCCATCAGTAGCAGATCCGCTGTGGAAGGGTCCTAGAGGATGTTCTTTACAGACTTGTTGGTCTTTAAAGTGTTCCACTCCTTCGTGGTTAGGACCTGTGAGAATCTCAAAGACAAAAAGTCTTTTATCCAAGAAGGGGGTTAGTCCTCCACTAGATGCTTCCAGGTAACTATATAGGGCACTTGAGCTAGGTGCCTGAGGGATCCTGGCTTAAATACTCTTTACTGCTTTGATCATCTGCAAGTCGAAGGTCCCTGCAAGTGGCCACCCGATTCTTCCAGAACTTGCCCTTGTTTATTACCGAAAAGGTTTCTTCTTCCTCCCCCCCCCCCAACTTCCCTCCTGTGGTTAAGCAGGATGTTTCACTGGGTAGATTCAGGCTGTCCCACATCCAAAAATAATGTCAGTCCAAGTTCTAGAACACTGAGAATCGCAGAGAAAGACAGTCAACACACAGTTCGTCCCTGCCACAGGTGCAGAAACCAGATTATAGCAAGACTCGGTTGGCTCTTGCTGATAACTGTGTCTTGCTGTTTCCAAAAGGAGCGGAGTCCTCCCTCTGGGTGGCCTGAAGCATCTTCCAGACTCCCCACGGTCACAGCATTATGGCATATCTGCCCACCACAATTGACCTCACCAGACTAGAGGCTTTCTAGCCAACACTGGGCTTGCAAGCCAAAAGTGAAAGCAAATGACAGAGAGACAAACACTTATGAATAGGCACCTGTGGCTAAGCTCAGTATTTTTTCTCTCCAATCAGTCTATTTGGTGGTCACTTGGGGGGGTCTCCTGGAATCCGGGAATGAGCCGCCAAATGTAAGACCCCTGACCCTCTGTCAGTGGTATTTACTTTGAGACAACCCTGAGTGAGACACCTTGACACAGATTGATGCAAAAGCAAGAGGTTTATTTTCTGGCATGTTGGGGTAAACCTTCAATGAGTCCCTCAAGGTGAGTGACTAGAAGGTGACCTTATATTGCCTTATATTACTTTTTTTTTCTAAATTTTGTTTGTTTGTTTGTTTTAAAGATTTATTTATTATTATATGTAAGTATGAGTAAGTAGCGTATTCTTCGACTGTTGTGTCAATGTTTTCTATGGTGTGTTCTGTCCCGGAGATTCTCTCTTCTATCTCTTGCATTCTGTTGGTGATGCTTGCATCTATGACTCCTAATTTCTTTCCTAGTTTTTCTAACTCCAGGGTTGTCTCTCTTTCTGATTTCTTTATTGTTTCTATTTCCATTTTTAGATTCTGGATGGTTTTGTTCATTTCCTTCACGTGTTTGATTGTGTTTTCCTGTAGTTCTTTAAGGGATTTTTGTGTTTCCTCTTGAAGGGCTTCTAGCTCTTTACCTGTGTTCTCCTGTATTTCTTTGAGGGTGCTATTTATGTCTTTCTTAAGGTCCTGCATCATCACCATAAGTGATTTTAGATCTGAATCTTGCTTTTCCAGTGTGATGGTGTGTCCAGGACTTGCTATGGTGGGAGTATTGGGTTCCGATGATGACAAATAACTTTGGTTTGTGTTGCTTATATTCTTAAGCTTGCCCCACACCATCTGGTTATCTCTAGTGCTACCTGCCCTTGCTAAATCTGACTGGAGCCTGTCCTTCCTGTGATCCTGGTTGTGTCAGAGCTCCTCAGAGTCTAGCTTTCTGTGTTCATGTGATTCTGGGATCCTGTGATCCTGGGCTTGTTAGAGCACCTGGGAGTGGAGCTTCCTCTGGGTGTTTTGGGACTGTCTGAGGAGCTTTCCCCCAAGGTCTGCTCAGGGCACCAGCCAGCCCAGACAGACTGGAAGCAACCCGAGCCACTGGGCTTGGGGAGTTCCCATCTGCCTGGGTTGTGCTGGTCCCAGTTACTCTCGGTGTTGAGACAGATGTTGTGTCCTCCTCGCCTCTGATCCTGGGCGTGTTAGAGCACTTGGGAGTGGAAGTTCCTCTGTGTGTTGTGGGACTGGCTGCGGAGCTTGCGCACAAGGTCTACTCAGGGCACCAGTTCAGACAGACCAGTGCTATTTTGAAATTTTAAAACATACTTACTGACCAACTAATTTCTCTCCTAGATACACTAATAATCTTTTTTACATTTACTGATTGTTGGACAATATGCACAACTATACAATGTGTTTTAAATACTCTCTCACTATGTTAGGCAGTATATAAAGGTTTTTAAATATATTTCTTAATGAATCATTTTTAATATTTTATGTTCTTTTACTATGCTTAATTCCCAAAATATATTTTGTATGTTTTGAAACAATTTAGTATTCAATGTTAGAAATAGGATCCTCAGTTATCGAGCATATTAAATATTAATTAATGATGTTTTTAGAGTATGAAAGGATATGAATATAAAAGTTGAACAAAGTTTTTATGTGTTATTTGATTCTCAATATACTCAATATAATTAATATGTTTGATGTATTAAATGCATCAAATAATAAAAAAATTAAGAAAAAAAGCAAAAAACAACAAAAAATCTAATTGCTTGATTCCCTGCTAGTATTTTTTGCCATTCATTTGTTTGAACCAGCACTTATTTGTAGAGTGCAAATGGAAGCTACAGTTCTGAAGAGAAAAGATAATTTCATTTTACCACCAGATGGCAGCAATGTAGGATTTTGAAAATCTGAACTGTGGATTTCTTCAAAGACCAGATATTTAAATTTCATGAGTTTAACTTGTCCTTTATAGAAATTCAGCTTTACATTTCTTGGAAGAAAGCCTAGCTTTATGTTGACATACAGAAAATAAGCTTGAGCTCTGAATGATTGGGATTAATTACCTGGATTAATGGTATTTTAATATATTTCTAGATATCTTTATACAATTAAAAGTTATTTATAAAAGAATCTATGATGTTATTCATAGTATAAAATAAATGTTTCAAGTAGAAATCTTTCTTTTATCCTGTTACAAGAAAGATGACTCCCAGTTTGACTGCAATGAACTCAACCTGGGAGTTGAGGCTCCTTTGAGGTCATATATTAGACATTTACATTATGATATATAATAATAGCAGAACTGCAGCTATGAAGTAGCACTTAAATTATTTTTTGTTGGGGTCACAACAACATTAGGAACTCTACTAAGGCATCAAAGTATTAGAAAGATTGAGTACCACTTTACTGGACTATGAACTTTGTGTTCACAGCCACACACTTAAAATTTTTTAATTTTTATGTTTTATGTATGTGTATTTGTGTGTGTCTGCACAGGGGTTTGTACACTTGAGTAGCGTACCCAGAGAGACCAGAAAAGTGTATCAGATTCTTTGGAGCTGGAGTTATAGTGAGTTATATACTATGTGATATGGGTTCTGTGACTTGAGCTTGTGTCCTCAGCAATTATAGTTCATCCTCTTAACTGCTGAGCTCTCTTTCCAGCCTCAATTGCTAAACATCTTTAGATTGCTCTAAGTTAGATTGAATCAGTGTTTATTATATAATATGTTTCAACAGTATATCCAAATTTGTTAATGATAAAGCTTTTATAATAGTAATGACAATAACAATACATCACCTCAAACAAGCTCTGAATAGTTAGCCAAACATTTTTCCTAGGGATTGCCTAATTTTACAACTAAAAGTTTATAAGTTGATTGACATAAAAATTAAGAAAGATATTAGAATATCACTTTGAGAAGAATTCTTCTACTTTACTTTCACAGCTGATTTTGGTGTGGAAATATTACTGTAGTCAATGATGAAATTCCTGGTTAATGATGGACAGCATCTTTCTAGTACTAAACCTGACAGAACAGTCTGAAATATGGTCTGTAATAATTGTCCCGAGGGGTCACTTGAGATAGGCACTTGCACTTCATATGATGGCTGTCACTGGTTGTCGGACCTTCCTATGCCTATTTTTATTCTATTAAACTGATGATGGCTTAGGTGAACTGACTATGATGACTTTGTAAAGGTGTGTCCTGACAAATAAAACTAGCACATTAAAAACAAATAAAAACAAAACGACCAAAAGACTTCATAGTGCATAATTCTACAAAGGATCAGCTTTGTACAAACCCTTAGGAGACTAGCTCCTGGGAAGTCAGTTTACTGAGTGAGTTAGTATTTCTTTCAGTGCCATCATTACTGAGCATCAGGTATCAAACCCAAGACTTAACATGCTTCTCACCGTCAAAAGATGCATTAGTGTTCCTTTCTGTAGTTCTCTGAGTTCTCTAACTTCATGCTCTGTGTGTCAATCTTTTGTCAACCATGCAGGGTAATCTAAAAATATCTGTCTACAACACTTATTTTTTTTCTAACTCAGAGAACTTTCTCTCCCCAGGGTAGCTTTAGTTATTCTGTCAGGATGCATGCCTAGAGTTAGCGACATTATAGGAGAAAGAAGAGAGAGAAACAAATCCTGATGACTTGAGGTAATGCTCTTTCGCTAAGATCAGAACAGAAACCTATGGTAGATAGGCAATAGGGAACTAAATTTCTAACTTACCGTCTCTATGGATGTATTCAGACATGTTTCTACGCGTGATTAAGTTAGATTATAATTTTCTTATTTGCTTGGCTACTTTTCTGAGGGTCTGGGACTGACTTTCTTTTTTCTTCATTTTTATTACTTCATGCGTGTGGGTGTTTTGCCTGCATGTGCCTTTGTGCACATTCTTGGTGTCTAAGGAGGTGGAAAGTCTCCATGTGGGTGCTAGGCATCTAAGCCGAGTCTCCTGAGACAAGTGCCATGAGCCATTGGGCCGACGCTTCAGCCCCATCTTGGACAGATGTCTATCTCCAGTAAATGTACTTGTCTTCCCAGAGGAGAGGGGAGACTTTGTCCAGACCTTTGTGTTTGGGGAATCTTCCATCCTATATCTTGCTACTTCCTCTAGCATCGACTCCTACTCTCCTACTTTTATCACTTTGCTTTCTTCAGACGTGCCGCCTCCCTGCTCACTGGCTGTAAGCTACTTTCACAGTTGCTCTGCAACTCAGTTTTATCATCTGTAGCACGGGACTGGTGACATTGGTGTTTGCTTACTTATTTCAAGAGCCCCAGACTCCTGCTTGGTATCAGCTGCCATGTCCTGCTGCTCCTTGCTGTTGCATCTCTCCTCAGTTGTAAATGTGCCATAACCTGATTGTCTTACATTTTTTTCTGGTCTTCTGTATTGTCCTTTTTTCAATCTCTTCCCTAAAACAATGATTCTCCAACATATGCATGTGGAAATTTTCAGAAGTTTTGATGACTGACTTACAATTACAAACATTTTATGTGCTGTCAAGTATATTAGAAACAAAAACTGGGGCTGGGGAAAGAGTGGGGACTCTTTAATAAAGTGTGGAACACTGAGTCTGGTCACTTGTACCCACCTAAAAAGCTATATATGGCACACCTAGTACTGCAAGACAGAAACAATTGGGTACTTGGTGATTCAGTGGCCAGTCTAGCTAATCAGTGAACTTCAAGTTCGGTGAATAATCCTCTCAGTAAGTAAGGTAGAAAGTGATAGAAGAAAACACCTGATTCAGGCCTTTGGAGGTCCACATATACATGTACCTCCCCATGCATCTATACATACAAACTTCAGGAAAACTTGTGCCATTTACCATTTCATGAAAGCTAGACTTTTAACATCACAAAGACAGAGTATATCCTGGAATAAATGTCAGTTTCTAGACATAATGAAGTTAGTGTGATAGCTATGAATATAAAGGAGCTATAATGGGGTGATGAAAAACCAGAACCTGGTATCCTGTGCATTGGAGGTGACATGAAATGCCTCTCACAATACACACATATACTAGGGAAGCTCCAGAGGGAGTGGGAAGGGACATTTGTGAAAACAGTGGGCTGCTTATTGGGAACATGTTACAGAAAAGGTGAAAGAGTGGAAGAACTGAAGAAGTAGTTGAATTTAAGAGTTAGAACCACTGGGTTTCTGGCTCAGTGGAAGAGTGCTTGTATAGCATGCCAAGGCCCTGAGTATAATGACCACATCATAGAAAACAAAGCCAGGACGAAAGAGGTAAAATGTGAGTAGAGAGGCCATAGGGTAGAACAAAAGATGGGAGAAGAGCCTTTAATGCACCCCCTCAAAAATTGAACTGTTATAAATGATCAGTTTTTTAGTACTATGGCTATTTTATAATTTATATGTGAGTGAGACAATACGTAGTAAAGAAGATTATAATAAATAGTGAAGTCTTTACCCTGAGACGCCTTACCATCTAAAGATGAATAAAGCAAGGAGGAAGCTACAGCAGAAACTGAGGAGGACGGAGATCACAGCTATGGTGGAAAGCCTCAGACCGTGTGTGGGCTGCTCCAAATCTAAAGGATGTAAACGGAAAGGCTATGGTAGAGAGAATACAGGAAAGCACCCCAGGGGAAAGGAAAACAGTGGTTCTTTGAAATATGAGGGATATATTACTTGCCCCTTGGGCTGCATCACTTTGGCTGATATTCACCAGAACTTCTTTTCAAGATGGCTCTGAACAGGCACTTAGTACCCAGTGGTAGCTGAGCCAGGGTTTCCTGAGATGAAACTGAGTGGATATTCAAGCTCTTCTGGGTGTTTGATTAGATCAAGGCCCTTATTCAGAAAGATACTTTTTCAACTACTAGAGTTTTTTTTTTATTTTTACATTTAGCATTTTGATTGATATTTGCACATATTTATGAGATGTTATATGATGCCTTCGTTCCTGTACAAAGTGAGGGGTGACCTAGAGCAATTGGCAAATCTGTCTTCTTAAACTATTACCACTTCTCTCTAGCAGTGTTCTTTCGTTCTTCTCTTCAAGCTAATTTGAGATCTACAGAAGGTTTGTTTCATCTAGTTCACCTTGCTTTGTCAGAGACGCTTATTATTTCTCAGGTAGGAACACTGTCAGACAGGAAAATTGAGCCTACTTCTATGAGATTTGTTTTTCTGGACCGTATTTACTACTAAGATCATGATGTTTGAAGATGAATATGAGTAGAATCAGGCCATCTGCACTGGTCTGGTGTAGATTTTAGGTGCATCATGGAACTTTGCACTGTTTTCATTTTTCTTTGCTTTAGACAGATGTAGGCTCTAGGATACAGGAATCCAGTCGGAACAGTGTGGCCAGCAGGTGATGCAGTTATCCTATATGATCCTTAGAGGCTTCAAGCCACCTGCTCTCCCCACTTCCCTTATCAGACTCCTATGTGGATCTCTTGATACCAGGGAGTATAAACGTGACTTGTGGTG
Source organism: Mastomys coucha (assembly GCF_008632895.1). NCBI lineage: Eukaryota > Metazoa > Chordata > Mammalia > Rodentia > Muridae > Mastomys > Mastomys coucha. Next base: position 10,702,854 of record NW_022196899.1, read on the forward strand.
TTTTTAGTGTCATTTTTGATTTTATAGATTGCTGCTCCTACCAGTGCTGAGCTAGGGGAATACTGCCTCTGAAGATTTTGCGTTTAAGTCTCTATGGAATAATACAAGTAATACCTGAAAATCTTCCCTTAGACTTTTTGTTTTTAATAATATTAAATGTTTGGGTGAAGCTCTTTCCGTGTTCCTATATTGTCTTATCATCTGGCACAGAGTATCAACTTTTCTGACGATGACATCTTAGAAAGTGTATCCTAAGAAGCGGGAGGTATTTACCTTGTGTAGGAGGTGCTCTCTAATGTAAAATGCTATAGGTTCTATGGATAATGGGAACAGAAGGAGGTAAGTAGTTATCACACAAGATTTCTTGAGTTCTCTGAATATGTAACCACACAAACCAGTTGTGGATACTTGGCCCCAGCCAAGTGACTTTGGACATATAACTCTCTAGATAGGATAAGTCTTGTTTGGAACATTTCTACGTGGTCTTCTCCAATGTTCTTGCTTTTACAATGTGAGTGCTTCTGTTTTAATAGTGAAAACAGGATGGCGGTACACACCAACTCACTCATTGTAGAAGAAACCTGGCCCCTCCATCCATTGATCCTACAATGTCACACTCATTGTTTTGCCTCCCTTTCTGTCTTGCTTTCTCATCTCCTTTCTAACTCCACCTTCTTTGTATATGACAAATATTCATTACACAGAGTTTAGTTTTAGATCTTTGTATATTTTCACTCTATGCCAACACTTTGGTTGGTTCTGCTTATTCTAATGGGTTTGTTACTGCTTTATTTAATATATTTGTTTGTTTGTTTTGCAATCATGTATCACTGTGTGTGTTTGACTGACCTAGAACTTGGTATATACATCCATCTGACCGCAAAGTCATAAAAATATGCTTGCTTTTGACTTTTAAGTCCTATAATTAAATCTGTATACATGCTCTGCCAACTCTGTTTCTTTTGTAGGTTAATGACCTATGATGACTTTTACTCTAAGTCTCTACATCAAAATTCTACATTTGAGCCCATGTATGCATGGGCTCCTTGACATCTCAACTTCAATGCCCATTGATCATAATAGTTGAATAGTTTCCTTATTCAACAGTCTCTGGTTCCAAATTCATTGAACCAATATAAAATAATTAAAAAATACTAAGATAATTTAAACTATAATGGAGGATTAATCAGAATATAAGATCAGATTTCTCACACTCAGTGAGGAATCTTAGTCTAATGGGCACTGGTTTATACATTTATGCTGGTTCATCTTGCAGGATTGTGTTCCACAACTGCTGGCAGGATCTCAAAGTTCACAGTATGAGAGGAAATGAGGGCTTGTTGAATAATGGAGTGGGGGAACATCTCATGTGGTAACTTAATTGCCATGTAAGCATGAAGAATTGAGTTTGGAATCCCAGTACTAATAGAAACATGTGGGTATGGTTGAATGTGCCTGAAATGTAGTGTTGGCAAGGTGGAGATAGCCAGATCTCTGAGCTTTCTGGCTAACTAGTTTAGCAGAAGTGGAGAATTCCAGGTTCAGTGAGAGATTGTGTGTCGAAACATATGATGGAGAGAGATTGAGGAAAACACTCTGGGTTGACTTCAGGACTGTATTTACAGTCATATCATATCTAAACACAAATGCACACACACACACAGACACACATGTTGTCTAACACATTAAAAAGTAGACATTTTTGGAAAGGAGAACAATGAATCCTGGTTTCCCAGGTTTCCAGAGCCTGTGGGCCCACCAGAGCATGCCTACACCCTTCAAATTTCTTGCCTCCCAGAATACAGGATGAATCAGTTCTCTCTTTTTATTTCTTTGTTGCTGTGGAAAAAAAATATATATATGAGATACATTTACACATCAAGCACACAGTTCTGTGCCATTCACAATGTTGTACAGTCAATATATACTTCTGGAAAATGTTCATTATTTCAAACAAAAACCTCCCACTTATGGGGTCATTTCCTATTTTTTTTTTCTATATCTGAAGTCTCCAGAAACTGCAAACTTCCTTTTCTGTCTCCAGAGACAAGCCTACTTGGAATATTCATAAAAATTGTATGTTGAACTCTATGAATTTTAGCTATGAGATCCCTCTTTATGTGCTGTTTGTTTAGGGAGGGCTCAAAGTCTTTTGTCATTCCTCTTGGCTGTTACCAGAACTAAGTGATAAAACCCTATTGCTGAAGACACAGCACACCTTCCATGCTAGGTACAAAGGAATCAAGTGGAAGCTGAACTGGAAGCTTCCTCCCTGCTGACCTGATTTCATAGTGACACAAGATACAATGAATGCTATTATGAAAGAAAAGGCACCAGGGTCTCACCCTGCCAATAACCCTGCAAAATATAATTCTTAGCTACCAGAAAAGGTGTATCTACTAGTCCATGTTCAGTGAGAAAACTAGTATGTGTTGGACTAGTATGACCGTTGTTGGGGTAACTAAGTGTTTTCTGATTGGATTTGAGACTTCAGAGAAAAGAAGTCACGCCAGGGATTGTGAATGAGGTTAAAAACCCCTGACTTATGAAGTCATAGGTCCTAGGAGGTAGTCTATGACTAATGCTGAGCTCAAATACCACAGCAGCAAGCTGCCTTTTAAACACATATTTATACCTCTAGACAAATGTTGTTGATCATTTTAAAATTTTATTTTATTTGTATGAGTGTTTTGTTCTCTAAGGCCCAGGAAACCATATGGAAGAGGATAGGAAGAAAGTAAGAGCTAGAAGATGGGGAGTCAGGCTGAGAAATGTACACATACCTCCAAGGCATGACAGTCATTGCAACCATGATCTTACAGGAGCAGTGCTGTGTGCAATTGGCCCCTACAAGACTGGTCCTGTCAACAGTCAATCACACATAGAAAAGTGTATATTCCCAGATGAATAAACTATGATCTACTTGTAGCTACTGAGGGAGGGCCAGATATTGTCTTCAATTGTTTACCAATTGCTGAACCCACCATGTTGCCCTATGGTCACCTAGATGTCTGGTTTTAATTCAGTGTTTCATAAAACAAAACAAAACAAAATGAAACAAAACAGAACAAAACAACAACCATGAATGTTGGAAAGGGACTTATAGGGAATAGTTGGTATTTGTGGAAGAAGAATATCTTAATAGAGGTAAGAGGGGGAAAAAAAGAGGGTGATGCTGACAGATATCAGAATGTTCTCTCTCTCTCTCTCTCTCTCTCTCTTTCTCTTTTTGTAACCCTAATAGGTTTGGAACTTTGTAGACCAGGCCTGAAAATTACAGAGATCTTCATGTATCTGCCTCCCCAGGCCTAGGCTCAAAAGTTGTGTGACCTTCTGTCTAGATTTTGGCTTGTTTTCTTTCAGTTAAAACGGTGTTTTTAATGTTGACCCACATAATATTTTGGGTACTTTATTTCTTTCCATAGCTGAATATCAGTCATTGTTTGACCATCACTACATATAGAAGATACCTAAAATTTTACATGAATGATAGACAAATACATAGAAAGAAACAGATTACTACCTATCAGAGTCTAGAAGAATGAAGGATAAAGAACAACTGTTTAATGAGTATGAGTTTTCCTTTTGTGGTAAAGTACTCTGAAATTACATATTGGTGACATCATAGCATTTTTGCAAGTATAGTAGGAATCACTAAGTATTAGTTGTAAATGGATGAAATAATGAGAAGATAGTAAAAGGAAAACTGAGAATATCCACCTCCCACCATGAGGAGAACCTGTTTCTGGATAAATTTAACTTTTTCACCTACTCACTAGCCTGCTTCCCTAAATCTCTTTGACAGTGACAAGTACAGCTAAGAAATTAGATTCCCGGGGCTAGGAATCTCAGTGGGAAAGAGCACTGACTGCTCTTCCGAAGTTCCTGAGTTCGGATCCCAGCAACCACATGGTGGCTCACAACCACCCATAATGAGATCGATGCCCTCTTCTGGTGCGTCTGAAGACAGCTACAATGAATTACGCCAGAGCGAGTGGGGCCGGAGCGAGTGAGGCCCAAGCAAGCAGGGCCTGAGCGAGCGGGCTGGCAGAGGTCCTGAGTCCAATTCCCAGCAGCCACACACATGATGGCTCATGGCCATCTGTACAGCTACAGTGTACTCATCCACATAAAATAAATAAAATACATCTTAAAAAAAAAAAAGAAATTAGATTCCCAGCAATATATCCCTCTTTTTCCTCTACACATTACACACACTCGTTTGACAATTTCTTTGCATCACTATGATAATAGTTAATTAAGATACCTATTTATCTCAGTTTCGTACATTTGTCTGAACTGCAATAGACATAGGCCTTAGATTTTAGCATTTTTTAAACATTTTGTTGTATTTTATTTTTACTATTTTCCTTTGAGACACTGTTTTGCTATGACTATGTCCCAGGCTGACCTCAAACTCAAGCCTTTCCTGTCTCTATGTCTCGTGTGCTGACTATGTCACAACAGTGGCCTGTCTCTATGCCTCGTGTGCTGACTGTGTCACAACAGTGGCCTGTCTCTATGCCTCGTGTGCTGACTATGTCACAACAGTGGCCTGGATTCTTCTTTCTATGAGAAGATAGTTTCTTTGTGTTACTTTTGTTCCTTATAAACTTTTTTCAGCTTCTCTTTACCTTTAGATAGAAGACTAAATCCCAACACTTCCAAGGCTATGCCTTTTCATCTATCACCTTCATGCCCAGGCTTCATTTCTCCCCATTATTCTGTGCTCTGTCTCCCCAGACTCTAGAACCACTCTCCATTATCCAGATGCCCAGTCTCCCTGACACACCTGTTTATTGTATAGTTGGTGCAATCAGCCATCATGTTTTTGGAGGTTGCATACATCCCAGATCCTCTCCCACACGCAGAGCAATAATTATCCACTGTCTAATGTGTTATGAAGCTGTAACTTTAGTGCAAGAAAGTTGAGTCTGAAACTGTGGGTAAAAATCGGACAGGAGCAGGGCAATGTTTCCTCAGATTACTGTCTTATCTGGACTTGCCTTCATGCATCACAGGGAACACAGGCTATTGCTCATGGAGGAGGCTATAATGTGACTTATGTTCTAATAGGAGTCCTAAAGAAGCTGGATGAAGACAAATGTTATGGTTCAAGGGTTTCTTTTAAAAATTGAGTGTAAAGTTGGCACTCACTGTTAATGGTCTTCTAGAGTCTATCTTAGAAAGAGGACATTTTATCAGTACAGACTTACTACCTTCTTCCTCTTCACCACTGCTAATATGTTCACATCTCAGGACTCCACTTTCCCTTTACTGACAGTCTAAAGGCATCCATTTCATGAACAATTATTGCACATTACCCTAGGGCAGAGCATTTAATGAGAGAAAATAAAAAAGGCTCAACTCTCAGTGCAGACTTGTCAAATTTGATAGTTTGGAGAACCTTGTATTTTTATACGGCGAAGACAGAGTAAAGTCTGAAGTGAGAGTCACCACATTGACTGTGATCAGTGACTGATAATTTCACAACCAAGTTTTGAAAAAAGCCTTTGCAATATAATATAACTTATCTTTTATTTGTCTGGGATTCTGATGGCACATCATCAGGTAGAGGGGTTTTCTTATTCAGAAAAAAAAAATTCCCATAACAGTTTGGTTTTTATGTTGCTTTTGGAAACAATGAATTTTAATAGGTAAGTAGAAAAATCCTCTGGCAAGGAACAACAATACCAACTTGTTGACTACAAATTCTCCTTATCTCACTCTCATCACAGTAGGGACCCTTCAAGAGAAATAAGACATTAATGGTTTTCAGCTCAGGGAGACAAAGGAAGGGGGAGAGTAGAATAGGCTTTTGTCTCATTAGCAGTTAGTCCTTTGGTTTGTCTGGGGTAGGTGCTCTTGTAAAGATAATCATGCATGTTTTGGTCACTGTTTTACTGATGTGAACATACACCATGGCCAAGGCTGTACCGGACTTTCCCCCTAATCAATTAAATAAGAAAGACAAGAAGTCAATCACTGGTGGAGAAGGAGACAGACCTTCTAAGTCCAAGAGAGGAAGAGGGAAAACAGGAGGACGGGATTTCCTTTTGGACTGTGGAAGCAAGGCAGACACGATGTAGATTGGGGACTGTTAGATTGGTGGCAGAATCCACCAGATTCCACCATCAGAAGATTTTTAACATAGACTAGTTGGTGAATTTAGGATACTTGATTCTGTACCCAGCAACTGTGTTATCTGTTGATTCTAAACTAAGATTGGTGTTTTCCGTCTCGCTGTGATCTGACTGAGCTCCAGGGAAAGGAAACCATGGTAGAGTATGGGATTACGAGAGTGCCTCATCTAGCCATGAAAAGTTGTGAGTGCTGACCAAGTTTGGCACCAGCCAGATGCAGGGAGGAGAAAGATCTTGAGAGGCCTTGGCAAAGGAGAACATTCTGTTACAGGTTTGGTACTGGGCTAGGAACAGACGGAGACAGCTGGCCAGTGCTGAGCTGGTGATAGCGTGGATAGTTTTTTAATATTACAGGCTATACAAGACAACTCTTAAAAGACAACATTTAGTTGGGGCTAGCTTACAGGTTCACAAGTTCAGTCTATTATCATCAAAGCAGGAGCATGGCAGTGTCTAGGCAGGCCTGGTTCAGGAGGAGCTGAGAGTTCTACAACTTCATCTGAAGGGAGACGACTGGCTTCCAGGCAGCTAGGATGAAGGCTGTAAAGTCCACACCCACAGTGACACACTTCCTCCAAAGGGCCACACCTTCAAATATTGCCACTCCCTGGGCCAAGCATATTCAAACTACCACATTCCACTTCCTGTCCCCCATAGGCTTGTTCGAACACATGAGTCTGTGGGGCCATACCTAGCCATAGCATAATAAAAATACATTTAGTCCAACTTCCAAAATCCCTATAGTCTACATTTTAACAGTGTTGAAAATCCAAAGTTTTAAAGTCTCTTCTGAGATTCATCCAACTGTAATTCCCAAAGCAAGACAGGAAATGAGCTGGGCAAACTCCAAACTCTGCATCTTCATGTCTGATATCAAAGTAGTTCTCAGATTTCCATCTCCTTTTCATTTTTGTTGACTGCAACAAACTTTTTTCTCCTGAGTTGGTTCCACTTGAATTAGCCGCTTTCCTCAGAAGGTATCCCACAGCTCTAGCATCTTTAACATCTTCGAGTCTCCAAATAAATTTCAATTTAACAGCTTCTTGTTCCAGTGTCTGGGATCCACATATGATCTGGGCTCCTCTAAAAGGCTTGGGTCACTTTTTCAGCTTGGTCCTCTGCAGCACTCTTGGCTCCACTAAACTGCTGCTGCTGTTCTTGGTGTCCATCCCATGGTACTGGAATCTCCTCTACATTGGCATCTTCTACTCCAACTTGACTTCACCAATAGCCTCTCTTCATGGTGCCAAACCTCTATTTCTTTTCATGACCCCCTCAGTCCTGGGCCATCAATTGCAACTGAAGATGCAACCTTCACCAAAGGCCTTCCCTGGCCTCTTATAGTGCCAGGCCTCAGCATCTCTCATGACCCCTTCATACCTTCAAAAACCAGTACCACCTAGATGACTCTTACACATTATTAAGTACAGCTGCAGCATGGGGTACAATCTTGCTATCACAGGAACACAGCTTCTTTGTGCTCTGAGAAAATACTTCCCAGAAGATTTCACCTCAGTGATGCTGGTGTCTTCTAAATCACCACTAATTTATTAGCTCCAGCTAACCAGCATCAATTGTCCCAGTAGCCCTTTCTTTTATTGACTCTAAATCCAGAGTCACATGCCTGAACCCACTGAGTTCTGTTGCTTACTGAGGCTAGAATATGCCTTCCTCCCTTTATTCTATCACCAGCTTTCTATTTTCCAACTTCCTCACAGCTTAAGTTTGGCTTTCCTGAAACTTGCTTTGTAGATTGAACTTGAATTTAGAGATTGATATGGCTCTGTCTCCTGAATGTTGAGATTAAATGCATGTACCAGAACACCAAGACTTAAGCTTTCCTTCACCTAGAATTTGCTCTATTCTATCTAGGCTGGCCTTAAACTCAGAGATTTGCTTGACTTTGTCTCCAGGGGTTAAAGGTGTATATCCCTGTTCCTGGGTCTAATGTTCTCATGGCCAGTATTTCTCAGAATCCTCATCAAAAGCCCATGCCTTCCAGCCTCAAGATCTGGATAACAGGTGTGCCCTCCATTTCTGGATTGTAGTTCATTACAGATTTAAAGTCCAATCTCCTCCTTGTTCAACTGCAAATGCAAACAATAAACTTAGCTGGGTAAGATCCTGCCCTGAGATCACCACTCTCATAATTTCATTAGCTCCTTGAATGTTGGCTCCCTCCCTCCTGCCTCAGCTATGAGGCAGAGCTGATCACCTGAGACTGTCAGCTGACACCTGCTGGGCTTAAACAATGGCCCACTACACTGCAGTTTTGCCTGGGAGGATTCTGGAGGAAGCTATACCTGCTTGCTGACACACCTACTGCCTGAGGACATGCTGAATGTAAACAAACCTGACTGCCTGAGAACTGAACTTGAGAGATCTCCATCTCCATGTCTCCATATCTAAGATTGTATTTACATTATGCATATATTTTATTTCTGGAGTTTTTGGTTTCATTTCTTATTTGCCTATATAAGCTCAAAATGCCCTCAAAGTAAATGGATGCTTTGATACATTACTTGGCATCCATGTCTCTTTTGTTCTCCCGACCCGTTTATTTTGCAGGGCATGTCTACCCTCTGGTTGAAGAGACCCACAGACCCGAGTGGGACTGCAGGACGATTTCACTCACTTGAACACAGGATTCAGCTTTATTTCACTTCCTGGTGCCTTTTTATTACTTGAACCATACATTTTGTATTTTTCCTTTCTCAGCTTGCTTCTTTTCATTAAAACAGTCTTCCTAAGACTAAACCAGAGAACATAATCTCTGCTGGGCTCCTTTGAGACTTCCTTTGTCAATGCAGTTAATATAAATCTCATAACCTTAGCCTCAGGTAGACTCTCTATACAAGGGCAAAAAGCCACCACATTCTTCACCAAAATACCACAAAAACAAGCCGCTAGGCCACATACTGAAATTCTTCTCTATTAGTTTAAATCACTCTCAACAACAATATCTTTCATTTTCCTACTAGGATGGTGAATCAAGCCTCACATAAAGTATTCCATTGCTTTTCAAATCCAAATTCTGCAAATCTACATTCTTTCAAACAAAAGCATGGTCAGGCCTATGACAACAATACTCCAGGCCCTGTTATCAACTTCTGTCTTAGGTAGGGTTTTGTTGCTGTGAACAGACACCATGACCAAGGCAACTCTTAGAAGGAGAATATTTAATTGGGACTGGCTTATAGGATCATAGGTCCAGTCCATTATCATCAAGGCAGGATCATGGCAGTGTCCAGGCAGGCATGGTTCAGGAGGAACTGAGAATTACACATCTTTATCTAGGCTGCTAGAAGACTGCCTTCTAGGTATCTAGGATAAAGTTCCTAAAGTCCACACCCACACCCATAGTGAAACACTTCCTCCAAAAGACCAAACTCCAGTTAGTATCATTCCCTGGGCCAAGCATATTTAAACTATCACAGTCACTCTAGCGAGAAACACTGCCTGCATTTTCCCAGTTCAAGTCAACAAAGGAAGTTCTGGCTGGGACTTCTGCCCATCCAGGGCACCTATCAAGAGCTTCTGGATGCTTTCTGGGTAGTAGTGCCATTGTAGGAAGATGGCAGGCTCCAGTACTATCTGAATCTGTGGTACTGTGGAATGGTAGTTCTCTCTGTTTCTGGCTGTTTTACTGTTCCTGGAAATACTTACATTTCAGCTTCTTCACTAGCAAAATATTTCAGAAACTTTGATCTCAGGAGTGCTATGGTGAAGAATAAAGAATAAAAAAATTTGTGGGTCTCCCTGCCCTTGTGGATTTTCAGCCTATAAGGCCCAGAAGGGAAGAGGGAACAGAGATAACAAACAGCAGATGAGGGTGTCCTGAAACTCTGTGAGGACATACGGTGAAGGGCCATACCAGGACCAGCTATAGGGAAGTGGGTCAACTTATGGTGATTCAAGACTTGCAAAGTTTTGGGGGATTGAGGGTAGGAATTTAGGATGATTCAAGGCTTATAAAGATTTGGGTGTACAGAGGGTAGGAACATCGGAGATAAACAAAGCTCATTGGATGAGGGCTTAGGGTACCTGTAATGCCTTATTAGCATGGGGAAGAATTTAAGGAATTTCAGGTGTTAGCTGACCAGGTTTTATGAAGAGAAAGGAAATTGATCCTGTAATGTAACTGAGGCTACTTGACATTCCTGGGCCTAGAATTCCTCAGAAATGGTTAAAAAAGTAGAAGTCCTACTAATGAAGGGAGTCTTCCCATATTTTGCTGAGTCATAGACCTTAATTAGCAGTTTTCCCACAAAAATTAACTAGCACACAGTGAGTTCGTGCTCTTGGGTAGGTTCTGTGCCATCCCTTATATTCATGGTCCAGTCACCTCACAAACTACTAGTTTGTCTATTATCATCTCCTTGTTCTCAGTGAAGACATAGACTGAGAGGGACTGAGTAATTTACCTGCCATCAAACATCCAGGCAGAGCTAGCACTTTCAGGAGCCCAGGCTGTCAGGTCTCATAGTTCAGATGTTCACTTTGGCGCACATTTTTCTTGAGCTTTATTAATGAAATGACCCCAACACTGGATAAGAAATTCTTGTGTCCCTATCATGGATGTAGACTGAATGTTGAATTCAATTGTATGTTGAATGGTGTTCAGTTTGTGTCATCTGAAGACAGAGTAGGCCATTATGGTGCTGACTCAAGGTTTTGAGAGCGCTAAGATTTTTCTTAATCACTTGTCAGTCAGATACTAATGTCCCTGAGATCTTTGTCTGTGGGAACCCTGAAGTCTTTTGTGGTATGGCTTATGATGTCATCAGGGCCTTCTTCTGTCTCAAAAGTAGGTTTCTTATGGAAGTCCTCTTCCTGTGATGCTGCAGGAGCTTTACAGTTAAAGCTGCATGGTGCTAAGAAACTCAGAAGACAAGGACTAGTCTGAGTACCTCACCACAGCCCTTAAATTTAACCTTTGTTGTTGTTGTTGTATGGTTGGTTGTACGCCTGACTGGTTGATTTTATGAGACAAGGCCTTTCTGTGTAGCCTAATTTCCAATGATTTTGCAATCCTTATATCTCAGCTTTATAAGTGTCAGTATTACAGCAATGATATAACATTATGTTTGACCATGCACAGATGTGTTTAAAGGCTGAAACATTGTTTCTCGGCCCTAATAAATTACATACTTATTCACATGCTTCAAAAATATGCTTTTATTTATCAGAAAAGTGATTAATCTCCTAGAGATGGGAAATTCAAACACACTTCTAGTGATCTTTATAATATCAAGGATAAAAAACACATCTGAAATCTCAATAATCTGTTAGTCTCAAGTTGAGAAACAGAAACCTGCCCATTATTGACCTTTATAACATCAATATAACAGTGGGGAGCATGTAGGAAATTATTTAGATGCAGAATGTTGTTAAGTCTTGTGAAATAATTAAATACCAATCTCATAACTTTTTTTTAACTAGATTGTTTGAGTAGATACTATAATTACATGGTCCCAAATTTTCAAAATGTGAAAAGGAAATTTCATATTTAAATGAATAGTCTTGAAGGAACCAATTACTATTTGTGTTATTTTCATCTCCCTGCCAATAAAATATGTGCATAGTTTTGCAGTGGTTTAGGCAAGAAGGCCATGGATTTCTCAGTGCAGTTTCACATATGCTTATGTAGGCTTATGTGGACTTTTCCATTCATGCAGAAGCAGAATTCTGGATACAAAACACTCAATACTGAGGAAAAAAATGGGTGATGTGTTGGAATGTCACAGGCTAGCTACTTGCTGCACAGCATTTTGAGGAATCCTTGAATCCAGGAGTTAGATTTGTGTTACTGGGAAGGCTTCAGAGAGAACAGATGTGAAATGCAAAAGCAAATGAGTCTCTGTGTCTTCTACATCTGTTTCCTTAATTTTCTGTTTTTGCTTCATTATCTTCATTGCTGAATTGTTGTATCTGTCAACAGATGGCAGCATCAGAAAGTTTTCTTAAAGATGGTTAAAGTAAGTGACAGTTGCTGTGGCTCTCAGAGTAATCAGTTGGAAGGAAGGAGATCTTTATCTGTTGTCTCTCTGGGTTTACAAAGCTTTTTTTTTAATTTCAATTAAATATTTGCAAAGTTTTTTCCCTTTACCAATTCATCTTGTCTAGTATTTTTTAATCTTTTTGAATAACCTTTCAACTTATAATCTTTCATTTTTGCCATATTTTATGACTAAATTTCAATGCATCTGTTAAAATAATAAAATATGCATGCTATATAGGATAATTATGTTTATGAAGCGCTACTAAGGTAGTGTTTGGTGTATAAAATATTTAATGGGTTACAGTTCTGGAGACAATCATATAATTGAAGGTTTCTTTCTTTCTTTTTTTTTTTCCATGTGAATATGAAGAACTTATATGAAAGAATTTTGAAGGGATTGGAGAAAATAAATTACAAAAATAAGTTAAAACATTCTAGAGAAACAATAGCACTTGGCTTAAGTCACTAAAATTCATAGTAAAGTACTATAAATAATATGTGCATGTACATGAAATGGATATGTATATGAAGTTTTGGTAGTGGTCTTTCCTAGGGGAGAGCATATACATCTTCATTTCCCCTTGGATATATTCTTTACTTACATTTCAAATGTTTTCCCCTTTCCAGATCTCTCCTTTGGAAACCCTCTATCCCATTCCCCCTCCCCCTGGCTCTGTGAGGGTGCTCCTCCACCTACCCATTCCCATCCTCCTCCATTGGCATTCCCTTACACTGGGACATTGGGTACCCTCTGGCCCGAGGGCCTCTCCTCCCGCTGATGTCAAACAAGGCCATCCTTTGCCACATATTTGGGCAGCACCATGTGTATTCTTTGGTTGGTGGTCCAGTCCCCAGGAGCTTTGGGTTGTCTAGCCTGTTGACACTGTTGCTCCATAGATGGGGCTGCAAACCCCCTGAGCTCCTTCAGTCTTTCTCCATCTCCTTCATCGGCACTCCCAAGTTCATCCAATGGTCGGCTGCAAGCTTCCTCCTCTGAATTTGTCAGGGTCTAGCAGAGCCTCTCAGGAGACAGCCATATCAAGCTTCTATTAGCAAAGCACTTCCTGGCATCCACAATAATGTCTGGGTTTCGTGGTTGTATATGGGATGGATTCCCAGATGGGGCAGTCTTTGGATGGCCTTTCCTTCAGTCTCTGCTCCACACTTTGTCTCTGTAACTCCTCTCATGAATATTTTGCTCAGCCTTTTAAAAGGCACTGAAGCATCCACATTTTGGTCTTCCTTCTTCTTAGGCTTCATATGGTCTGTGAATTGAATCTTGGGTATTCCAAACTTTTGGGCTAATATCCACTTATCAGTGAGTACATACCATGTGTGTTCCTTTTTGACTGAGTCACCTCACTCAGGATGATATTCTTAAGTTCCATCCATTTGCCTATGAATTTCATGAAGTCATTGTTTTTAATGGCTGAGTAGTACTCCATTGTGTAGATGTACCACATTTTCTGTATCCATTTCTCTGTTGAGGGACATCTGGGTTGCTTCCAGCTTCTGGTTATTATAAATATGGCTGCTATAAACATAGTGGAGCATGTGTCCTCATTACATGTTGGAGCATCTTCTGGGTATATGCCCAGGAGTGGTATAGCTATGCCCAATTTTCTGAGGAACCACCAAACTGATTTCTGAAGTGGTTGTAACAGCTTGCAATCCCACCAGCAATGGAGGAGTGTTCCTCTTTCTCCACATCCTCGCCAGTATCTGCTGTCACCTGAGTTTTCCATCTTAGCCATTCTGACTGGTGTGAGGTGGAATACTAAAGCTCTTTATTTCTTTAAAGAACAAAATGTAAACTATAAGCATGCCATACTCAGTTTGCCACCTCAGTATTATTTTTGGTGTATAGTGCACATGTTTTCTTATGTGAACATTTATATACAGTTCACATGCATGATGGCAGGTATCTTCCTTAGTCACTCTCTACTCTATTTTTTGAGACATGGGCTGTCAATGAAGCTGGAACTTGCTGATTGGCAGGTCTGTCTGGCCAGAAAGTTAATAGAATCTTCTGGACTCTATTTTGTCTCTGGCCATCAGCATTGGAGGAGCAGACATATACTCCCATATTTTTATGTGAGTTTTGAGATTATAAACTCAGGATTTTATGCACTTGGCTGTATCACCAGACTCCATCTTGTTGTTTAGAAGAGAGTTTTTACATTTATTGAAGGTCTTTTATATTTGAATTATGTGGTCATTAAAATGTGGAAACATCAGAAAGTTGATCTTGATTCCTTGTGAGTTTCACATCATGCACCTCTATCCCACTCATGTTAGACTTCCTGTCCCCTTGTATCCACCCTCTGGCCTTGCAATATCGCCCCAAAAGAAAATAAAAAACCAATAACAACAAAACAAAACAAAGCATAGAAAACATTTCATCTTGGAAGCTGTACTGTGTGATAGTATATCCCACAATATACCCTTTTTTTTCACATATCTTTACTTGCAAATGTTCATTGCAATGAGTCATTGGTCTGTTTTGTGGCCTCAGGATCTGCTACACAATCAACATTGAATCCTCACCAGGACTCTATCTTGGTTATCCTGTTGTTACCCTGTGTCTTGGAGATCTTGCAGCTTTGTATCAACAAGACAAGTGACCTTTTCATGTGATCCACTAGGTCATAGGTGAGATAGTCTTGGGAGTAGACAAACTCGATGTCTCAGATCTGGGCCTGAGTTGGTCAGCCCAGTGGCTCTTCATTATCTGCAACACTAGGACGAGCTCTCCAGTGTTACTGTGATTCTCTTACCCAATACAGTTGTTGACAGAGGGGGCAGGGTCAGATCTCTTCTCATACTCTTAGGGCCTGCTCACTTGGACTCGTAACATCAGAACCAGCTCCACTGTACTACCCAGTTGAGCCACAGGACCCATTCTTCCAATTGCTGCAGCTGGTGAGGGGTACAGACAGCTCTTCTACTTTCCTGACGTTGGGGCCATCTCTCCAGATTGCGACATGTAGTAAGAAGTGAGAGTAGAGAGGCATCACCTTTCCACCTGTGACAACTCACAGCAGATAAGAGGTGGGGCCAGCTCTCCCATGTTAATGCCCTTGGGACCAGATCACCTATACCCCTGCCACCAGTGCCAGCTCTATTATGCTGCCCAGGTCAGATGTTGGGTTCACTCTCACAAGTGTTGCAGCTGGGGAGTGCCAGGGACAGCTCTCCTCTTCTTATGACCCAGAGCCAGCTCTCTCACCTGCTGCAGGTGGTGAGGGGCAATGAGGGGCAGGAGAACATACCCATCGTGTCTGCCTCATGGCAGACAAATGCCTGGGTAATCTTTCCCGTGATCCCTCTCCACAGCACTGCCCATGTGAGATATAGGGCTTGGTCTCCTAAGTGCTGCACTGCTCTTGGGTATCCAAGTGGTTCTAGATGACTGCCCAGATCAGGTACATCCACATGGTCTCTAATGGTCCTATGAGCTACGGACATCAATACCAACTTCTGCTGCTGCCTGGCCGTAGACACAGACATGGCCCTCCATGGCAGCATGAACTGTATCTTCACCATGGCCTTAGGTGGTGGGCCTGCGTATTCCATCTATTCCTCTTCATCCTTGCATTTCCAATTCCATCTTTCTTCATACTGCTCAAACTGTTCTGCTTCTCTTTCTCTTCTGTCCACTACCTACTTGTACATTGGCTTCCATAGTGGGCCAGCCTCATAGCAAGCCAGTCTCTTAGGTGTCTACGATCTTCCTGTGTGGCATGGTAGTAGGCTGGTCTCTGGATGTCTTTTCACTCCCAAGCTATGTTACACGGTAGCAAGTATGTCTCTGGGCCTCTTTCCCTGCCCCACTAGACTATTCATTTGTAGAGTTCAGTGAGATGTGCACTGCAGAGAGTGAGGGTCAGGACCAGTTCTGCACTGCTCTTGGGTATCTCTGTGGTTCTAGGTGCCTGAGCTCCCCTCACAGTACCCAGCAGCACCTCTCAGAGCCTACCACACTGAACCACTCATTCCTGCTTAGCTACAGAGATTAAAGTTACTTGTCGTATTCGGTTAAGAAGCATACAAAGCATTAAATATTTGACCCCTATTGCAGAATTTCTAAAAATGAGTGGAAAGACTCCTGAACACTGGCTTGGGGAAAGAGCTATTGACAAAGGACTTAAGACAGGAAGGAGATGAGCTTGAGGACATCCCACCCGCCATACTTCCTTGAAGAATGCTGGGTTTTTTTCCCTGTTTAAATTAAAAAAAAAAAAAAAAAGAAGTTATGTGTGTGTGTGTGTGTGTGTGTGTTTGAGTGTATGTAAGTGCATGTAGGTACACATGGAATCCAGAAGAAGGTGTCAGGCCCTTTGGAACTATTTACTGGCAGTTGTAGATGTGAATGCTGAGGTGTGGTAGTCTACTAATATGGGCGCTGAGAAACAAATCTATGTCCTTTATAAAAACACTGTGCTTTGAACCACTGAGCAATCTCTCCAGGCCCTATTTTGTTTTTGTCTGTAGTCCAGGGTGGTTTCCAAACTTCTTGGTGCTGCTTCCAGAGTGTTAGAAGTATTATAGGCTTGTGCCACTGTGTTGGGCAGCATACTTTATTCTAGGGCCAAGTTCACACTTCTTTATTTGTCATGTTCTTGGTCCTTTTTGCTCTGACTAACCACCTACTAGACCTGGGGAATATATACCTGAGAGTTATAATACATATCAACCTGCAGATCATCACATATCATCTAAACATCAGGCAGCTCAAAATATCACTATTTCCAGGGCTCAGTATATATGTAAATACTGCTCCTCCATATAGACTGCCTTTACAGATGCCAGGTGCCCAGAAGAGTTGCCTGCTGCTGTCTCAAACTCCACATGCCCAAGGAATTATTGCCTTCGACTCTCTATTTCACTTATTCCATTCTCCATAGTACTTAGGCTAGAGTATGTGTATACAGAGAGTTTGTTAGTATCTGGATTCCAGGAGGTAGCTTACTAGAAATGGTCTGAGAAAATTTGCATACTCACCATGCCTGGATAGATTCATAGAGCTTATTGACAGAGCTAATGCTCAGAGCAGTATTGTAGAATACTGTGCTTTTAGTTTGATTTAACTTGACATTTCCTAAGTTTACTTGAATGTTTTCAAATGTAAGTACTGTTGCTATTCCAAGAAAAACAATACACTGAGCAACACACAGGATCAGCTCAAACAATAACGTCTGCATTTATAATTATACTTATATGAAATTTAAGACTCTAACTCTATGGGAATTGCTTTGTCCACATTGTAGTACTGTACTAAAATTCTTGGAAGTTGGGAAGGTTCTGAAATAAGGAAGTACACGTAGCTCACAAATCTGGAGATTCTAAGGTAGCATCAGTCACAGCCCCCATCTGTCCAGTCCTGGGGAAGGCCCTATGGCAGAAACCACCAGAGTGACAGAATCTGCGGAAGTAGAGATCACATTGTTAGAAGCAGTTGACTAGGTAGATGTCAGGTTCCCAGGTACTAGCTCCCAGGGACTCCTATCTGCTCTGAGATAGAGGTAAACAAGACAAGAGCCAAATTCGCAAGGCTAAGCACAAATGAAGCGAAGCAATAGTACTGATTAAGTTAACATTTGTAAAAGTTTCTGGAAAATGTAAGTGATTTCACATATTAAAAAGATGAAGGGAGGCAGGATCAGATATGTGGGGAGATGGGGATGTTGATCAGAAAAATGAACATAGGTGTATAGCAATGGGGGATGTGGAACTGGGGGTAATCACAAGAACGTCCCAGATGCCAGGAAAATAAGAGGGTCCCAGGAACCAACAGGGATAACACTAGTTGTAATAGCCAACAAAATGTAGGGAGAAGCTGTAGAGACCATAACCAGAGGTTGGGCAAGTCCTCCCCCCCCCCCCCCCCCCCCCCCCCCCGTTGAGGGATGGACCTCCGACTCATCTGAAATTTTTAACCCAGAATTGCTCCTGTCTAAAGGAAATACAGGGACAAAATGTGGAGCAGAGACTGAAGCAAAGGCCATCCAGAGACTGGCCCACCTGGGGATCCATCCCATATACAGACACCAAACCCAGACACTATTGCTGATGCCAAGAAGTGCTTACTGACAGGAGCCTGATATAGCTGTCTCCTGAAAGGCTCTACAGGAACCTGACCAATACAGATGTGAATCTTGCAGCCAATCATTGAACTGAGCATGGGGGTCCAAATGGAGGAGTTAGGGAAAGGACTGAAGGAGCTGAAGGGGTTTGAACTCCATTGGACAAACAATAATATCAACCAACCAGATCCCACAGAGCTCCCAGTGACTAAATCACCAACCAGAGTATACATGGATGGACCATATGTAGCAGAGAATGGCCTTACTGGCATCAGAGGGAGAAGGGGCCCTTGGTCCTGTGAAGGCGTTATGCCCCTGTGTAGGGGAATGCCAGGGCAGTGAGGGGGAATTGAGGTGTGTATGTGGGAGCACCCTCATAGAAGCAGAGGGGGGTGTGGAGGAAAGGACAGGGGGTTTTCTGGAGTGGAAACTGGGAAAGGGAATAGCATGTGAAATGTAAATAAATAAAATATCCAATAAAAAAGGACAAATTCTGTAGAAAACTTATAAAGTAGTCTGATTATAGGCAAATATGTTAACAAATGTCATCTTTTTTCCTCCTTTTTTAAAATTGGATATTTTCTTTATTTACATTTCAAATGTTATTCCCTTTTCCCATTTTCCCTCTTGTAACACCCTATTGCACCCTCTCCCCCTGCTTCTATGAGGGTGTTCCCCCATCCACCCACCCACTCCTGAATCCCCACCCTCTCACCTGTTTACATATCCAGTCTGTTAGTCTATATATTTTCATTGGGGAATTGAGTCCATTCATGTTAAGGAATATTAAGCAAAAGTGATTGTTGCTTCCTATTATTTTTGTTGTTAGAGGTGGAATTATGCTTGAGTGGCTATCTTTTTTTGGATTTGTTGAAAGAAGATTACTTTCTCACTTTTTCTTGAGTGTAGTTTCCCACCTTGTGTTGGAGTTTTCCATTTATTATTGTTTTTAGGGCTGGATTTTTTTGAAAGATATTGTGTAAATTTGGTTTTGTCATGGAATATCTTGGTTTCTCCATCTATGTTAATTGAGAGTTTTGCTGGGTATGGTAGCCTGGGCTGGCATTTGTATTCCTTTAGGGTCTGTCCAGGATCTTCTGGCTTTTAGAATCTCTGGTGATAAGTCTAGTGTAATTCTGATAGATCTGCCTTTTTATATTACTTGACCTTTTTCCCTTACTGCTTTTAATATTCTTTGTTTGTTTAGTGCATTTGGTGTTTTGATTACTATATGACAAGAGGAATTTCTTTTTTTCCTCATCCAATCTATTTGGAGTTCTGTAGGCTTCTTGTATGTTCGTGGGTATCTCCTTCTTTAGGTTAGGGAAGTTTTCTTCTATAAGTTTTGAAGATATTTACTGGCTCTTTTAGTTGGGAATCTTTGCTCTCTTGTGTACCTATTATCCTTAGATTTGATCTTCTCATTGTGTCCTGGATTTCCTGCATGTTTTGAGTTAGGGGCTTTTTGCTTTTTGCATTTTCTTTGACTGTTGTGTCAATGTTTTCTATGTTGTCTTTTGCCCCTTCTATCTCTTGTATTCTGTTGGTGATGCTTGCATCTATGACTCCTGATCTCTTTCCTAGGTTTTCTATCTTCAGGGTTGTCTCCTTTTTTTTTTCTTTTAGATATTTTCTTTATTTACATGTAAATTTCTCCATTCCCAGTTTCCCCTCCAAAAAACAAAGAAACAAACAAAAACAACAAAAACAAACCCCTGTTGCCTCCCACTTCCCCATGCCTGCCACCCCGCACTCTCCCACTTTCTGGCCTTGGCATTCCCCTACACTGGGGCACAGAACCTTCACAGGGCCGAGGTCCTCTCCTCCTGTTGATGATTGAATTTGCAATCCTCTACTATACACATGCTGCCTGAACAATCAGACCCCTCCATGTGCAGTCCTTGGTTGGTGGTTGAGACCCTGGGAGCTCTGAGGGTACTAGTTAGTTCATATTGTTGTTCGTCCTAAGGGGCTGCAAACCCCTCAGCTCTATTGGTCCTTTCTCTAACTCCTTCACTGGGGACCCTGTACTCAGTTCGATGGATGGCTGTGAGCCTCTACATCTGTGTTAGTCAGGTACTGTCAGAGCCTCTCAGGAGATAGCTATATTTAGGCTGGCTTGCCCTTCCTTCAGTCCCTGCTCCATAGTTAATCTCTGCAACTCCTTCCATGGGTATTTGGTTCCACCTTTTAAGAAGGAATGAAATGTCCACCTTTTGGTCTTCCTTCTTCTTGAGTTCCTTGTGGAATGTGGATTGTTCTTCCTGTATTCCAAACTTCTGGGCTAATAACCACTTATCAGTGAGTGCCCTTTGTGATTTTTTTTTTTATTGTTTCTATTTCAATTTTTAGATCCTGGATGGTTTTGTTCAATTGCTTCACCTGTTTTGTTGTCTTTTCCTATAATTCTTTAAGGGATTTTATGTTTCCTCTTTAAGGGCTTCTAGCTGATTACATGTGTTCTGTATTTCTTTGAGGGAGTTATTTATGTCCTTCTTAAAGTCCTCTATCATCATCATGAGAAGTGATTTTAAATCTGAATCTTGCTTTTCTGGTGTGATTGGGTATCCAGGACTTGCTGTTTTGGGAGAACTAGGTTCTGATGATGCCAAGTAACCTTGGTTTCTGTTGCTTATGTACTTTGGCTTGCTTCTTACCATCTGGTTATCTCTAGTGCTACCTACTCTTGCTGTTTCTGTCTTGAGCCTGTTTATCCTGAGATCCTGGTTGTGTTAGAACTCCTAAGAGTCCAGCTCTGTGATCCTGAGATCTTTGGTGTGTCTGAGCTCCTGGGCATCAAGCTGCCTCTGGGATCCTGAAATCCTGGTTGACCAAAGTCCTGAGATCCTGTGATCCTGGGTGTATTAGAGTACCTGTGAATTGTTCCTTTTCTGGGTGTTATGGAACTGGATGGGAAACTAGCACCCAAGGTCTTCTCAGGGCACCTGTGATCCTGGGTATGTTAGAGCACCTGGGAGTCAAGCTTCCTCTGGGTGTTGTGGGATTGGGTATGGAGCCAGTGGCAAGGTCTACTCAGGGCGCTGGCTCAGACTGGAAGCAACCGGAGTGATGCCACTTGCTGTGCGGGGTTCCTGCATCCCTGGATCCTGGGGTACCCAGTTACTCTAGGTGTTGGGGCAGATGTTGTAGCCTCCAACCTGAGATCCTGAACCGTGTTAAACAAATGTTATCTGAATACCTTAATTACATTTGAAATATATTAAACTCTGAGACTTCTCACACTATTATCAGTTAGCTTTTCTTTTTATTTCAGTAATTTAGAAGTTATTGTAGTTAGAGAAAGGACTGAAGGATATGAAGGGGTTTGCAACCTCATAGGAAGAACAATATCAACAAATCAGAGCTCCCAGGTTCATTAACCAAGGAGTACACACATAGTGACCCATTGCTTCAGCTATGTATGTAGCAGAGAATGACCTTGTTGGGCATCAGTGGGAGAAGAGGGTCTTGGTCCCATGAAGGCTCAATTTACCAGTGTAGCAGAATGCAAGGGTGAGGAGGTGGGAATGAGTGGGTGGGTGTACACCCTCATAGAAACAGGACAAGGTAGGATGGGATAGGAGGTTTCTGAGGGGGGAAATTGGGAAGGGGGAAATTTGAAACATAAATAAATAAAATATCCAACAAAAAATAAAAGATAAAAACAAGTTATTGTAGATGAAGGTGTTTCCCTAATTGGTTCTTGATTGTGTCAATAAAGGTGAAAGAAGCTAATTGTTGGGCAAACAGAAAAATGTGGCATTTCTGTATCCCGAGAGGGAGGGAGGGAAGAAGGAAGAGAGGGAGAGAGGAAGGGAGGGAGGGAGAGAGGAAGGGAGG
>NW_022196899.1:10725086-10731351 GCF_008632895.1 Mastomys coucha
AGAGAGAGAGAGAGAGGGAGAGAGAGAGAGAGGGAGAGAGAGAGAGAGTTTTCAGCCAGGCCTTAGGGAGTGGAGCACTGTCTGGTGATTTTCATCTGTGGCAATTCAGGTGGGCAGGAGAAAAGGCACAGCCAGAGTGGAAATTTGTAGAGCTACCTGCAGGGTGGTTGGCCAGTGGAGAGCGAGTGCAGTTCCCAGCATTCATTAGAATCTGAGTAGGAAGGTTAGCAGCTTGGTTAAGCTAGCTGTGAGGGCTGAGTAAGACAGCCATTGCTGGCAGCCAAGGAGCAAGTGTGTTTTTAAAATTACATGCAACAGGTTATTGTCTTGCTTTTTACAAGATTCTATATGCTTTTGAATTTTGATAATTACTTACAGATATTAACCTTCAGGTCAACCTACTGCTGCGTGCTGGTGTTTTAAGATTTTATTTTAATATTCTATTTTTATTAAAACTTATTTGTGTTCATTTTATACATATGAGTATATACTTATGTGTAAGTATGAGTACCATGTGCATACTTCATGCCCTTTGGGCCAGAAGAAGAAGTTGGATCCCTGGGAACTGGAGTTATGGAGGTTGCAATGTGGGTTCTAGAAGCCAAACTTAGGTTCTTTGAAAGATCAGTAAATGGTTTTAACTTCTGAGCCATCACTACAGACCTATATTAATTTATTTTTAATTACCATATATAGCATTAGGAATTATTATGACATTTTTGAATATTTTTGTTGTTGTTGATTCTCTTCTTTACCCCTAACCCGACACCAACTTGGTTATCTTAAGTAGAAATGTAAGGGGCTGAGCTAAGACTTGTAGTGTTTGTTATTTCCTGCTTAGGGACTTGGTCCATATGATGTTCTCTGATTCGCTTTCAAATGTGTAATTAAGTCCCAGCTATGTCTGAATTTTAAGATCATAGTAATCATAATGTAAATCTGAATTTGTTTTGTAATGCTGTATGTATCTCACTGAGCTGTGGGTTCACAATAATTTTTCAATATTTTCAAATGTAAAATTAACATCACTGGCTCTATTTTTAAGTTTAAAATTCTGTGTAACATCTTTATCTTAAAATTTTGATAGGTAATAACTATTATATGAAATGCAAATGAATTTTTCTTAAGTTAAAAGGGAAGCTAAGTGGATATTATAGAGTAAGGAGATCATAGGCTGACCTTTATTATAGCTTTGATGCATGACTTCTGTTAGCTTAATGTATGACGTAAGATGGTTTTCTTAGAAGACTCTGTTCATGATGAAGGTGATATTTGAAGTAAAATACTACATTCTTTCCAATGTTAAATTTTATGACCAGGAGTATTTTAAGTCAGGAGTATGTCTTATTAAAAGAAAACCTCATGAAATTTTCATACTTTTGTCAAAGGCTAAGACATAGTTCATAGTATATTTTCTGCTGAACATATGCTCTTTGTGCAGATTTGCACGTAAAAACCACCTCTTGGCTGAGTTGTACACTGTCTCTAGGAACACACCACCCCTTATGAATGGTTTCTTGATATTCACCAGGATCAGATTCCAGTACTGTAAAGACACACACACACACACACACACACACACACACACACACTTTCAACCAACCAACCAAACCAAACTGAAAACAAACAAACAAACAAATGGAAATGACATACTTTCCTAAAGACACACTGTGAACTCTTATTTTCCACAGACACTGTCATGGATTGCTGTATCACTGAGTCTTTTCAAGATCAAATTCTACAGGGCACTATAGTAAACTTTCCGATACGACTTGCCTTCTTCCAACCAACTCAGCCCCATCATTTTTTCCCTATTTTGCTTTTCTGTTCTCTTCTTTCCCCCTCTCTCTCATCACACACAGACACACAAACACACCTTGGAGACAAAAGGGTTTATTCAACGTATACTTGTACATCACTGTTCATCATTGAAGGAGGCAAGGATGGGAACTCAAAGAGGTAATGATCCTAGAGGCAGAAGAAGACATGAAGGGGTGCTTCTTAATTACTTGTTCCATATGGCTTATTCAACCTGCTTCTTTGCAGAACCCAGGACCACCAGACTACGTATGGCACTATCTGTAATGGTCTGGGTCCTCCCACATCAATTACTAATTAAGAAAATGCTGTACAGACTGCCCCACAGCTCAATTGTATGCAGTTATTTTCTCAGTGGGGTCTGTTTCTCTCACATGACTATCTTTTCTATCGACTTGACATAAATCTAGCCAGCACAGACTAAATGAACAGTTTGCCTAAGACAGTAATTATGACTATTATAAATAAGGCTGGTATGAATATAATGGAGCACGTGTCTTTGTTATGTATTAGAGCATCTTTTGGGTATATGCCCAGGAGTGGTGTAGCTGGGTAATTAGGTAGTACTATGTCCAATTTTCTGAGGAACCACCAGACTGATTTCCAGAGTGGTTGTACCGGCTTACAATTCCACCAGCAATGGAGTGCTCCTCATTCTACACATCCTTGCCAGCATCTGCTGTTACCTGAGTTTTTGATCTTAGCCATTCTGACTGATGTGAGGTAGAATCTCAGGGTTTTTGTGATTTGCATTTCCCTGATGACTAAGGATGTTGAACATTTTTTTTTAGGTGCTTCTCAGCCAATCAATACTCCTCAGTTGAGAATTCCTTGTTTAGCTCCATACCCCATTTTTAATAGGGTTATTTGGGTCTCTGGAAGTCTAACCTCTTGAGTTCTTTGTGTATATTGGATATTTGCCATCTATCAGATGTGGATTGATAAAGATCTTTTCCCCAATCTGTAGATTGCTATTTTGTCCTGATGACAGATGTCCCTCATCAGAGGAACAGTTATAGAAAATGTGGTACATTTACATAATAGAGTACTACTCAGCTATTAACAACAATAACTTCAGGAAATTCAGAGGCAAATGGATAGAACTAGAAAATATCATCCTGAATGAGGTAACATAGTCATAAAAGAACACACAATGTATGTATTTACTTATAAGTGTATATTAGCAAAAAAAAAAAAAAGCTCAGAGTACCCACGATACAAATCACAGACCACGTGAAGCTCAAGAAGAAAAAAAGACCAAAGTGTGGATTCTTAAATCCTACTTAGAAGTGGGGGGCAAAATAATCACAGGAGGTAGAAGGAGGGAGGGCTTTGGGAGGTAAAGAGGAGGGGCAGGGTTAAAAGGCAGACAGGATCAGGTATGGGAAGAGAAAGAAATGATGTACAGAGGTCAGGAAATTGAATAGAGGTGTGTAGTAGTGGGCGATTGGGAACTGGGGGGTACCACCAGAAAGTCCCAGATGCCAGGAAATACCCAACAAAGGGGAGAGAGAACCCGTAAAGACCATAACCAGAGGTTAGGCATTGCTCCTCGTTAAGGGATGAGGCCACCCACCCATCTCCAAAATTTTAGCCCAGAATTGCTCCTGTCTGAAGGAAATACAGGGACAAAGAGTAGAGACTGAAGGAAAAGCCATCCAGAGACTGCCCTACCTGGGGATCCATCCCATATACAGACACCAAACCCAGACACTATTCCTGATAACAAGAAGTGCTTACTGACAGGGGCCTGATATAGCTGTCTCCTGAAAGGCTCTACCAGTTCCTGACAAATACAGGGGTGGATGTTTTCAGTCAACCATTGGACTGAGCACAGGGTTCCTAATGAAGGAGCTAGAGCAAGACCCCCGAGGAGCTGAAGACTCCTTCAATTTGAGCTTGCAGCCCCATAGGAAGAGCAACAATTTGAGCTAACTAGTACCCCCAGAGCTCCCAGGGACTAAACCACCAAGCAAAGAGGACACGTGGAGGGACTCATGGCTCCAGCTAGATATGTAGGAGAGGATGGCCTTGTTGGCCATCAATGGTAGGAGAAGCCCTTGGTCCTCCAAGGTGAAGGCTCTATGCCTCAGTGTAGGGGAATGCTAAGGCCAGTAAGTGGAAGTAGGTGGGTGTGTGAGCAGAGTGAGAGGGGAGGGGATGGGGATTTTCAGAGGAGAAGCCAAGAAAGGGGATAACATTGGAATTGTAAATAAAGAAAATATTTAATAAAAAGAAAAATAAGTGATAAATTTGAAAAATTGTGGAATTGTGGTATATAGGAATTATGTATAGCAAGGCAAAAGTCATGTAATTTTGTAATTACAAAAATATTGTAAAATATATAAAAGTGTGAAAAATTAAAATTAATAGCACTAAGGGGGAAAAAATCCTCAGGTGACAGCAGATGCTGAAAAGGATGTGAAGAAAGAGTAACATTTCTCTCCATTGTTTGACATTGAGTGACATTGTGGGATTATATGCTAGTACAACCACTCTGTAAATTCGTCTGGTGGTTCCTCAGAAAATTGGATGTAGTATTACCTGAGGACCCAGCTATACCACTCTTGGGCATATAACCAAAAGATGCTCCGATATATAACAAAAACACATGTTCCACTATGTTCATAGCTGCCTTATTTATAATAGCCAGAATTTTGAAAGAACGCAGATGTTTTTCAACAGAGGAATGGTTACAGAAATTGTGGTATGTTTATAAAATAGAGTACTACTCAGCTATTAAAAACAAAGACTTTGGGCTGGTGCAATAGCTCAGTGGTTAAGAGCACTGACTGCTATTATGAAGGTGCTGAGTTCAAATCCCAGCAACAACATAGTGGCTCACAACCATCTGTAATGAGATCTGATGCCCTCTTCTGGTGTGTCTGAAGACAGCTACAGTGTACTTATGTATAATAATAAATAAATTTTTAAAAAACAAAACTAAACAATGACTTTCTGAAATACTTAGGCAAATTGATGGAATTAGAAAATATCAACCTGAGTGAGATAACCCAATGACAAAAGAACCCATATGGTATGCACTCACTGATAAGTGGATATTAGTCCCAAATCTCAGAATACCCAAGATACAATTCACAGACCATCTAATGCTCAAGAAGAAGGAAGACCCAAGTGTGGATAGTTCTGTCTTTCCTAGAAGCAGGAACAAAATGCTTAAGGGAGGAAATTCTGAGACAAATTTTGGAGCAGAGTCTGAAGGAAAGGCCATTCAGAGACTGAGAGGCTCTGCCAGAGACTGACAAATACAGAGGTGGATGCTCACAGCTAAGCATTATGTTGAGCACAGGGTCCTCAATGTAGAAGCTAGAGAAAAACTGAAGGAGCTGAATGGGTTTGTAACCATAGGAAGAACACCAATCTCAACCAACCGGACCTTCCAGAGCTTCCAGGAACTACACCACCAAACAAAGAGTACATATGGAGGCACCTATGGCTTTAGTTGCATATGTTACAGAGGATAAACTTGTAGGACATCAGTGGAAGGAGATATGGTTGGTCCTGGGACGGTTTGATGCTTCTGTGTAGGGTAATGCCAGAGTAGGGAGGCAGGAATGTGTGGGTGGGCAGGAGGGAACACTCATAGAAGAGGGGGAGAGAGGATGTGATAGGGTGTTTCCGGAGGCGAAACTGGGAAAGGAAATAACATTTGAAATGTATATAATAAAATACCTAACAAAAAATTGAGCCAATTAGATAAAATTCATTATTTTATTTTTTATTTTCTTTTTATTTCTAGATAGCTGAAAAAAAAGGAGTCTTTACACTGTTAAAAATTCAAGAGTGAGTTGCTATAATTTTAAAAGCACCTAAATTTAAAACAATAAAGTTTTCCCATATTTGCTGTTTAAAATTTATATGAGTTCACATCAATAATAATTTATTGAGTAATTTTAGGCAACATTCTCAATTAGGAATACTCAACGACAATATTATTATTTCAAGGGACAGTAGTTCCAAGAATCCCACTGGATCCACATCCAACAGACATACAATTCTCTTAAGCAGAATTAATCATACAGCATTTGCATACAGTGTGATCCTTTGGAAAAAAAAAATATGGCCACCATTGGCCTATAGGGAGTGACACTTTTAGGACATGTGACCTTGTTGGAGTAGCTGTGGCTTTGTCGAAGGAGGTGTATTACCACGGACCGGGGTTTCTTGCGGGGGTCCCTTATTCTGCAGGACGATGGGTTCTGGCCAGGTGGGCACGGGATTCGCCTTTGACAAACAGACTACACACGAGTGGTGTAAAATCTGAGTGTATTTCTTTTAAAAATGACATGAGGCTTTTACAATCATTGCAAAAGAGAAATAAAAAATCTGGCAGCTCAACAGTTGAGGTACATCTGAAACTATCTGAAACATACTGGGTCTAAAACAGCAGCTATCTCCTCTGAACTGGTGCTGCATCCCCCAGGCC
>NW_022196899.1:10731630-10756843 GCF_008632895.1 Mastomys coucha
GCAGGAGACTGACTTTCCTTGAAGTTTACGCCTCAGATACCGCCTTCACGCAAAGTGTGCGTGGCAGTGTATCAGTAGGAAGTGTGCTTTGAGGTCTCAAAAATCTCCAAATGAGTTCCCTCCTTGCTTCCTGCCCATCGGGATATACATGTCTCAGCTCCTCCAGCCCCATGTCCACCTGCATGTCGCCATGCTTGCCATAATGATGACCATGGACTAAACCTCTGCAACTGTTAAGTCCGTACCACTTAAGTTTGTTTCTTTATAAGCGTCGTTGTCGTCATGGTGTCTCTTTGCAGCAACAGAAATCCTAAGACACATCCTTCATGCAAATTCTGTTCACACAAATTACTGCAACATCACTTATTTTATTTACTATTATATAAATATAGTATATATAGTTCTTATAGTAAGTGCTGACAATTAGAAAAAAAATGCCCACATAGTGCTGATGACAACACTTTTGTCATCCAGCATGGAGAAGTTGAGCTGGTGCCCAACTCAAAAGTCATTTATAAGTGTTTATGGTGGTCACAGGTACTCTGCACACTACAAGAGGGAAACAGTAATCACAAATATTACCCAGCTACAAACTCTGAAAGTGTAATGGTTAAGTGCTTGAAAGATTGACTGTGGCTATAGCACAAATGTTGTGGAAGTAACACCACCCTCCACCCTGCTTTTGAAGACAGAAGGACGTAAGGGCCCATCCTATGAAACGGAACCCATAACTTACACTGGTAAAGTGGTCAAGAGCCTGAGATTAGATAGGTCATGAGTCCTAGGGAATAATCTATTACTATTCTTATGCTTAGGAAACATATCAATAAAATGACTCCTAATGACACATTGTTCTATCCCTAATATCCCTAAACCTTGTTCAACCTTTATCGTAGAGCGTTTTCTTGCAGTAGGTAGTAAGTGACACGGACATCCACAACTAGGCAACTGGCAGAGAATGAGAGACTTTGGACAGGTTGTTTTCATAACACCCTTAAGGGTCAGTGATCTTTTTAGAATAAAGGACTGAATGACAGTAAGAGCCACAGGTGGTATATGCCTACAAGGGAGTAATAGGCTCCTGACCCAATAGTACTGATGAACAGATGAACTGATAAAGATTGTGACAGCATGTAAAAGACCTGAATAGGTTCAAGCAGGTGTCGTAGGACTGAGAGTGTGGAAAGTGCACAAAGGTCCCACATTTAAACAAGAAACTGTTTGTAATGATACACACCAGCAGCAGGAAAATCCATTTTGTACTAGGAAGTGTCACTGGACATATGACACACATTTCCGGGTAAGCCATTGTCCAGTAGAAGTTGGCTGATATAAAATGGACTCCAGGTTATTGGGATTTTTAAAAAATGTTCGCATTTGTTTGTTTTGGGATTTTCTTTATCTTATTTGATTTTTAGGTTTTTTGTTTTCATTTTGTTGTTTATTTTTATTTTGTACTTTTTTCATACAAAGATTGAGGAAAAAACATAAGTTTGAGTAGGTAGTGAGGTGGGAAAAATCTGGGAACAGCTGGAAGAAGAGAAAACATGATCAAAATATATTGCATAATTTTAAAATAAAAATGAGCTTACATATAGTTGAAAAAGAAAAAAAAAGAAAAAATGCCTATTAAGTGCCTATTAAAATGATTTTCAGTTGAATCTGATGATTAAGTCTGAGTGTGTAAATAAAAACTAACCTGGGCATATAGCTCAGAGGGTAGAGTACTAGCCTAGCACTTCAGAGGCCAGAGCTCTGATCCCAGTGGTTCATTGTATGAACCAGAGTACTGCAGCCATACAGGCTTGTAATTCCAGTTGCTGTACCAGCAGAAGGAACAGGATCAAGACATGAAGCTCACCTTTGGCTTAAGACAGTTCAAGACATTACATTAGACTCTCCTTCAAAAGGAACCAAATAAAAGTTAGAGTGAGAGATGGCTCAAAGGATAAAGGCATTTACCACCAAGCTTGACCTGAATTGAATTCCCAGGATCCACATTCAGAGGAATGGCACCAATTTCTTAAAGTTGTCCTCTGAGCACCACATGCATCCAGTAGTGTAAACCTTAAACCACAACCCCCATCATGCAAGTACACCTGTATGTACAACTGTAATTAAAGTTAAAATAAACCTGGCATTCTCTTCCAACTCTTTCTGGTGGGGAATGAAAATAAACTCAGTATGTAACGTGTAAAATGTATTTAAAGCTAATAACTGAAAATAGAAATTGTGGGATTTATGAGGTATCTCATAGGTTGAGCTTCTGGGCTTGATTACCAACACTCTCATGTCAGCTCACAGTCCTCTGTAGCTCCAGTGACAGAGTGTCTGATGTTTTTCTTTAGGTCCCAAGCACACACATGAGATACACAAACATACATTCAGTAAAAACAGCCGTAAGTCACAAAATAAAAATAAAATTACATTTAGAATAAAGAAAAATGAAAACAAGCATGAAGTTATGTGGCACCTTGGGTGGCTATAACAAGATGTCATTCTCTATGCAGTTTATAAAAAAATAAAACTTTATTCTTGATAGGTCTGGATGCTGAGAAATCTAAGATCAAGGCACCTGATGATTTGGTATTTAGTGAGGGCCTGTTTTATGGGGTTAAGAGAGTTTTTTCCTAGTATTCTTTAAATAAAGAAAGGCAAGTAAACTTTGTGGGGCCTGTTTTATGAATAGTCATTCTAGTCGCAGGACTGCACTTTGGTGACTGAATTATCTTCCAAAGTTTCTATATTCTAATTTTTATTACCCCGGAAGTTCAACACATGAAGGATGACTGCACACAGATATTTAGACCATAGCATGAAGCGGAAACTTTTTTTTCCTTTGGAAATTTTTTTTTTTTTTGCTAAACCAGACAAATGAGGAATGTTTCACTGAATCAGACACAGGTGAAAGGATGTTTTGTTAAAGCAAGCGTGTGAAAGGACATGTGATGCGGAATTTTTTTAGTGACAACTTGCACGCATATTGGTTTGGTTCACATTGCGTTGATGAGCTCCGTTGGTCATGACTCCATAGAGAGAAATGCACCAAAAAACAAAAACAAAAACAAAAAAAAAAAAAAAAAAAAAAAAAAAAAAAAAAAAAAAAAAAAAAAAAAAAAACTTCTGCTGGTGTTCTGGCAGCTTCTTGCTCCTTCTGATTGGCAGAGGGGGATCAGGTTATACAAACTCATGTGGAGTTTTGCTCCACATAAGACAGACTCATGGGCTGAGGTAACACTCATGGAAGGACACATGTTTGGTGGGAGTATAAACAGGACTCAATGGCCAGTGACAAATGGCTGTCTGGCATAGCTAGCTTTGCAGTGCTTCTTGGTCTCATGTCTCCTCTTTGACGATCTTCAATTTTTTTGAGAAACTGGCATTCCTGCTGGTCCTGGTCCTTCCTGCTGACTTATGCCAATTCAGGAAAGGCCTGGCTGTTTCTGCTAGACGATGCCATTGCTGCAGACTCGTGTTTGCTATCCTGACACTGAACCGGACTGCTGGTGTCTTTGTGAAGTGTTTGTGTGTGGATCTAGTTGCCACAGCTGATTCCAGCGAAGTGCTGACTTTCCGACAACACAAACTGGATTTGCTCCAAAGAACAATTTCTAAACAGGCCCACTTCCCCTGGACCTTAATCACCTTTCTTTTCTACAACTTCTGTTGAGTCGCCTAGAAAGGAGGTTAAAGCATTTAAGAACCCATATCAAAAGTAGATATGCTTTTTCTGAGAAAAAGCAAAGTCTACGATAACAGAATGCTCTTGCCTATCAGGAGTTGGCTGCTGTCAAGAACTAAAGTGGAGTGAGCAGAGCAGTCAGGAGTATAGTGTCAGAGCAGGAGAGATGAGGGAGTCAGTTTTGTGGACTACAGGTCAAGGTCTGGAAGAACAACAGGGAAGAATCTCTGAAAGCAGGAGGATGACTTGAGTCACTGACATATAACCCGGAGCTGGGTATAGACAAGTTTGAGATAAAAACCAGAAAGATAGCCGGGCGGTGGTGGCGCACACCTTTAATCCCAGCACTTGGGAGGCAGAGGCAGGCGGATTTCTGAGTTCGAGGCCAGCCTGGTCTCCAGAGTGAGTTCCAGGACAGCCAGGGCTATACAGAGAAACCCTGTCGAAAAAAAAACAAAAAAAAAAAAAAAAAAAAAAAAAAAAAAAAAAAAAAAAAAAAAAAAAACCCAGAAAGATTGTCTTATTTTCATGCTATGGGACAAGTATGAATACTCCCTCTCATGAGACCTCATGTATCAGTGTTGGAAAAAAGACTTAATTTCACTGAACTGTGAAGCCATAAGAGGGTTCTAAGCAGAGGTATCTCCCTTGCTGGAGTAGAAGGACTTCACAAGAAGATACTGCGATAGATATTAGAAACACTAGACAGGACTGAAAAGATCTCTTGGCATGGGGTTTTACCCTTATAATTGGGTCACTTGGGAGGCAGAGGAGAGACAGCTGAGAGCATGAGGCCTCCATGGGCTATGTAGTAGTTATGCCCAGACCTCAGGATCCCTAGGAGAACTCGAAGAATTGCCAACCCGATGTAATATAACAAAGGAGCCCTTCTTGGAGTCAGAGCAGATGGATCGCAAATCTTCTTCATTGAACAGGTTAGGAATGCGATGGTCACATCTAAGGGGCTGGGAGGTTTTATACACATATGTGCCTAAGCAGGGATCCTTGGACTTTGGGGTTATGTGCCGGGAAGGTGACAAGGGAAGTCATCCCTCAAACTCAATACTGTTTATTCAGACAGCAGGGCAGAATCACGCAGCTGGGACGGGGACTCCTCTGAGATGGGTGCTATCAGGAACTAGTTTGTTTTTTACAAACTGGCCACAGCTGTCTGGGAACACTTAATATTGCCCTTCTCTCACAGCCCAAAAGGGGGGCACTTATCTTTTCAAGGATGTTTGGTCTTCCTTTTTCTCAAGGACAGGAGCCGTGTGCACCAGGGAAGTGCTAGTTATCTATCAGGGAGGATCCCAGCCTTGGCGATACTGGAGGCTGGGATACATATTCCCAAAGCCAGCAAGTGCCGCTCCCGGGGTTAGGGGGCATCGTTAGAGAGTGCCACCATGAAAAGGAGGATTGCAATATTCTGGCACCAGGTTGGGCTCTCTCTGTTTGTCCCCTCCAAAAGGCCGGAGGCATTTCTGCTTGGCAAAGGGGTTGGGGAGAATGGTGCTCTACCTGTGTCTCTTCGTAGTAAGATTATATCTCAAAATCAAAACAAAGCAAAAAAACAACCGCAACAAAAAAACAAGCCAAAGAAAACATCAAACACATCCTCCCCTCCCCCACCAAATCCGAATGGACAAAAAAAGAAAGCTTAACATATTTTGGTTTTGTGGAGAGTACTAGAATGAAAGAGATCTTTTTGAGATATACTGCAATACTCCATGCAGAAATGAGGGAGCTTTGTATTACAGTGGTAATGAAGGACACGGTGAGGCACAGTTGCTCCATCATTATTATAATGGTCAATTAATAGAATTTGTTGACAAGTTTAACATGGGACATGGAAAAAAATATAGAGAAATACAAATAACCTAAATGTCTTTCCTCTCTATATTAAAAGATAAAATTCTGATTGTCTGAACCAGAGATGACTATAAAGAAAGTGTCAAGGGTCTATCTATATTCCTCATAAATATTTTGTAGTCAGCTTTCTTTTACTGTGACAAAACACCCAAGATAAATAAATTATAGACAAGAAAAAGTTTATTTTGACTCATAGTTTCAGAGATACCATATCATGGACACTTGACCTTAGGGCTCTGGTCTTGTAGTATAGTAGAGCATCTTGGTAGAAGTGAATAGTGGAAGAAATTTGGTGGCTGAAAAGCAAAATAGATAGAGAGAAGGTCCAGAGACCCAGAGTCCCCTGTAAAGGGATGACCTCACTGATACAACTTCCATTCATTAGCCTTTATTGTTTCCTAACAATACCACAGGCTGCCTAAAAAGATTTTTTCCTATGTTTTTAATAGATATTTTCTTTATTTACATTTCAAATGTTATCTCTTTTTCCTCATTCCCCCTCTGAAATCTCCCTATCCCTAAGATGATTTTAATATATGATCATTGTGAGACACTAAGCTTTAAACCTTCACACATTTAAACAGTGACATTAGACTATCATTAGGCAAAAAAAAAAAAAAAAAAATGTTCAGGTTAGAATCTTAGTTTGGTTATATAAATTGAAAATATCAGTGATGCCCCCACCTATTTCTGTTCTCATTCCCAGCCTTCCCCTCACTACCTGCCTTTCCCCATTCCTGATTGATATCACCATGCCATTCCTCAACACCTCTCCCACCTAGTTTGCTCCACCCACTGCTGATGACTATTTTATTTCCCTTTCTGAGTGAGAGTCACTCATCATCCCTTTGACCTCCCAATTACCCAGTTTCTTCAGGTCTGTGATTGTACTTTATGGCTAATATCCAACCATAAGTGAATACATATCACATGTGTCTTTCTGGGTCTGGGTTGCCTCATTCAAAATGATATTCTCTAGTTTCATCTACTTGCCTGCAAATTTCATGATGTCTTTGTTTTCAATTGCTGACTATAATTCCATTATGTAGATATACCCCATCTTCTTTATCCATTCTTCAATCAAGGGACATCTAGGTTGTTTCTAGTTCTGGCTATTGCACATAAAGCTTCTATGAACATAATTGAGCAAGTTTTCCTGTAGGACGTATTTTGGGTATATGCCCAGGAGTAATATTGGGAGGTAGAACTATTACCAATTTTCTGAAAAACTACCAGCTTGCTTTCCAAAATAGTTGTACAAGTTTGCACTCCCAACAGCAATGGAACTGTATACCCCTTGTTCTACATCCTGGACAGCATGTGATGTCACTTGAGTTTTTGATCTCAGCTTTTCTAATGTGTATAGGATGCAACCTCAGAGTCATTTTGATTTGTGTTTCCCTGATGGCTCAGGACTTTGACCATTTCTTAAAGTGCTTCTTGGCTTTTGAGGTCTCTCTGATCAGAGTTCTCTGTTTATCTTTGTACCTCCCCCCTTTTTTTCTGAAATGAGGAGGCTACAGGGAATCTATGGTGGGGACCCTACATGAGATTCATACAATCAGAGGATATGGAGAGTGAAATGGCCACCTACTATAGCCAGGCAAGACTTCCAGTGGAAGGAGAGTAACATCAACCCACCCACGAAACCTTTAAGTTTCTCCTGCTTATAAGATGTACATTGATAAAGATGAAGCAAAGATTAAGAGAACACTCAATCACTGACTGGCCCAACTTCAGACCCATCCTAAGGGAGAAAGCCAACCCCTGACATGAATAATGATATTCTGACACGCTTTTAGTAAGGAACCTAGCATAACTATCTAAAGTGGCTTCATCCAGTAGCATATGGAAACAGATGTAGAAACCCTCAGCCAAACGTCAGGCAGAGCTCAGGGATTCTTGTGGAAGAGTAGGGGACAAGGCTGAGCAAGTTGGAGTGGTTAAGGACACCACAAAAAGATGTACAATGTTAAGCAACATGGGCTCACAGAGACTGACCCACCAACCAAAGAAGCATGCAGGGCCTGGACATATGCCCCTGCTACATTTGTAGCAGATGTGTAGATTGGCCTTCAAGTAGGTCTCCTAACAATTGGAGCAGGGGCTGTCTCTGACTCTGTTCCTTACCATTGCATCCCCTCTCCTAGCTGAATTGCCTGGTTGGGCCTCAGTGGGAGAGGTGCTTAGACCTGCTGGGACTAGATGTCTCAGATGAGATGGTATCTAAGTGGGGTTTCCCTTTCTCTCATGAGAAGAGAAGGAGGTAATTGGGGGGAGGGCTTCATAAGGGCTGGATGGAAAGGAGGGAAGAGAGGCTATAATTGGGATATAATGTGAATAAATTATTGAAGAAAAGAGAAAACCCCAGTGAGTGATAGTGTTAAAAACCACAAGCTTAGGTAGCATTAAAGACAGAACAAGTACCTAGGAGAAGTATTTCAGCAGATACCTGGGAGATTCATCTTTAAGAAGGTCAGACACTGAGGAAGGATGAGCAGAGGATATAGAGACCACAGGCAATGTGGGTAGCCTAGGGAACAGGGGTTCTGTCCTGGTAGGAAGAAGACACTGTTTTTATGAGAGTGACATGCATCAATAGTGTCATACAGTAAGTATTTCTTGGACCTTGGTTAAAATATAATGATAAGCATGAACTTAACTTCCCAAACTGACAAAATGTCAGTACTTTCTTCTATTCACATGCTGACACGATGATGGCTTCTTAGGTCTGTATATAACACCACACGCTTGTGATTCTTTGAGGATAGTCTTTTGTAGCTTGTTTTACAGGCATAAGAAGAGTTATTCTTTTACCGGTGTGTTTTATTTCTGAAACAAATGTGCCACCGTTTGGGTTGCCCTCTAAAGCCTTTTGTACTTCAAAGGTTCTAAGAAAAATGCTTACACCTATGGTCCACATTAAAAGCTGCAATAGATGGAGAAGGGAGTTAGAGATTGTTGAATAAGCTGGATTAACCTTAATGCCAATTGTCTTAGGGAAGAGGCAGCTAAGCTTTTTTGCACTATTCAGGGCATCAGCAAAAGTCAGATTTTAGAGAGACTTCAAGTTGCAGTCATTGAAGAGAGTAATGGAATTGAATGTGATTTAGACTTAAGAGTGAGGGAGACGAATTGTTAGTTAAGAGTCATGAAAATCAGCACTATTTTATATCATTTAAATAGACAGTTATTCTTGGTTCAATATAGGCATTCATTCAGTTCAGATTTCTGGAGTTCAGAGATAATAAAAGGCACATTTTTGCTACCAATTCAGTCAATTTTAAGAAGATCTATAACTTTTAAAGTTATTTTTGTTTAAAATACATAACTACTAACTTTTCTTTGTCAAGTTCAAGGAGAAATTCAATAGCCTTTAGTCTCTATTATCTGTGTTGAAGTTGAGCAGTGGAAGTGTGAGATGGCATGATTGTCAAGAGGCTATTCTTACTTTCAATCCTGGCCTAATATTTCAAAGAGCATGACTTCCAAGCCCAAGACATAAATTAAAAAATCCAGATTAGTTACTATCTGAAGCAGGAGATGAATGCAAAGTTTATTTTCCACCTTACTTTGAAGAATATGTTTGCTTCCAACCTTTCTGGATGGCCACAGGTAAGACACATCTTGAATATGACAGAAAGTTTTCTGAGTGCGTGAATTAAGCATCAAAAGGTAAAGGTACAAACATATTCTGCATAGCAGTTCTTCTGAAGAGTTGTATTGGTTTAAGTCCTATGACTGCAAATCCCTTTTCTCTACTTTCATTATTCATATTCCAAGTATTCTCTGACTTTGTTGTATCACCGACATGTTCTTATTAGAAAATGTATGTTAAGTGGATCCATTCTTCCACATCTTGTAATTTCTTTGGGGGAATACTCCCTGGTTTAAGGGACCCCTAGGGAGCCTGTGCTATGGGTTACCCAGCAAGAGCAATGGAAGATGACTGCTTGGATTCCTGGAACCTGAAATCCCTTTCTGAGAGGCTGATTTGATGTACCTTGATAGACAGTCATCAGTCCTACCCATGTGGAAGAAATGCTGTCAAGTATATTCATGCTTTTCCTTTTTGCCTTTTTTATTTCTTCATCTTTGGTGTAGGAGAAACAAGGGCTCACAGATCTTTAGGGAAATCAGAAATGCTAATCAAGTCAGGCAGTGGTGGTGCACGCCTTTAATCCCAACACTTGAGAGGCAGAGGCAGGCAGATTTCTGAGTTCGAGGCCAGCCTGGTTTACCGAGTGAGTTCCAGGACAGCCAGGGCTATACAGAGAAACCCTGTCTCAAAAAATAAAAACAAAAACAAAAACAAAACAAAACAAGACAAAACAACAACAACACCCCCCAAAAAACCCAAAGAAACACACAAAAAAAGAAATGTTAACCACACAGCATTCTCTCCTCAAAGGATGAAATGAATACCTGTTTTCCACCTAGAAGGCTGGGTGTGGATATTACTAATGAGCTATATAATGCTACTATCTGTAAAGACAGGCTTGACACAAGTCACCCAGAAAGTTTATCCTAGATTCTTCCTAGATCTTTGTCTTTATCTTTGCTTCCCAATCAGTAGAAATCCTCTTGAGAGGAGATGTCACATGTATTTTGTAGCTGACTGCTTCTGGGCTGTCTTGGTCTGAGACCACACTTTATCCTAGGCCTTTAAGCTATAGAACCTATCTGATGTGTTAGAACAGCAGCTCAAGTCAGGACATACCACACACTAGGCCCAAACAGTTCCACGTGTAAGAGGTTTAATTGAGAGGGAGAGAGGGGGCAGTAGTGGAGAGAGAAGAGGGAGAGAGAGCACTAGGAACATTCCCTGTTTATATATATGGGTTCTGACATAATGGCCCCAGGTAAAGGTAGGAGGTGAGTCCAATGGATTCTGGGAATATGGTGGCTGTTGACCTGGCAACAGGTCTGTGAAGCCCACCCATGTAAGGTCACGGGCTTTGGAGGCCCTGATGTTAACACATCAAGGAAAGGAGAAGCTGATGGTGTGTCTGTGTCTCTTAAGCTACTTCCTGCTGTTTAGGGATGTCACCAATGGGGGGTAGCTGGCTTTCACCATGGGGATCCACTTGGTAAAGGTTCAAATCAGGTTCCTCTGTGGACAAGGGCAGCGGCTGGTAATCCTGTAACAGGAGCTGATTAATAGTTTGGTTAGAAATTTTTTGTATTTGTCATTGAAGAGATGTAGAAACAAGATTAATGAGGCAGGAAGCAAATGATAACACTAGGAAGATGACTAGGAAAGGGTTACAAAAGGGAGTATCCACTTCCATATAGCGTTTTTAAAAATCCCAGAACTGGAGGGAACATGGTCCCTGAAATTTTTTATGTCTGACTGTAGCTCCTGGATTTTATTTCTTACTATCCCAGACTGGTTGACATAGAAACAGCATTTTTGTTGGAGGAATAGGCAAAGACCATCTTCTTTGGTTGTCAGGACATATAGTCAGTCCCTGTCTGTTCTGAAGCACCATGGCTGCCAAAGAATTGATCTGTTTTTGGATAGTAAGCACAGTTTCAGAGATTTTTTTGAAAATTGCTTTGAAACTTGGAAGTGAATGTATTATATTGGGTCATGGAAGTTGTTATCCCTGAAACTTCAGTACTAACACCTATGGCTATTCCCATAGCAACCAAGAGTGGCACAACTTGGACTGCCCTCTTATGTTGGGCAGCTATCATATCTAAAACTGGGATTGGCAGGGGCTTGTTTCCCTGGATTACTCCAGTTTAGGGAAAAGAAGTTCTAATGTGCAAACTCCTGACCAGCTGGCAGGTAGGCGATGATATGCCTGAGTGCCACAAAGAATTGATGTGTTTTGGATTGCAGGGCATTGTGGCAGACATGATATATCAAGGGTTATGGTTTTATTGCAGGCTAGGGAAGTCAGTGCTCCTACCAAATGAGCCCCAGAGGCCTTAAAACAGTTTGCCATGCCAAAGAGAGGGACAGAGGTAAGGTATTGAGTCATGGTGACATTGGAGTCAGGGCAACTGACAAAGGGTGAGGTAATGTTACTTGGCAGTATCACTGGAGATGCTGTGACAATAGTGAGTTAGTTCAAGGGGGTACACATAACCAACAATCTTTAAAGTGTCCAGGTCTGGTGACATTAAGGAGTTAGTATGCTGAGGTCAAGGTCTGAAGTAAAAGGTGAAATGACAAGTTAGTGCCATTTATGAGGGGTGATATCAAAGAGGTAAGGCCTTGGGAGGAGTGTCTGATTAGCTCCCCTGCTTTTCCAGTATCCAGGGGTTGGGCAATTGAGACATATTTTCTCTGGATATGGATGGTACTTACTGGGGACCCGGGCTGACTTTTATGGCAGAGCTTACCAAGGACTCCTGACTCCCACCTGGAATCCCATGGGTCTTGTATGTAGAAAAAGAGTGTCTTGTGGTGTTGATAGGAGAAATGATTGGTCCGTGATCCTTACATATGTATCTGACAAGACCACCATGAGCAATCCCCACATTCATATGATCTGACCATTTTCTATAATAATCTTTTGTTTGGTCAAAGAACAAGCAAGTATAGCGATCATAATATTTAGATGGGATTACAGATACTGGGATGATAGCAATTTGGATTGGTTCCTGGCATACGGCTATGGAGCACTTTTCTGACCCTATTGGGAAATACTGTTTGTTATCTGTGGGGGTTTCTTGAACCTTGAAACTCCAGGTATAAGGGATATCCTGGATAGAAATGAACAGGAGGGGGAGGACGAGAAACCCATGTCTAATCCAGTGAGGTTGAGCTTAGCTGTTGGAGTAGAGTCTCATTTTCTCAGATTGGGGACAAGATGGGCAGTCTTGTTGTCCTCTGGAGCTTAACAGAGAACTGTTCTGTTAAGATCAATGTGTATGAAGAAGAGTAATTTTTAAGTGGAGGAATGCAAGGTTTGAGGTGAGATGGATGGACTCAATGAGAGAGTCCCTCAAGTTAGCAGCTGTAGGGGTCAAAAGAATTACCTTAAAAGGGCTCTGCCATTTGAGAGAGAGAAAGAGAGCTGAGAGCTGATGACCTGCACGGGATTGAAGGACTTTGTCTCCAATGTTGATAGGCAGTGGATGGGGGACAGTGTATGGCTGAGGTAGATGGTGGTCAGCAAAGTTCCATAGGAGAGAACGGAGGTGACAAAGTAATGGGGTAAGTAGATGGTCTGGGAGGGGAGAGCACTTAGGTGAAAGACCAGGAGTTAGGACTGGGCGTCCATACATGAGTTCAGAGGGAGAGATGAAGAGAGGTCACTTTGGGAGAGCTCGTAACCTAAAAAGAGCCAGAGGTAGGAATTTATCCCAATTAAGGTGAAGTTCCTGTGACAGCTTACCAAGAGTGGTTTTTAAAGAGTGATTAGTTCTTTCTACCTTACCAGAAGATTGAGGGTGGTAAGGAATGTGAAAATGCCAGGGGATGTCTAGGGCCTTAGATAGGGTTTGAGAGACTTGGGAAGTAAATTCAGGACCATTGTCTGATTGGAGAGAGGCTGGGACACGAAGCTGGGAGATGATTTCTGGAAGGAGGAGATCAGAGACTTTTGTTAGTTGTGGGAAATGCCTCTACCCACCACGAGAAGGTGTTCACCAAGACCAGGAGCTATTTGGCACATCTGACAGTGGGCATATGGGTAAAGTCAAGTTGCCAGTCAGTTCCAGGAAGGGAATCTATAGCCTGATGGGTAGGAAAAGGGGTACTACGATTCCTTGAGTTGGGGTCAGACTTCTGACAGATTTTGCAAGAAGCAGTGATAGATTTTAAGAAGCTTAAGTCCTCAGTAGTAGGCTGTAGATGGGTCTTGACAAAAGAAGACAATGCTTGGCTGTTAGGATGAAAGAATTGGTGAAGATAGGACAGAGTTTGGTGGGTGTCAGGGGGTGAAGAAGGTAGAGATGTAGGTTGCAGTGTAAGAGTATCCTGGTGAGGATGAGATGAGTGTAGGCCTCTAAGGGCTGCAGCTCTAGCTGCCCCATCAGCTCGGTTGTTTCCCTTGGAGACAATAGAGTCATCTGTCTGGTGCGATCTACAGTGGACAATCCCAATGGCTGTGGGAAGATGGGAGGCCTTTAGCATGGCCATAATTCAGTTTGCATTAGTTACTGATCCTCCTTTTGTGGTAAGTAACCCATGCTCCTTCCAGATAGCAGTGTGAGACAGGAGGATATGAAAAGCATATTTGGAATCTGTGTAGATGTTGAGAGATTTTTCCCTGTGCCAGTTGAAAGGCACGAGTAAGGGCTATTAGTTTAGCCTGTTGATTGGTGGTGTGAGTAGGAAGGGCCTGTGTCTCTACCACCTCGGTGCCTGACACTATGGCATAGCCCGCTTTTCTAGTCCCTTCATGTAAAAAGGAGCTGCCATCTGTATACCAGGTATAGATGGCTTGAGGCAATGTGCCTTCCTGTATGTGTGAAGG
This sequence comes from Mastomys coucha, assembly GCF_008632895.1. Taxonomy (NCBI): domain Eukaryota; kingdom Metazoa; phylum Chordata; class Mammalia; order Rodentia; family Muridae; genus Mastomys; species Mastomys coucha. The sequence continues at coordinate 10,745,617 of NW_022196899.1, forward strand.
ATGAGGTTATAGTTCCTCTCTTACCTCATATTACTCCTCTAATAGTTTCAGTGCCGGAGTGAGATAGGGAGTGTTCAGTATTAGGTTGAGGAAGAAGTTTGGAAATATTAATAGGTGGGCATGATTTGAAGGTGAGTATGGACTCTTCTATTAGAGCTACCTGAAGGGAAAGAACCTTAGAGGAAGGTAGAGTCTGTAAGCCTTTATAAGTTAGGAGCTGTGACAAGTTATGGGAAGAGAAGACAGTTATAAGGGACCCAAAGGTTAGTTTTTTTGACTCTCTAATAAGGAGTTCAGCAGCTGTCAAGGTATGGATACAAGTTGTCATCCCTGGATGGTTAGATCTAGTTCTTTTGATAAGTAAGCTACAGGTGCCAAAGAGGGTCCCAGTTGATGACTTAAGACTCCAAGGGCAAATCTCTCTTTTTCAGTTACATAGAGGTAAAGAGGACAAGTCAGGTCAGGGAGATGTAAAGCTGGTGCCTTAAAGAGCCTGTTGAAGCCTTTGAAAGGGCTTGGTAAATGGTTTGAGGATAGGTTCATGGGTGGGGCCTAACACTGCTTCATATAAGGGATGAGAAAGGAGGGAAAAGGAAGGGACCCACAAATGTAAAAAGCTAGGTATTCCTAGGAATGACTAAATGTCTTCCTTTTAGAAGGAACAATTAGAGACTGAATCAGATTCTTTCTATCTAAGGTAATAGCCTTGTGGGTTGGGGTGATTGTTAGTCCCAAATAGGTGACCTGAGGGGTGGACAGTTGGACTTTCGAATGTGAGACCCTGTAGCCTCGACTGGAGAGGAAATTTAAAAGAGCAGAGGTGTCAGCTTGGCTAATTTCTAGAGAGGGGCTACAGAGAAGGACATTGTAGACATAAAGTATAACCTTAGATTTAGGGAGAGACGAGTCAGAAGCCTGGGCCTGACCAAATAGATGTGGGTTATCCCAGAATCCCTGAGGTAGAACAGTCCAGATAAGTTAGTGCGTATCAGGATCTGTCCAGGTAAAGGCAAATATGTTTTGTGACTGGGCATCTAGAGGGATAGAGAAAAATGCATCCTTGAGATCTAGGACTGAGAAATGGGAAGTCCCTGAAGACATAGTGGAAAGAAGTGTGTAAGGGTTAGCCACAACAGGATGGAGAGGAACTACTGCAGAATTAATGAACCTGAGGTCTTGAACCAGGCAATAGTTACCATCAGGCTTCTTAACTACTAGTATAGGGGTGTTAAAGGAAGAAGAGGTGGGGCAAACGAGTTTTTTTTCTCAAGAGGTTAGAAATAATAGGCTTAACTCCCCTGAGGCTCTGGAGAGAGAGAGGGTATTGAGCTTGGGTTATGTACCTGGTAGAGTCCAGTAATTGGATGGCAACGGGAGAATGATGTTTAGCAACAGAGGGGTTCTGGATGTCCCAGACTTGGGGATCTACCTGAAAAGCTGGTAAAGGACATAACAAGGTAGTGTTAGTAGGATGCCTGACTAGGAGAAGGAGCAGAGGAACTGCTGGTGAGTTTGGGAGCAAAGGAAATAGAGGCTCCTAGCCTAGCTAGAAGACCCCTTCCCAATAAGGGGACAAGACACGTTGGCACTACCAAAAAGGAATGGGTGAGAGGTACACTTCTAAAAATGCAACTAAGTGGTGGAGTCTGGAGAGGGAAGTAAGGTTGTCCTCCTAGCCTGACAATAGGAAAACATGGAGAAGTGGGTTCCCAAAACTCTGTCAGGACCCAGTAAGTGGCTCCAGTGTCCAAGAGAAAAGAGATGGGCCACCCACATACCACAATATCTACCTGGGGCTCCCTGCTAGTGATGGCAGTGGTCAGGTCAGGGGAGCTCGGGCCTCCTCAGTTGGCTATAGACAAGCCTAGGAGATCAGTTGGAAGATTATCTGCATAACATGAGGGCAATCAACAGCCCAATGTCCCTCTTGATGGCCCCTAGTGCATGGCCCTCTTTGCTTGCAGAAGTTAGGGCAGGCTTTTGCCCAATGACCTTTTTTGAATACAATTGTAGCAGGTACCTAGTGGCCCCTGAGTCTAGTCCAGGGTAGTGGCTGGGGCTGGTCAGACAGCCTTTGACAGCATATGGTATTTTTGTTTGACGACTTTATCATCTCTCCCATGGTACACTTTGAAGGCCAGCACTAAGACTTCTGCTTGTGGAGATAGGGGTCCCCTCTCCAGTTTTTTAAGTTTAACTCTTATGTCGGGGTAGCTCTGGAAAAAGAAGTAGGTCACCAGAAGTTGCTTACCTTCTGGGCTTTGAGGGTACAGATTGGTATGCTGTAATAAAGCCTTTGTAAGGCCTTCTAAAAATTGAGATGGATTCTCCTGCTTGTCCTGGACAACCTCTTGGAGTTTTTCAAAATTTATTGTTTTTAAGGCTGATTTTCTAAGGCCAGCCAGAAGGCATATAATGAACCTGTCCCTGGCTAAAATACCACCTGTGGAATTGTAATTCCACAGGGGATCCTGGTCCGGCACTGTCTCAGAGCCAATTGGGTATGTGTTGTCTGTTTGGTGAATTCCATCTGCATGCACTTTTGCCTCTTCCCAGACTCATCTGTGTTCCTTAGGAAGTAAATTATTAGTAATAATCATATTAACATCATGGAAAGTCAAGCTAAAAGATTGAGTGATATACTGGAACTCTTTAATAAACTTGGAAGAGTTAGAAGTATAGGACCCCAGCCTGTTTTCTATTTGGGAAAGTTCACTAAGCAAGAATGATACATGCACTCTGACAAGACCATCTACTCCAGCAACTTTACTTAGAGGAAGGACTGTTGTTGGGTCAGATGTCTCTGGGGAGGAAGGACTAGAGTGGGTGACAGGAGGAGTGAAGGTAGCTGCCAATGTGTGACATTTGGAGCAACACACAGCTGGCACTGGGGCAACCTGGTGAGGAGAAACTGAGGTAGCAGTTTGGGTTTTCGGCGTGGAGACAGGTCTGAGGAGAAAAGGGTTGGTTCCTTAGCTGGATCTAGCATTGTAGCGTCATCTAGAGGAGGTTGTGTAGATTTCATGGCTAAGAGAAGTTGGGTTGGAGAACAAGAGTAGTACAAGGAGGGATTGGAATGGAGATAGATAAGTGCTTGGACATAGGGGACATCCTTCCATTTACCAGTTTGCTGGTAGTATGTATTAATATCCCTTAAAATATTTGGATCTAGGGTGCCATTAAGTGGCCATTTTGAACTCTCATTTAGTTAATACTTAATCCAGATCTTATTGCAGATATATGTTAATTTTGATGCTTTTAAGTCAGGTGTTAGCTTCAAAGATTTGAGATTTTCCAAGAGACATCCCAGTGGGGTGCCTGGAGGTATGGTCGAAGACATTCTGACACCCATTGGCAGGTAACTGGACTGTTCATACCAGAGTCCTGAGAACGATCCAAAAATCAAAAAGAAATCAGCCAGGATAGTGGCCTAAGTCATCACGAGGGCCCCGTAGTGGCTACCCAGTAGACCCCAGGCCAACTGCTGGAAGCTTCTCTACCTCCATACTGAGGGTTTGGGACCGCTGCAAGACCCCGGAAAAAAGGGGGAAGGAGAGCTGCTTTCGAGGGAAGGGTCAACCAGTGGTAGATGTCCTAAGTTGTATGTCAGCTGGGAGGCGTGACTGTAAACCCCGTAGTTCCCAGAGAAGGCTGGCCACTCCATATCTGGAAAACTAGAGGTCTTCCCCTTGACTGATCCTAAGAATTAATACGCCGGTGTCTGTGCAAGAATTATAGAGGATTGGTAAATAGACAATGCGAAACTGAAGGGTAGATGTGGGCCAGAACAGAAGCTAGCCCCACACTATAGACCAGCTAGGGCACAACTCAAGTGGTAGAAGTTTGTATGTCCCATGGTGCATGGCTGTGGCGACTCCTCTGCTGTGACTTGGTGGTTGTAGTTTCAGCAGCAGCAGCTAGCATGGTGAAAGCCTGTGATTCTCATAGCCACCAGCTGAGGGGGCCACGAATTCAGGTACTCACTACAGCCAAGTTTGCAAGTGCTGTGACTGGTTCTCTTGGCAGTGATCTCTGCTGCTGAACAGCGAATTCCCAAGTCTCGGCACCAAATGATGTGGTAGAATGGTGGCTCCCATGAGAACATACCACACACTAGGCCCAAACAGTTCCATGTGTAAGAGGTTAAATTGAGAAGGGTTATGATTCCAGCCTGTTTTCTATCTGGGAAAGTTCACTAAGTGAGAATGGAACATGTACTCTGACAAGACCATCTATTCCAGTTTCCCTGGCAGCAATAGAAGAACCACTGCTGGGTCAGGTGTCTCTGGGGAGGAAGGACTTGGAGGTTTGGCTATCGTCTTAGAGCGGGTGACCGGAGGAGTGAAGGTAGCTGCCAATGTGGGGTGTTTGGAGCAACTCACAGCTGGCACAGAAGAAGAAGAAGGGGTGGAGTCTGGAGAGGTACAGCTAGCAGGCTCTGGGGTATCCTGGTGAGGAGACACTGAGGCAGCAGTTTGGGTTTTCGGATGTGGGGAGACAGGTCTGCAGTGAAATTGCGGTGGTTCATTAGCTGGATCTAGCTTTGTAGTGTCATCTAGTGGAGGTTGTTTAGATTTCATAGCTAAGAGAAGTTGGGTTGGGGAACAAGAAGAGCACAAGGAGGGATTGGAACAGAGATAAATAAATGCTTGGACATAGGGGGACTCCTTCCATTTACCAGTTGGCTGGCAGTATGTATTAAGATCCCTTAAAATAGTTGGATCTAGGGTGCCATTAAGTGGCCATGTTGAACCCCCATCTAGTTGATACTTAATCCAGATCTTATTGTAGAGATATGTTAATTTTGATGCCTTCAAGTCAGTGTTAGCTTCAAAGATTTGAGATTTTCCAGGAGACATCCCAGTGGGGTGCCTGGAGGTATGGTTGAAGAGGAAATTGGACTATTCATATCAGTGTCCTGAGAACAGTCCAAAAACCAAAAAGAAATTAACCAGGCTAGTGGCACAAGTCATCATGAGGGCCTCCTAGTGGCTACCCAGCAGGCCTCGGGCCTACTGTGGAAAGGAGCTCTACCTCGGTACAGAGCGTTTGGGATGGCTGCAAGAGCCTGGAAGAAGAGGGGAACGAGAGCTGCTTTCAAGGGAAGGGTCAACCAATGGTAGATGTCCTAAGTCATATGTCAGCTAGGAGCCATGACTGTAAACCCCGTAGTTCCCAGAAAAGGCTGGCCAGGCTGTATCTGGAAAACGGGAGGTCTTCACCTTGACTGATCTTAACAATTAATATGCCGGTGTCTCTGAAAGAATTATAGCAGACTGGTAAATAGAAAATGTGAAACTGAATGAGTAGGTGTGGGCCTGAGCAGAAGCCAGCCCCACATGATAGTCCAGGCAGGACAGAGCTCATGTGGAAGAAGTTCTCCTATGTCCAGCAGTGCGTGGGGTGGCTCCGGCTCCTCAACTGTGACTTGGTGGTTGTGGCTTCAGCTGCGGCAGCTCACATGGTGAAAGCCTGCGGTTCTCATAGTCACCAGCTGAGGGGGCAGCGAACTTGTGTACTCACAGCAGCTGTGATTGCTGGTGCTGTGTGTGACTGGTCTGCAGTGGCTGCTGAGGGAATCGCCAGTTCATGGGTCTTGGCACCAAATGATGTTAGAGCAGCGGCTCCACAAACAATTCCACATGTAAGTGGTTTAATTGAGAGGGAGAGGAGGCAGTAGCAGAGAGGAGGGAGAGAGAAAGGGTGAGAGAGGAGTGTTCCCCATATATATATGTATGTATATATGTATATATGTACATATATAAATATATGTATTATATATATGTATATATATGTGTATATATATATACATATGTGTATATATATATATATATATATATATATATATATATATATATATATGGGTTCTGATGTAGTGGCCTCAGGTAAAGGTGGGAGGCGAGCCCAGTGGATTTTGGGAATATGGCAGCTGTTGCTCTGGCAACAGGTCTGAGAGGCCCACCCATGTAATGTCACAGGCATTGGAGGCCCTGATGCTAACAGTATCTTCATGGTAACAGGTACTTTGAATTGAGTTTCGATGTAATTATGCCTCCTTGTACACTCTGGATTGTATTATAGCAGGAAGTGTGTTGCATGTAATTTTAAAAATGCATACTTTCTCTGGCTGCACTCTAGGAACAGTAGCCACGCACCAGTTAGCTAATGCTTTCTCCATAAACACTGGGGCAGCAATCTCTCTACCCTGTGGCTGGCTCTGCTGACAACCTACGGCTATGGCTATGCTGAGGCTGCACCCTCTCTCTTGCCCACTTGAATCTTTGTGGACGGAAAACACACCAGACACTATTTTAAAATGAGTTAGATGACATAACTGCTGGGCTCAGGATCTATTGTCCTAAATTCATCAGCTACCCTATAGTAGAATTCATCTAGTGGCAGATGCTGCCACTTGTTCTGATACCTCCCAGGCCTGCATGGTGTTCATGCTTCTCCCTCCAAAGCCTGGCCCAACAAGCTCTTCTCTACCTTGTCTCCTCTTCTTCCTCCTGAGACCCAGAAAATAGGCCTCGGTATCTTAGCCCAACGATTAGCTTCTGCAGTTTTTATTGACCCAATCTAACAGAGAACCAGATTTTCATTATCAGCTCCTCCTCCTACAGACGCCCCCCACTGTACTGTGTTTAATTGTGCTTGCCATGAGCAACTTAATTGTCAGTCTATAAAAATTTGAAGCAGCATTGACCCAATTGGGCGGAACCAAGTTTTCCTTCTGGCTGTTTCACAGTTTGTTTCCCTGCTGACCTTGGTGCTTATGGGGAATTTTGAGGATACTGAAGATTAAATGCACTGTCTCATGCATGCTAAACAAGTATTCTACCAAGTTTTGTGCCCAAGTGTAGGGGAATGCCAGGGCCAATAAGTGGGAGAGGGTGGGGTGGCAGGCATGGGGAGGGGGGAGGCAACAGGGGTTTGTTTTTGTTTGTTTCTTTGTCTTTTGGAGGGGAAACTAGGAATGGAGAAATTTACATGTAAATAAAGAAAATATCTAAAAAAAAAAAGTATTCTACCATTGAGTTATATACTTCATTGCATGATTGTTTTTTGAATGTCCTCTGAGTGGTGTTGGAGAAGACAAGTGTTGCTGAGCAGACTAGACAGGATGGAGACTGACTATGAATTTTTCATCTTAGCCAATGTCCTTTTCTGGCATGAGCTCACAGCACTGAATAGAACATTAAAAGCTAGGTAAAAGTAATGTTTGTCACCACCACATATCTGATATAATTTACCCAAAGCTCTGATATAATTTTCCTTATTCCTGGGGTATATTACATTATTGTCATGAGTACCTGCTTTGTATTGGAGGTACGGTCCTAATGTGCACTAAAGCATTGCCAGACAGGATCATAATTCCTCTGTTCTTCCATGTTTTCTGACTGATGATTCCTTTGTATTACTATATTCCTGTTTCTAGGACATTATTAAGTAAAATAAGGAATATAAAATACCTGATTTTATCATCAGTATGATATCCCAATAGTACCCCAATAACTTAGTCACTGCTATGACTAAGATGTGTAATTGTACCCACACAGATATAGACAGAATCATTTCTGTATGTGAGAGATATAATGGGGCATGACTCTGTCTTTTAATTAAATTTGTGCATAATTAAAATCTTGTTTGTTTATGGTATTTTTCACTTAACATTTTTGAATGGTAAGTCAACTTATAAATGAAATTTCAGAAAGTCCAACTGCGGCCAAGTGAGACCGTGGTACTTAATTCCTTACATATTGAGTCTATAGAAAATGTTGGAAAAGAAAAATAATCAAAAGAAGTTATCAGTATCTTTTAAACCCAGTAGCAGCCAACCATTTGACCACTTCTTTCAGTGTTGGGCCATACACATTCTATTCATACTGTCATTGAAACAAAATTTACCATCAACTATATAGGAAAGAATGGCTGGCCTTCTCTCCCCCAGATCCTCCACAGTCACAGTCATGTGATATTGGTGAGAAAAAAGCAAGTGAACAGAGAATGCTTCCTCTAACCTCAAAGCCCTCAGAAGACTCCACTTTTTCCGTTTTCTAGCTTTGCTCTTCTCATGTGCTAGGCACACTGCCAGGGTCCCATGGATCCAAGACTATACATGCATGGCATTTCTCTCATGGCCACCTAGTCAGTAAAATACTGCTTGAGGGAACAATCCCTACAACTTTACACATGGTGCACCCTAAAATAATTCTCTTTCCATCATAGCAAATCTATGCAGTGCCTTCGGCTTTGTTTCTCACCTGCCATTCATTCATTCGTTTCCTTTACCAACCTGTATGTAGGTACGCGTGCATTTAATTTATTTATTGGTGCATGTATTTAGACATGGTATTGATACTTAATCCGGCCTAGACTGAACTACATCATCTTCCTGTTTTCACCTTTCAAGTGTCAGGATTACAAGTATGTACCATTATACCTGGCTTTGTTGTATTCTGTTTTAATTATATTTTAATTAAAAAAATAAAAGGATTGAAATAAATATATATTATTAGATATTCATTAAAGAGGTCTTTGCTTCTTGGCAATTTAGCATAGCTACACATTTTCCTGTCTTTTGGTGAATTTCACATTTCCTAGTTTAAACTAAGGACATGACATTTCTTGGCTCCCTTCAAACATGAGTCCAAGAATGTGATGTTGGTCTGTTATTTAGATGTGCTTGTACTAGATCAAGGTTTGAAACTCAGCAAAAGAAGTGTCCCGTGAGCTGCTCTTGTGGTGAGTATGGATCTATTTGATGTTTTGAAATAGCAGAAGAGTTTCCAGGCCTCGGGCTTCCTCTTCCCAGGTACTGGATGGTGACAACACATTGGTGCCCAGAGAAGGCTTTTCTATGAGCAGCTGGCCTAGGAATTTGCAGAGGTTAGAGGGCCATCAAACACATGGACATCATCATCCTGCTTAGGAGAAAGGGAGAATGGACAGGTAAACAGCTCACAGATTCTGGCTCTTTGGAGGGGGGGGGGGCAAGTGAATCAAAGGACCAGGAGTCAAAGCAGGCTCTTCCTATCATTGCTGTTTATCTCATCATCAACAGACCCCCCAGGAGCCCATATTTCATGTAGCAATGCATAGGCTTGGATTTTTTTAAACCATACTATTTTTTTAAAAAATGGATATTTTATTTATTTACATTTCAAATGTTATCCCCTTTCTCTGTGTCCCCTCCATCCTATTCCCCCCTCAGTTCTTAAACTCTTTAAATTTCCTTCTAGCCCACCACCCACTAGAGGTAGTGGAAAACAAAGAATATTGTGATATGGGGAAAGTGACCTGTTTAGAAATAGTTCTTTGAAGCAAATCCAATCTGCATTGTCAGGGTATATAGAAGGAATCCAGTTTGATAGTTTCTGGGTAGTAAACATGAATCGGCAGCAGCAACTTGATCCACTGGCAAACCCCTTCGGGATAGAGCAGGAGAAACAGCCAGGCCTCAGTCAAATCATCAGAGGCATGAGCCAGCAGGAGCAAGCAGAAGCAGCAGGGACACCAGGAGAAGTTCTTTCCCATGCCTCTCTCAAAGAAACAAAGGTCAGTGAAGAAGAAGCCTTGAGACAAACGAAGTCCCGCAAAGCTAGCTGGGTAAGCCCCCTGCCACCGTCTGTTGGGTCCAGTTTATATTCTCTCCAAATATCACATGACCTGACATGAGCCTTGCCTCAACAACACTCCACATGAGTCTGTCTTCGCAAAACTCCACATCACTCTGCCAATCAGCCCAAGTCCAGGGAAGCAGCCAGAAGCCTACCGAATACCATCAGAAGTGTTTCGGTGCGTTTCTTTCTACGGAGTCGCCACAAACAGAGCTCATTAATGCAATGTAAGGGGAACAAATACATGTGTGCCCTTAGCAAAGGATAGTGAGGTGGGGCAAAGTAAACCAATGCTCATCCTCCCACTGTCTGCGCTGTTATATTTATAATTCCTTCATCTTTCCTTGCGCTTTCATATGTTTGCTTTAGCAAAACAACTTCTTACCTTCGTCTCCTTCAGCGAAACCTTCCTTCGTATGTCTGCTTTAGAAAAACATCACCTGACACAACTCAAGAAACCTTAAGTTTCCACTTCAAAAACGAATGAGTCAGATACGATCACTGGTGAACAAATTTAAGAGAAGGGCAGACTTTATTAAGCCATTGCAGCCAAAGCTAGACCATTGTTTTCTTCCCTTCGCATCCTAAACACAAGGCTGCCGATGGCTTAGTGTTAATTCCGCTGCAAGTCAATTTACCCTGGCTGCCAAATGCTATTGCTCTTGCCACAGAAAAACAGCTTGATGTGTTGAATTCTCTGGACATGTTACTACTGAGTAAGACAAATTCTAGATTTAGAACTTGTTACTACAGAGTAAGACAAATGGCAGGTTAGGATGCACTGTGGGGTCTATTTGCCAGACAGTTTCAGAGGCCAGCAGAAATGTTAAAAAACAAAACAAAACAAATGGACAACAAAACAAAATAAAACACAGAGCTTAGATATCAAAGCTTCATACACCCCTTACTTTCAATTCTGTTTTATTAAACTATTCAGGCACCACCAGATTCTTTTCCATTTACTCAATATTTTGTTACCTCTCTTGTTTGTCCACTTCCATTTTTAATAGTGATTTGGGAAAGAAAGCACATTTTTTACCTCTTAACTAGTTATGCCTTTGTATTCAGGTGTTTCTCCTAACTTTCTATAAATCTGTAGGAATGTAGCTGTTGTAACAGAAATACACAGCACTGTGTCTGGTTGTCTGAGGTCACATAGCCTCTAACTACACTCAGGCCATTCCCAAATCCTAAAAAATCAAAATTGTAGAATGAGTCCACAAGAACTTGTGAGAAAAGGTTAAATGGACATGAACTATTCATTGACTATCATGAATTGACTTTCTAAAAATAATATTAATTTGTGTTAGACAAGTGATCTGTCACAAAGAGAGGTTATAGCATTCTTTGTGTGTTCTCTACACTGTGTGTTTTAAGTGAAATGTCCAGTATAGCTGAAATGAGAGAAGTCTTTTTGGAGATGCTTTTAAGATGTACCTAGGACCTGTCAGGAAAGAAAACACAAAGGACATTTGAGCAGCTAAGTTTTCAATAATTATTACTTATATTAAAGAATTACGGCTTTAAGAGATTGGGTAGGCTTCACAATAGTTACAAATAATATAAAATACCTCGGTGTAACTCTAACTAAGCAAGTAAAAGATCTC
>NW_022196899.1:10759634-10770968 GCF_008632895.1 Mastomys coucha
GTTTTTTTGTTTTTTGGAGGGGAAACTGGGAATGGAGAAATTCGCATATAAATAAAGAAAAAAAAAGAGATTGGGTAGGGACATGGTGGGTCTGATTGTTCAGGCAGCGTGTGTATAGTAGAGGATTGCAATTTGATCATCAATAGGAGGAGAGGACCTCGGCCCTGTAAAGGTTCTGTGCCCCAGTGTAGGGGAATGCCAGGGCCAAGAAGGGGGAGAGGGTGGGGTGGCAGGCATGGGGAGGAGGGAAGCAACAGGGGTTTGTTCTTGTTGTTTTTGTTTGTTTGTTTGTTTCTTGGTTTGTTTTTTTGGAGGGGAAACTCGGAACTGGGAAAGGAAAAATTTACATGTAAATAAAGAAAATATCTAATAATAATAATAATAATAAATAAAGAAAATCAGAACTATAAAAAAAGAGAGATTGGGTAGGAACAAGTAAATCACAAAGAATACAAAAGTGGCAGATATATGGCAGACTAACCAGGGTTGAGGTAGGCACTCATGGAAGAGCTTTTTTCATCATCTTCAGGAATAAACAAGTTGTTGTTGTAGAAGGCCAGGTTATGAGGTCACTAAATGTCAGGGAAGTTGTGGAAATATCCTTGGACCTCTAGGAAGCATCTCAGTGGAGAATATCCTGGAGAGGCCACGATAGAGGATGCTACTATCTGTCTGAAAACTTGTATAGTTATGACTCTGAAACTACATTTCATCTCTCTTTTTTTTCTTTTTTTTTCTTTTTTTGTTTTTTTTTTAGTGACAAAAATTGTATCTTAATATATTTAATGAGATACAATAAGATGATGTCACACACTTATACTTTTTCATACACCTATGCAATTAATATGCCTTACAACCATTATTCCTTCAAGATGCCATCTCAAATCTATTGTTTCAGCACTTACTTTTTCAGCTTTAACATCACACACACATACACACACACACAGAGAGAGAGAGAAAGAGAGAGAGAGAAAGAGAGAGAGAGAGAGAGAGAGAGAGAGAGAGAGAGAGAGAGAGAGAGAGAGAGAAAGAGATTCTACGTGAGAGAGAAAATTTGGTATTTAACTTAACATGATGATATCCAGGTCCACCAATTTTCCTGAAAATGTCCTGATTTAATTCTTCATTGCTGAACAAACTCTATCTATTTTCATTTTAAAATGTGTTCATCTGTTGATGAGCTTCTATGCACACATACCAGGAGTAGTATAGCTAGACCATATCCATATATGGTTATATTTTGGGTTTTGCTTTGAAAAGCATGTAGACTGGTTTCCATAGTGACTGCACTAGATCATATGACCGCCTGCAAGCTAAAAGGGTTCCATTTTCTTTACAACATTAGTACTATTTTTGTCGTTTGTTTTCTTGGTATTTACTATCCTGATTGGAGGGAGATGAAATCTCACAGCAGTTTTAATTTATATCTCCCTTCTGACTAAAGCAGTGGGTTTCCTTCAGACATTTAGTCACCATTTGGATTTCTTCATTTGAGAACTGTGTATTTTCCCATCTATTAATTGGATATTTTGGGGATTTCTGGTGTTTTAATTTTTGGGTTTTTTTAAATATACTATAAATGTGACTTTCCTGTTAGATACATTGTCAAATACTTTCTCCATTCTATAAGCTGTCTCTTCCCCAGTTATTTTCTTTGCTGTATAGAAGCTTTGAAATTTTAGATAATTCTGTTTTTTAATTCTTGTTATCATTCCCAGAGTCTGTAATTTTAGGCAATTCTATTTTTCAATTCTTGTTACTATTTTCAGAGAGTATAATCCTTTTCTGTAAGTCCTTGACTATGTCTACATCTTGATGTATGTTCCTATGTTTTCTTCTAGCAGTTTCAAGTTTTATATCCTACATGACTTTCTACTGGAAGAGAGTGTTGAAAGTAGCTTCCTTCTTCAAAATGTGGGTGTCTAATTTTTCAGGAGCATTTATTGCCAAGATTGCTTTTTCTCCAATTTATGTTTTTGGTTCTTATGCTGTAGGTTTATTTCTGGTTCTTTTATTTTGCTCAATCTCTCTACCCTACTATTCTAGTTTTTATTTGTTTTTTTTTAACTATAACTTTGTGGTATAATTTGATTTTAGATATTTTGATAAAGCTAGTTTTAGCTTTTCTGCATAGAATTTAATTTTTTTGATTGAAACTGAAATGAATCTGTAGACCATTTTTAGGACTCTAATCATTTTTACAATATCAGTTCTTACATCATAAGAACATTGGAGGTCTTTCCATCTTCTGGCGTCATTTTCAATTTCTTCACTCTTATCATTTTCAGGGCAGAAGTCTTTCATTTCTGTAGTTGATTATTCTCTTTAGTAATGCATCTTAACCCATATCTTTTCAGAATTTGGCTTGCAGTCAGATATAACAGACATAAACAGCATCTGGCATTTTGTTTTGTTTTTGGTTTTGGTTTTTGTTTTTGCTTCTATTTGTTTGGCATACTGACTTCATCCTTTCATTGTCAGCCTGTATGTGTACTCATCAGCGAGGTAATGGTCTTATAAAAAAATATATAACTTTTAAATCAATCAGCCAATCTGTACCTATCGTGTATTAGTTTAATTTGTGTTTTCCTTTCTTTGAGATAGTATTCCAATGCAGCTCTTCTATTCCCAGAATTTATTAAATAGAGCAGGCTTGTTTTGGATTGCTAGTCATCTTGTTTCTGCCTCCCAGATACTTGCATAATAGGCATGGATTTCAATGTAGGTCTCGAGTCTGTATCTTTTAATTAAGTCTCTTTATATTTATAGTCATTATTAAAGCAGATATTCTGATGCCTGTGATTTTCTTGGTTTGTTTGATTACTGTTTGTACTTTTCTCCTTCTTTCTTTGCATTAGGAATTTATGTATTAATCAAATTGGGTGTGGTGGATCATTTTCTATTTCTCCAAATGCTCATATATTTCTTTCATGAAATGTCTTCTTTTCTATGTTCTTATGATTGAGACTTTCCTTCTCCACAGTGTAGTTATCCCTGTTTCTACTCTAAGAGTGGTTTTATATCTGATTTTGCTTGTTTGTCTGTTTTGTTATGGCTTTTATTTCAGGCACTTGGGCAAACTCATTCTTTAAGAGTCATAGCACACATGGTAGAAAAGTCACTGGTGTCTTCTCCCACCATTTCCAACTACCACTTAGGATTTCTATATTGAATACATGATGTGACAGGGAGTATACAAGTCTCTTTCCATGCATGTTACTTATATCACACAAGGCAGTTATCCTGATATCTAGCTAGTAGATATTAGAATTATGAAACTAAGCAAGAAACACAAATTTACTCACTTCAGCTGCTTAGTCAATGCTCCCGGCTTCAAAGCCTGAGAGGTCTGACTCTGAAGCTCATTCATGGACTCACTCTAGTTTGGAAGACTCCCTCATGGTTGTGACAGAAAAGTTCCTTAACCTTTCTACGGTGCTGTAAAAGCAACAATATTGATTTCTGTTAGGAGGAGTCTTTTTTTTAATTAGTTGAAAATACTGAATCTTAGTACCTCCCTGGCAGCTAACTTAAGGCCACAGAGCTTCACTAAAGGCCCCTGCCTCTCACCAGCTGCAGCACTTAGGAGAGTGTTTCCTGAGGCTTGTCTGGTCAGCACTGTAGAGCTCACCATGGTTGTGCAGGCCCAGGACAGCAGGTGGGCTGACCAAATTAGCTTCTACCCAGGTCCAAATTCAGGGCTCTGAGTTGGCCTACCCTAACACCCATCACATCTACGAACTACTGGAGCATATGAAGAAGCCAGTTTTACAGATCCAGCGCTACAAGATCTCTGTGACACAGGGCAACAACAGTATATCTGAGAGGAGTCCCAGTGAAGATTCTATATTGATAGTGTAGCAGAAACCAGAGGCTTTGAACCATATGAAAGACTCATTGCAATAAAGATTTGCCAGCAAAGCTGTTTGGGTAAAAAGGGTATGACACACTGTGATAAACCACAGCTTCCATGAAAAGATCTTTTTCTTCTACTTTTTGTTTTTTGTTTTCTTTGAGTGAGGGAGGTTGCAAGGGTTGGGGGGCAGATATGAAAATACTAGAAGATGATTGGGATTGGAGTGTATGATGGGAATTTCACAAAGAATCAATAAAAAGTAAAAAAAAATATATATATATATATACCTCACCTCAGTAAGGAAGCCAGTCATCAAAAATACATATAGCAACTGATGCTGATGTGGATAGAATTTTGATGGGAATCTAAACAAGTCAGTCTGTAAGTTTATCAAGAAACTAGAAATAGCACTGTCATATGATCCAGCTAAATTGCTCCTGGGCATATATCCAGCAAACTTTATATTCTACCAGAAAGACACTTTAACATCTATGTCCATTATTCAACTCATAACTTGTATTATGAAGGCTAAACTTAGTTATCATCTTGATTACATTTGGAACGACTAAAAGCCAAACAGCTAGGTATACCAGTGAGGAATCTTCTTGCTTGAGTCATTTGAGTTGGGAAGACTCATCCCAAATTTGGGCCATATCTTCTAGTGTCAGCCTACATAGAAAGATATAGAAGAAGGATGATTTTGCTTGTTGCCTGCTTTCTCAAATTCTTGGTTTCAAGTTCATCAGATGCTGATATTTACATAATCTATCAATGCTGTTCCTTAAGAAAACCCAGACTAAGACTGCTGAGAAATAATTCAACCTACATGTCTACCAACAAATGAAATGGATTAGAAAATTATTGTCCATAAATACAATTGAGTAGTACTCTGCAGTAAAGAAAAAAAAGGAGAAACTCATGAAAATTGCTGATAAATGAATATACATTATTAATATTCTAATTCTTCCATGATTTAGATTATTTGAAAATCTGTGTGTGTGTGGGGGGGAATTAGGAGGACATAAAAAAGAACCAGGAGGAAAATCAAAACAGAACTAATTCTTTTTTTTTTTTTTGGTTTTTTTTGTTTGTTTGTTTGTTTTCGAGACAGGGTCTCTCTGTGTAGCTCTGGCTGTCCTGGAACTCACCCTGTAGACCAGGCTGGCCTCGAACTCAGAAATCTGCCTGCCTCTGCCTCCCAAGTGCTGGGATTAAAGGCGTGAACCACCACCGCCCGGCCAGAACTAATTCTTAGTTGTGTAGGGTCTAGGGTTAGACTTGTGCTGTTCAGTGGAGTTGCAGAGTCATCCAAAAGAAAGGAAGGAAGGAAGGAAGGAAGGGAGGAAGGAAGGAAGGAAGGAAGGAAGAAGAAAGTTGGGTCTTAATTTGCATTAGCCACATTGAAAACGTTAATAGTTAGGTGTGACTCAGGTACTGTGTTGTACACTTCAGTCACAGATTATTTCTGTCATGGCAGAAAATCGATAGTACTAGGACATATCATAGTGTATAAGGCACATTTTTAGTCTCTGGGTCTTGAAAGGACTTCCTAGGATGGAAGAAGAGGACAGGGGAAAAGAAGAGAGATTGTGGGCCATCAAATGAGGTTCAGTTTCCATTTAGAGATAATGGATATCTACTGGAGAATGAGTCTCACTGAATAGTATCAATAAATATATAGTCTGGTCTGATTCAAAATATAACCATGCAAAGCTTGCCTGAAACATTGTGTCAGTCAGTTTTCCATATGGGATGGTTCAAAGGGCAGTTTGTTGGTTAATGACTATATTTCAACAGACTGGTTGTGGGATTTTTTTTTTGTGTGTGTGTGTGTGAAACATAGTGTTGTGGTCATTAGCAGAGAACATAGATCATGCCTACCAGTATAAAATAAGAGGTTGGTAAATGGATTGATTAGAGTTACTTTTATACAATGCCTGGATTAAGCCATGCTCAACTCTAGAAGATTCAGCAAGATTCATCATTTGGAATTCTCTTCTAGATATTTGAGAGATATTGGATATGCAGCACTTGTATGTTTGTAGGGAGAGAAAGTACAGATACCAAGGTGTGGATGGATGCCTTAGTCAGTTGTCTCAGGTTGGAATGGTTTTGAGTTTCAGTGTGGGATTAAAACTGATTTCATAGAGTTCCCTGAAGTTTTATTCTCCCACCTATATGTAATTCTCTTTCTCTACTTCTAATATAATAAGTTCATCAGCTGGCTTGAGAACAGCTCTCTCTATTAAAACAGGGACTGCTCATTCTTCACTTAGTTCTCTGCATTCAGCTCAGTGACATATCCCACATCTAGTGGATGAGAAGGCAATAGATGCAGGTAGATGGGAGCAGTCTACCAACCTAGGCCAGCTCATTGTTGGCAGATGAGCAAATCCCTAACACTACAATCTGAAGAGATTATGCATAAACTATCTGTAAATGAATGTCAAGACTGAATAAAAGTTTTTGAATAATTTCATATTTCAGTCAGTGTGGCCTTGGCTTTTAATTCTCCTTGGTTAGAGAACTAAACTCAAATTGATCTCTGAATGTTTCCATCTTTGGCTATTGTCTTACTTTTCATGGTTTCATTTTGCAAATAGTGATTTTTATGCTTGGGAACTTGTGTTCATTTTTCTCCTCAATTTTGATCTGATGTTAATGAATTGGATGTCAAAGAGCACAGGACAGGACATTAAGGAGCAACATAATGTCTATGTCCAACCTCACAGCAGCACAGTATCAAAGGTTTACTGAAGCAATTTAGCATCTAGAAAGACCATTAAAGACTGCTGAGCCACTCTGTTCCTTTTTATGGATGGAATAATAGCATTATTCACATGTATCAGTAATTGTGGCACATAACAGAAAATCACCATGGCTAGAATTTGCAAGCAAGATTCCTTTCATTAATACCTTTGTAGCTCACGCTGTTGGAGAAGAGGTTCAGAAATCAGAAGACAGGAAAGACAGAACCTGGGGAAGACTGGGAAAGACTGTGGACTCTAGCAGCAGAATCAGTGAGAATTGTTTGAGATGAAGCTGCTTATGACCACTAAGTTCGTACACTGTCAAGGCTGTTTCATTAGGAGTGAAATTCAGGGAGGAAAATTATGCTGCTTTGGTTTCTCTCGGATCACTTGGAAAATGCTGATGTTATGTGTGAATGGATACGTCTAATATTTGAATATGATGGTTTTCTTCCTCTTTCTATTTCTTCTACTAAGTCCAGTTTTGCTTTTCTCTTCTCTATGTTTCACAAAGATTACCGCTGTAGACTGTATTACCATCTTACATTTGCCAACTCTGCTGGTATGATGCTAGTTTCCTGTCCATCATCAGTACCGGCAATACCTATATTAGGGGATGGAGAGATAGCTTAATTGGCAAAGTAACACTTGATAATGCCCTGTCTTCCTGCTGGGGGTTGACTCTATAAGTTCCCTTCTCCTACTGTCCTGAATTTCATCCTGAGAATCTCTTACCTCCTAGATCTTGGGTGCATTCTGGAGGACTCCTATCCCCCCCACCCCCCGAGGTTGCCTGTTTCCAATCTTTCTGCCGGGCCCTCAGTGCTTCAGTCCTTTTCCCTCACCGGATACCAGATCAGGTTTCCCTCTCCTCACCACTACTTCCTGCCCCCCATCCACTTTCCCTCCCGCTCTTCTCTCTCCCAAGTGGGACTGAGGCATCCTTACTTGGACACTTCAGCTTGTTGAGCCTTTTGAGTTCTGTGGACTGTATCTTGTGTATTCTGTACTTTTTTTGGGGTGGGGTACCCACTTATTAGTGCGTACATACCATGCATGTACTTTTGGGTCTGAGTTATCTCACTTAGGATGATACTTTCTTGGGTTGCTATCCCACAGTCACATCTCCGACTCATAGTTGTTCCTGTCTGAAAGAATTACAGGGATGGAAATGGAGAGGAGCCCGAGGAAAAGAAGGTTCAACAACAGGCACAAAGTGGGATCCAGCTCAAGGGGAGGTCCCAAGGCCTGACACTATTACTGAGGCTATGGAGTACTCACAAAAAGGACCTATCGTGAGTGCCCTCCGAAAGACCCAACAAGCAGCTGAAAGAGTCAGATGCAGATATTTGCACCCAACCAATGGACAGAAGCAGCTGACCCCTGTTGTTGAATTAGAGAAAGCTGAAAAAAGCTGAGGAGAAGGGTAATCTTTTAGAAGGACCATCAGTCTCAATTAATCTGGACCCCTGAGGTTTCTCAGACACTGGACCACCAAACAGACAGCATACACCAGCTGATATGAGGTCCTAACACTCATACAGTAGAGGACTTCCAGGTCTGTGTTCATTCAGAGATGAGGCATCTAACCCTCTAGGGACTTGAGGCCACAGGGAGTTTAGAGGTCAGGTGGGTTGGGGGTGGGTAGGGGCATCCATATGGTGATAGGAGTACGGGATGGGAAGATGTGGGATGAGGAGCAGTAGGAGGGTGGATCAGGGGAGGGGAGGCAGGGAATGGAATACCGAGTATAAAAATAAGTTAATTTAATAAAAAAATAAATAAAAACAGATAACACAAAAATTTGAGTATACATGAGATTTACAACAGAATATGGAAATTCTGACCAGAACATAATAGCATGTTGATATCTCACACACCATTTGACTCTCTTAGCCTTCAGAGATGCTAGTTCACTTTATTTCTGTGTTAACAATTGCATTTAAAAAATATATATTCAAGTCATAGTACTCAGGATATTACAGCTTTTGATATTTGAATTTGATATTCTTATAGGACACTACTGAATTCATTAGTTAGCCATCTGGTTTAGGGTAGCTTGTCTGCTATTTCTTAGACTTCCAAATTTTTGAAATGTTTAATTCCAATGATCACTTGCATTTTAAATGTGCACTCATGTGCTCATGTATATAGCAGTATCTTGCTATGACAGTTCATTTTTTTTTGAGTTGAATGAAATGGAAGAAGGACTTCCAATGACTTACTATTTGAAATGCCAAAATAATACTATTATAAAGTTTTGTCCCCAAGTGTAGTAGTTTCTTATAGATACTGTAACAGTTGCTATAACCTCAGTGGTTTAAAACAAGGCATATTGTTGTACTATTAATGTTATGGGTGTCAGAGTTTGCACTAGATTAAAATAATAACTAGTTCAAAAATAAGATGTAGACAGGAGTCCCCATGAAACACAAGAGATATATACCTTTTGCTCTGATGCATTTGTTTACATTTCTTGTTTTTTTTTCCAGACTCAATAGCTTTGCCTTTTGGATTAGTTTTCCTATTACCCTCTGTATCACAAGAATACATATCCCCTAGACTCCATCTAAGAAAGACCTTCACAATGAGTTTTATTTGTTCATTACTTTTAACTTTATTTCTGAGAATTTCATGCATGTGTTCAATGGGAACCTAGTGCAAGAAGAAATGGATAGAATATAAGCATAGCAGTGTATAAGAGCCAGTGGATAGAAAGGAATGCTCTCTCTTGGACATGACAAATGTCACTGCAATCACATACTCATAGTGTCTGCACTTACAACCCAAAACCCGCACAAAATTAAGCCAGCCAAAATTCTGATGTAGATGGCTGAACTGCTGTTCAGGCCCCGTCTCATTCTGAGGAGATACTGGTAGTTCAAAATTGTATTTATGATCTATCCAAATCATCCAGAATACTTTCTTCACCTTAAAGTGCTGGGATTAAACTCAGATCCTTGCCTGTATCAGAAAATTCACCCCGAGGTTGCATATTTCCATTCATCCTGCTAGCTCTGAGGGCTTCTCTCCTGTCTTTCACACCCCCTCATCCCCATACCTGATCATACTCTCCTTTTCCCTTCCAACTCCTCTCCCACCCAGGCATCTTACTCCCTCTGTGTTGCTGTCCAGCAGCAACGTTAAAAGAGGTAGGGTACCTGGAAAATGGAGTTAGAAAGGAAAGCAGCAGCAAGAGAGAGTTAGGGAAAAGACAGGGTGGCCACAGGTATACCTGTCCATGTGGTTGGTATACAAAATTAGATGGGAGTCATGAGTGCTCAGCCATCTTCCATTTAATGCTCATCCTATGTTCCCCCAACAGGTATAATACCTGAGGCAAAACCACTCCCTCCGAGTACGTCAGCATGCCAGTCCAATCAGCGACTTCCTTTTTTCTCTGCGGAGGTGGAGCTTCCGAATGTAACTGGAACCAGGTTGGAGGCGTGGCAAATAGCAGGAGATGGGCAGAGAGGTGTGGTTATGAGAGGCAGGCCTCAAACCAGGAGGGTAACACCTCTGCCTTCCATGATTTCTTTATTCTCACTCCCAAGTTTGGGATTGAAGGTTTCTCACTTGGGCCCTTCTGCTTGTTAACCTTCTTGAGTTCTGTGGATTGTATCCTAGGTATTATTATTATTTTTTTGGTAATATCCACTTATTAATGAGTACATACCATTCATGTCCTTTTGGGTCTGAGTTACCTCACTCAGGATGATATTTTCTAGTTCCATCCATTTGCCTCCAAAACTCATGATGTTCGGGTTCTCAGTAGCTGAGTAGTATTCCGTTGTGTAAATGAACCACATTTTCTGTATCTAGTCTTCCATTTTGGGACATCTGGGTTGTTTCCAGCTTCTAGGTATCACAAATAAGGCCACTATGAACATAGTGGAGCATGTGCCCCTGTGGCATGGTGGGGCATCTTTTGGATATATGCCCAAGAGTAGTATAGCTCGATCTTCAGGTAGATTTATTTCCAATTTTTTTGAGGAGCCTCCAGATGGATTTCCAGAGTGGTTTTTTACCAGTTTGCCATCCCATCCCATTAGTAATGGAGGAGTGTTCCTTTATCTCCCCATCCTCACCAATATGTGCTGACACCTAAGTTTTTATCCTAGTTATTCTGATTGGTTTAAGGTGGAATCTCAGAGTCATTTTGATTTGTATTTCCTTGATCACTAAGGACTTTGAGCATTTATTTAAGTGCTTCACAGTTGTTCAAGGTTCCTCACTTGTGACTTCTCTGTTTAACTCTATACCCAATTTTTTGATTGGGTTGCTATTTTGGAAGTTAGCTTCTTGAGATTTTTATATATTTTGAATATTAGCCCTTTATTTGACATGGGGTTATTGAAGATTTTTTCCCAATCTGTAGGTTGCTGATTTGTCCTATTGACTATGTGTCTTACAGAAGCTTTTCAGTTTCATGAAGTCCCATTTATCAACTCTTGATCTTAAAGCATGAGTCATTGGAGTTCTGTTTAGGAAATTTTCCTCCATCCCCCCATCACAAATAAGTTTAAGGCTCTTTCCCATTTTCTTTTGTTAGATTCAGTGAACCTTGTTTTATGTTGAGGTCCTTGATCCACTTGGACTTGAGCTTTGTGCAAGTTGACATATATGGATCTATTTTTATTTTTCTGCATACTCAATGCAATTAAGATGAGTACCATTTATTGAAGTTGCTTTCTTTTTCCAGTGTATAGTATTGGCTTTTTTTTTTTT
>NW_022196899.1:10770978-10775276 GCF_008632895.1 Mastomys coucha
TTTGTAAAAGATCAAGTGTCAGTAGGTGTGTGTGTTTATTTCTGGGTCTTCAATTCCATTGCATTGATCAAACTGTCTCTGTACTTATACCATGCAGTATTTTTTAATCACTATTGCTCTGTCATACAGCTTGAGGTCAGGGATGGTGATTCCCAGAAGTTCTTTTACTGTTAAGAATTTTTTTCACTATCCTCATTTTGTTTTTGTTTTGTTTTGATTTGTTTTTCCACTTGTAATTGAGAATTGCTTATTTCACAGCCTCCTTTCTTTCTTCTCAGAAAAGGGGAGACCTGTCATGGATATCAACCTTCCTTGGGATATAAAGTTAGTCCTATATAGTAGGACTGGGTCCATCTTCTATTGTGGCTAGACAAGGCCATACATTTTGGGGAAAGTGATCCCAAAGCAGAAAAAAGAATCAGATATAGCCCTTGTCCCTGCTGTTAGGGGTCCCACATGAGGAACAAGCTGCACATATGTTATTCATGTGTAAGGAGACTAGGTCCATTACATGCATGCTCTCTGGTTGACAGTTCAGTCTCTGTGAGCTCCTATGAGTTCACTTTAGTTGATTTGTAAGTTTTCTTTTGGTGTCCTTGACTTCTCTAGCTCTTTCAATCTTTTTTCCCATTCTTCCACAAGATTCTCTGAGCTCCACCTAAGGTTTGGCTGTGAGTCTCTGCATACGTTTTCATTAGCAGCTAGGTGAAGCCACTAGCCTCCTGTCTGCAACTATAGAAGAATATTAATAGTGTCAGGGGTAGGTTCCCTCTACTGGCATGGGACTTATGTTGGGCCAGTCATTGTTTGCCTATTCTCTCACTTTCTGCTCACTCTTTATACCTACACTTCTTACAGGTAGGAGAAACTATGGGTTGAAGGTTTTGTGGCTGGATTGGTCTCCAGATCACTTTATTGGAAGTCTTTCCTGGTTATAGTAGGTTTCATGTCCCTTATCTCTCATTGCTAGGAATCTTAGCTAGGGTCACACGCACAGATTCCTGGGTTTCCACTCTCTTAGATTTCTAGACTCCCGACTGATTTTAATTTGCTCTTCTGCTGTCCTCCCCAAACTTGGTCATTCCTGTTCCCTTCCTCACTCTCTCTCCCACCTAATTCAATGAGATTCAAGCATCCTCCATTGGCTCTTCTTGCTACTTAGCTTTTTTGGGTTTGTGGATTGTAGCATGGGCTGAAGAGATAGGTGAGCCCTTAAAGGCTAGGCTCATGACCAAAAAATATATGGAAAAAAAATACTGATTTTGTTTCAAACCTTGCAGAGGTTTCACTGAGTGAGGAGAGTCAGTGACAGTCTAGGCTAGGAGGTAGAAGAAGAAAGCATGTGATGCCTTTGTTCTTCTTGCCCATCATATTCTTATGTATCTTTATGACTTTTATACAGGGTTTATCACATTCTCCCTTCTTTCAGGTAGACAGCCTAATCTAGAGAATGTTTTCAAGACCCAGGCTTTCCAATTCAAATCATGAAGTAGATACTTTTTACAGATAAGAGCAAAGCTTGTAAATCTTACTTGGTATTTAGCACTTCATAGTTCCAGCGGTTTAAGTTTCTTTTAAACAGGCTTTTATCTATCTGTCTATCTATCTATCTATCTATCTATCTATCTATCTATCTATCTAGGTCTTTTTTCAAGACTGAGTTTTTCTGTATAACTGCCCCGGCTGTCCTGGAACTAGCTTTGTAGACCAGACTGGCCATAAATTCACAGAGACCCACCTATCTCTGTCTCCTGAATGCTGGGATTAAAGACATGCATCACCATGCCCAGCTTAGATATTCAATAAAGAATAAATATTAATCTCAACTCTTTCTTTGCTGTACCTACCTCTTTGTGCTTCAGACAGCAAGATGAGGGAAACATTGCATTTTCTATTGGCCAACATATAATAAATAAATAATTATCTAAAAAGAAAATAAAAATTAGAAAAATGTTGGCAGTGTGGCTAAGTAGTAGAGCACATACTTAAGATGAGTAAACTATTGATTTGGACTTTAGTATGAGAGAAAAAAGGAGGGTGGCAGAGAAGATAAGCTTGTGGATAGTTGTGCTAAAATAAAAGTTATCAAAATTAATTGATACAAGTAGAGAAAAAATATATTTACCAAATTTTACACTGAAAAAGGAAAAGGAGTCTGAAACTTCAAAAGCTTTTATGTTGTTGACATGTGGTTGGTAAGTCATTCTTTTCCCCTGCTTCTAAGATGTATTTGAAGACAGTGCAGCAGCTCCAAGAGTCACAACAATTCTTTCTCAGGGGCTGAAACAGACTCATACCCCAGTGTTATGTGTGCGGTGGTAATGATAAAACTTAGAAAATATTTTCTTAAGATGTTTCATTATCTTTTTTTTCCTCATAGACCTGATGCTGGTCTTAAATCTACTATGTAACCCAAGCTAATGATAACATTCTGATCCTCCTGTCTGGAGATTCACTGGGATTATAGGTGTTATATCCCTGCACCCGGGAGAAATGATTCCCTATTTCTTTTTTTGTTGTTTTTGTTTTTTTATTTTATTAGATATTTTCTTTATTTACATGTCATACAATATCTCCTTTCCCAGTTTCTCCTTAAAAAAATCTATATTTAGACTACTTTTATACATTTATATTAAATTAATATGCATTTATTATCTACTTAATCGAAGTAGGGTCTAAAATGAAATTTCTCCTGTCCTTTGGTTGCTTGTTCTTATCTCACTATTTCAAATTGTATATATTAATTGTAGACAGTTTTCTTTCTTTATTTATTCATTGGTTATACACTAAGATTTTAATAGTATGTATTCATATTTATATATTATATATATTTGGTATTCCATAGTTTATCACTGTTTTAAATGTACAGAGCAGTATGTGATAGTACAAGGTTTAGAAGTAACTCTTCCTGCCCAGTGGCCAATTACTAATGACAAGGTTAGACTCACAATGACTGACACCTATAGTTCTACAATTAAAGATCACTATCATTGACTGTAATGAGGTACGCAGCAAAGAGATTGTGTCCATTACTAAATGTCCCATTTACTCAAAATCATATGAAGAGCCATAATCTTTCTACTGTAAATGTTTCTAGTAAGCCTTATACCTGATGATAATAGAAATATAGATTCAAATATAATTCATTCAAAACCAAGACTTAAAATGGCTAATGCATACATGTATATACATATATATGTTTATACATATTCCAATTAGCTCCACAAAGTGAAATATGCTTCAGAAAGTAGCAACAAGTAAGTATACATTGAAAATATACACTACAGCTTTAATAATATGCCCACTACATGCTATCATGATGAAGGCTACAAGTATTCTTGGTCAGACATAGACATGAACTATCAAGTCCTTTTGGAAACATAAACAGCCACCACTGCTTATTGTTTAGAAGGAGAAGGATTTTGTTTTCTTGACAGGGCCAACTGTAGTCTGATTCTCTTGTGTTCATACATGTGGGAGATTCTATAAGATCTGTTTCAAAGAAGCACAGGCAACCACATGGGCATCTGATGTGAAATGAGCAAGTGTCTGGATCAGCTTCCTCACTATCGTTTTCAGACATTGGTGGACAGCATTCAAGTCTCTGTCAAACTTCTGCCTTTCAATTTGCAGAGCCAAGTGACTGCAGATGTCTCTAAATTCCACGCTATCCTGATATGAACAGCAAACAGGCAGGAAATTAGGTTGATAATATGAGCATCTGTTGTGATTCTGATGTCTAATTTCTAGATTTTTCTCAAAGAAATACCCTTTTACATCTTTAGCCATAGGAGGATAGTTTGACTCAGTCCCACCCACAGATCCGTGAGAGGATGTCAAATCCAGCCAAGTGAACTGGCCAAGTACGGCAGGATGACCACACCCCGTCAAGTGATAGATCAGGGATAGGTAACTGACAATTGCCACTTGTCCCATGGCTGCTGGACTGGAAGAGCACAGCTCTCTTTGACCAGGATTACTTGAAAACAAGATGTCTCCAAAACAAAATGGTAGATGAAAGAGATGAATGGAGGCTGACTCTAATGACATTTCCTACCAATGTGAATCCAGCTACACTTCAACAGGGGTTTTCCAACTCAGGATTTCTCATCTAGCTGAGCTACAGGATCAGCCTTCCTACTGAAACCAGCTGAAGCTGAGTTTCTGCTATTTATTTGTAAAAGAGCTGTGACAAATATACAAATAGCCTGTGTTCTTACTGTTTGGTATTTATCATGTTCAAGATTCCAATTTACTGTGCAATGGGCATGAAAGGGCCAGCCTGGGCTACACAGCAA
>NW_022196899.1:10775340-10808138 GCF_008632895.1 Mastomys coucha
AAACCAAACTGATAGACCATGAAACAAAAATAAAGCAAGCAGCATGTACTGTACAGAGTGGGAAAGACTAGTTTAAACCAATGGGAATGATCGAACAGACATGGTTCTCAAACACATGGAGGAATGTATGTGGACTTGAAAGACCCCTCAAGAGAGGAGACCCTCCCTCTCATCTCGGGATTACACAACCCCCACGAAACCCACGAGAGACCGATCTTGCTGCAAACACACGAGGTTTATTCGGGAAACCAGTGTACTGGAGCTGAGCTCGAAACCTACTCAGGGGCACAGGAGTTCAACCCAGAGCACACGAAGTGTAGGGTATTTAAAGGAGAAACCACAAACCAGGGGGAGTGAGGGGGTAACCAAGGAAAAATAACATAAAATCAGTGGAAAATTTCAGAGGGACACAACCCATGATTTAGTAAGGATCATGAGGAAAACATCCTGCATACTCATTATTATCAAGAATGTGGTTTTATCAGCATCATTGTCATTCACTTTGTGGTTGACCATTCCCTGGAACCACCTAGATGACTTAAATCCTGCCTTTGTGATCAACCAGTTCCTGGACCTAGCCAGCCTACATTCTTGGCTTGTTTCAGAGAAAATTTTCCATGCCCTTTAAGTAAAACCTTATACACTGTATATTTCTATTAAATGATCTTTAAAAATTTTTCTTCTACCCTTTAGACTCTGATGCCAGTGTGTCATCATAGAGCATACCTCAGCATATCTGTGTCATCCAGTGACAGTGCAAGCAGGGAGACATCAGTCTCCTGATCACCTCCATCAGTGAGGTGGCTTATCTCCCCAGACACACATGACTTTAGAAAGCTCTCTAAGTGATTCATAGGTCTAAGAAGAAAAAGAAAAAGAAAACTTTGGAAATATTCTATACAGAACACACATGGAAATACTGTAGCAAAATTTGTGGAAAGTAGAAAGATAAGCACACTTAAATATTTATATGCATAAGGGAAAATGACTGAAATTTCCTAAGCCATGTATTAAACTCAATAGCTTAGAAAAAGAAAAAGTATAAAATGCTACCCCCCTGTCCCCGACACCAATAATAGGAAGGAGGGCTATAGGTTAATGGAAGGTAGGGAAGTGGGTGGTTTGAATGAGAATGGCCCCATAGACTCATGTATTTGAATGTTTAGCTCCCAGTTGGCAGAACTGTTTGGGAAGCAAAGGAGGTGTGTGACCTTATTGGTGGTGTGTCACTGGCATTGAGGTTTCAAAAGCCCATATCATTCCTAGTTAGTTCTTATTCTCTGCCTCCTTACTTGACTCAACATGTGAGCTTTCAGCTACTGACCAAGCACAAAGCCTGCCTGTCTGCTGCCACGGTCCCTACTCTAGGACAAGTGGACTATGCCACCAGACAGAAGAACTGGTGGTAAAGTTGAGTGAGCTCAGATCCTTTGAATCTCAGAATCCAGAACCGTAGGAGTGGAGCCACTCCCTGACTACCTCTTCTTGTATCCATGACACCCCACTGAGGACCAATCAGTCACTTAGCATAAAAACCAGGAGTTCTCCATGCTAATGAGGTATCTAGACAGCCCCTGAACTTTTAGCTAATGAACTTCCCTTCTTGGGAATTCCTTCTGCAAAAGATATTTAATCCCTGGTTTACCCTGAGGAAGTTGTATGCATTCACATTCTCCATCAAATAAAACAGTTTGAAGAAACAATGACCATCTCTTCATCAAGGATCGATTGCGGGAAGGCCTTTGTCATAAAAAGCCATGCCTAAATCTTCAGGAGTAAGTCTTCTCTCTCCGAGTCCCTCCATATTCTCATTGGGAACCAAACTGGGTTCTGCCCTCATCCTGGGCTCTGCCTTCTCTTTCCTGCCTGGTGTGCAGCCACCCTGAGGGAAACAAGGATCAGGGACTCCCATTCCTGACTAGGTACACAGGAGACAGGGAACAGTAGCAATCATCCCAAACTCTGCAGTTTCCCACTCTTGGAAAACATGGACTGAGGACCACCCCCCCCCCCATTGCAGACTTCATTCTGCCTCCCCTGAGCGCCATTGTAGCACCCCTCCAGGTACCCCAGCAGCAAGGCAAACGCACAGCCCAACACCCTACCACGATGGTCATAGACTCACCCTCTGAAACAGTAAGCGTCCAATAAACTCTGTCTTCTGTAGGTTTCTTTGCTCACCGAGACTGTAAGTCACTAACTCAGTGTGGGGCTAACATTTCTTCCTAATTATGCATAGAAGAACAAACTGTCTCCCTCCACGCCCCCGACCCCCCAAAAAAGAAAACGCTGTCACTTGAGTGAGAAGGACTTGGGGTTCCCACTTATTTTTCAGCATTTTCTAGGAAACAACACATGTATAATTTACTGCAGTGTGAGAGCCTGGAGCAGAGAGGCAGAGAATGTACTGCTGTCCCTGAGACACTAGCATGGCCAGACGCAGAAGGTGGTTTAACCTTCTCTGCGCAGCTTTCTTGCCTACCTACCTTCCTGTGTTTGACTCCTCTGTAGCATATAATATTAAAAAAACAATCCGCGATATCTCCGGCTAAGCACTGGCCGGCCGTCTTGCTCTGTTCCCAGACCAGTACTGAGACCGTACTTTTGCCAGTGGTTGTCCCACCAAGGCTGGCTCTCCCTCCCCAGAGCTCTGAAATCACTCTCTCCACTTTGTGCCCGGTTGCTGCCAAGCCCACTCAGCACTCTCAAATTTCCAAGGCTAGCTGGGGCGCACTCTCGCAAACCCACACTCTGCCTTAGTCACCTTTCTCTGGATGGAGCTCAGTTGAATCCCACAAGAAGGAAGACACAGGACAATCTTAATTCATAATCGACAAATAACACAATCACTAGGCGCAGAACCTAGCACCCTAAGTTTATCAAATGTTCAGTTAAAAATCTGGTGGTGGAGTGGCTCTGCTACTTGAGTTAACAGCCTCTGGCTTACATTGTGTCTGCCTTGCTCCCGCAGTCCAAAAGGCTTGTTAGTTAAATAGGAGCATTTTCATACAAATATATATTGAACATTGAGAATATTTTGATATTCATCTTCACAGAGGGGACGGGTTTATAAATTTCTTTTTTGTTGTGCTCTTACTTGTTCTTGGTATAAGTAATGGTGACTCTGTATGTAAGCTTTGGCAGCACCTTCCTTCTCCTAGTTTATATATTAATTTGAGAGGAATTTGTAGAAGTCCATTTTTTAGAGTTGTGGTACTGAAAGATGAATTGAGAAATGAATCCATCTGGACCTGTAGATTTGTAGTTAGGAAATATATTTTCATTGATGGTTCCATCACATCGATAACTATAGATTTACATTGTTTATCTGTCCGTATCTTCCCTTGCTGTTGTTGCCATCAGCACTACTGAATGTCCTTTTTATTTATCTTTGGCTTCCAAGAGTTTGATTATAGTACATGCAGGAGTGATTTTGTGCTAGATATTGAGTTGAGGCCTGTGTATACTAGACAAACACTACCAAAATGCTGTACCTCTCGATTTTCTATTTGTTTGTTCTGATTAGGATTCATTAAGATTTTGAGACTAACGATGTTTTTAAATAAATATGTAAAATTTTCAGACATTTTGATTTTCAGGCAAGTCGAATTTTCTCTGAGTCTATATGAACACCACTGTTCTATTCTCAGAGTATTTTAACACACTGTCATAGTTTTATTCATTAGTGTATGTTTTTTGCAGTATATGGACCTATCTTCAATTACAATGACATTTTCCCCTTCTCATTTTGTGTCTGCTCCTCAGCAAATTTACATGTTGTCAATTTCAGTTATTTCCTTTTTATCTCTCTGAAGTAGTTTTGTGAAAAATAAAAACTTCTAGTTTTCTGTTGATATTGACTATTACCCAAATCCAACCTCTCTTGCTCTTTCTTCTTCATCTGCCTGATTTTTCCTCAGCTTCTATCACGGTACAAACAACCTAAAGCCCACATCAGATCTAGCCAAATGATCTAAATCTTGTAGTCAAAATAGTCCTATTTCTAATATAAATTACCCAGGCTTGGGCTGGCTGTAGTGAACCACATCTTTAACCCCAGTACTCAAAAGGCAAAAGCAAGTGGATCTTCGTGAGCTTGAGGCTACCTTAGTGTACATTGCCAGTTCTAGTACGGCCAGTGCTGCAGACAGACAGGAGGTCTCATAGGAGAAAAATTCCCAATGGTACATATTTTGTAACAAACATATTTACAAAAGGTTCATTGACATCATCAGCAGTTGTTCTGAGTGTTCTTTAGCAGAAATATAGATGCACCTGCATTTGTATTTTCACAGTATTAGAATTTACTGAATTTGCAAGCTACTTCAGCACTTTTGGGCTGTAATTTGCCACGTAGTATAATTTCTTCTGGTAACAGGTGATTGACAAACATCGCTTCTCTATTCCAGTCTTAATTACTAACATGAACCCTCAGGTTATACTTATAACATCCAACAGTAACTACGTCTAGGTAAACTATGTAGGTTATAAGAAGGCTACTAAAGAGAGTTTTTATTGTTAAACAGTTCAGTTTATTAATTTATTGATACCCAGAGTGTTTTTTACTTAAATATTTTTTAAAAATAATTTTATTCATTTACATTTCAAGTGATATTCCCTTCCCGGTTCCTCTCCATAAACCCTCCATCCTATCAGTGGGTGAGTGTTGGAGGAGCACCCTCATAGAGGCAAAGGGGAGAAGGGAGTTGGCTAAAGAGTTATTTTTAATCGTAATCAAAAGGCATTAGAAGAGACTTGGAGCTGACAGACATCTGACACACCATTGAAGTGTTTAGATAATGAACTGGTTTGAGAACTCCACATCTCTCTTTTGAGGAGGGCCTCATTGTCTCATGGCAGAGGAGAGCTCTGGAGGTAAAATACAGGAAACCAGGCCCATCCAAGGATAGCAGAAAGCAGGGTCCAAATTAATAAAAGAACGAACGAGCAGATAGCTCAGTTAGGCTACATCAGCTGTATGGACTGAACTCAAGTTCTGAGCGGTTGTGCGTTTTCTGTCTATTCCTTAGGACAGTGCTAGTATCTTCCCTTTTATGGGGGCCAGGTGAAGGTGTTCTACTTGTCTTTGGTCATTGAGTTCTGGGGTCTGTTTTACTTTACACGGTTTCAATCTAGTTTGATAGATGGAGAAGGCGCTACCTTGTCTTGCTTTTAGAAATACATTATTTATCAGCCTCTACCTCCTGGGATGTATTGGGTAAGTGGGGTGAGGATGTGCCCAAGAGGAAGCGGATATATCTTTCCTTTACATTGGCACTCAGGATGGAGTGTATAAAAGGACTCACTCGAGAACAGGAAAGCCTGAAAGCCAGTTTTACAGACAGAAGGCTAACTTAGGAATCAGAGAGCGGCTTGATCATAATAGCTTTCAGATTCAGTATTTGTCCCAGTTTGTAATCAGGTTTCATTGACTGACATTTTTCATGAATATAATAAGGTTTGGTTTCGCTTCTTCAGGCATCTAGTAGTTCTGGCGTACTGGGCTTTAGTTCCAGCCAGTAATTCTGGTCTATATACTGTTGCTGTTTTTAACCATCCCCAATGGAAAGTATACTCTGTGCTGAGCTTCATATCAGAAAATCTTTTCAGACACCTAAGCATTTGGGTCTAATGCCACTCCCATTCTGTGGCATGCGTGCCTCTGAAATGGCTCCTGTCTTGTAACATTTTATCTCCTCAATGCCATTCTGCTCCAAGATCTGTGCTGAGCCTCTCGGAAATGTTCACCTTCAGTGAGCACCTTTAGTTTCTTTTAGGTTGGCGAATGTTCCCAGTTATAAAAACCACTAAACGCAGAGGCCTGACTTTTCTTCCACTTCAAAAACAAAGTTTTCTCTCTCTCTGTCTCTCTCTTTCAGATAAGGGTGTAAATGTAACTTTGAGGCTTACATGGTTGTTAGAATTAGGTTAAACAGTACTGGCAATAATATAGCCTGGTAAGTTCCAATGTGATTTCATAGTCATTGTTTGGGCCAACAGAATGTCTTGGTGTTGCTTCTGTCACCAGCTTGGTTAATGGGTTCAAGTGGTCTCTAATCTTTGTCCTTCTGTGTTCTCACTTTAGGAAATTACTTGGTTCGCCAACCTGGAAATTGTGTCAGTCACTTAAGTCACTGTGTCATATCACAGGTGTCATCAAGTAAGAATCAAAAATCTTTCTGTTATCTCTTAATTTATGCAATGGTCAAAATGAGAACTGACCTTCAAATTCTATCTAGTTCTCGCTGAATCCACAATATTTAATAGGCAATCAACTGACTGGTTAATCAAACAAACAATTCATTTTAATTGAAACGAGCTCATCCAGTCTGCCATCTGTTTGTCACTCCAGTGCTAAGTACCCTCAGGTTCCTTTATGCCCAGCTCTGTTTGAATCTGCTTAATAAATCTATTAAAAGGTACTCTGTACTGGTTTTCTCTATGTTATTATAATAAAACACTGACCAAACACTATTTTGCCCAGGTGGTGAGGTCCCCACAGACCACCAGAGATGACCAGGAGTCCAACTCATGTACAAAAACAAAGAGTCTTTATTCAAGCTCAAGCTCTGACTCTCCAACCTCTCCAACACAGTGGAAGCTGTGGAAGTCCCTTACATGGGACAAGCCTTGCTATTTATCAAGGTTGCTGTATCAGGCTGTATACCTTCCATCTTGGCAGTTATATTATTGGTTGACATTTGCTTGGTGTATTTCTAATGGCTAGTATTGACTTTATCTTTGATTTGTTTTTCAGGCCAAAGATTAAATCTTTTTTTTAATTAGATATTTTCTTTATTTACATGTCAAATGTTATCCCCTTTCCTCATTTCCCCTCCAGAAAGCCCCCTATCCCATCCCCCTACCCCTCCTCACTAAACCACCCACTCCTGCTTCCCTGTCCTGGCATTCCCCTACACTGGGGTCTCTCCTCTCATTGATTTCCCACAAGGCCATCCTCTGCAACATATGTGGCTGGAGCCATGAGTCCCACCATGTTTACTTATGTGATTTAGTACTCCTGAGCTCTGGGGGTACTGGCTAGTTCATTTTGTTGCTCCTCCTATGGGGCTGCAAAACCTTTCAGCTCCTCGGTTCCTTTCTCTAACTTCACCATTGGGGACCCTGTGCCTAGTCCAATGGATGGCTGTGAGTATCCATTTCTGTATTTGTCTGGCACTGGCAGAACCTCTCAGGAGACAGCTATATCAGGCTCCTGTCAGCAAGCACTTGTTGGCATCCACAATAGTGTCTGGGTTTGGTAACTGTATATGGGATGGATCCCCAGGTGGGACAGTCACTGGATGACCTTTCCTTCAGTCTCTGCTCCACACTTTGTCTCTGTATCTCCTACCATGGGTATTTTGATCCCCCTTCTAAGAAGAACTGAAGTATCCACACTTTGGTCTTCCTTCTTCTTGAGCTTCATGAGGTCTGTGAATTGTATCTTGGGTATTTTGAACATCTGGGCTAATATACACTTCTCAGTGAGTGCATGCCATGTGTGTTCTTTTGTTATCTCACTCAGGATGATATTTTCTAGTTCCATCCATTTGCCTAAAAATGACATGAATTCATTGTTTTTAATAGCTGAGCAGTACCTCATTGTATAAATGTACAATATTTTCTGTATCCATTCCTCTGTTGAGGGACATCTGGGTTGTTTCCAGTTTCTGACTATTATAAATAAGGCTGCTATGAACATAGTGGAGCATGTGTCCTTATTACATGTTGGAGCACCTTCTGGGTATATGCCCAGGAGTGGTATTATTGGATCCTCAGGTAATACCATGTCCAATTTTCTGAGGAACTACAAGACTGATTTCCAGAGTTGTTGTAGCAGCTTTCAATCCCACCAGCAATGGAGGAATGAGTGTTCCTCTTTCTCCACATCCTCACCAGCATCTGCTATCACCTGAATTTTTGATCTTAGTTATTCTGACTCACGGTGTGAGGTGGAATCTCAGGGTTGTTTTGATTGGCAGTTCCCTGATGACTAAGGATACTGAACATTTCTTTAGGTGCTTCTCAGACATTCTGTATTCCTCACTTGAGAATTCTTTGTTTAACTCTGTGCTCCATTTTTTTTTTAATAGGGTTATTTGGTTCTCTGGAGTCTAACTTCTTGAGTTCTTTGTATATATTGGATATTAGCCCTCTATCAGATGTAGGGCTGGTAAAGATCTTTTCCCAATCTGTTGGTTGTCATTTTGTCTGAACAAGGGTTGCTGGGTTAATCATCTACTTTGAGACAGTAGGTACTTTTCCCTTAGGAGTAATGTTTGGTTGATCCTAGGAATAGAGTGGTTATTTGCTAAGGTGATCTGTGATTGTTACCAGGGTGACATGGCTCCTGTAACAAGTTGTTTGTTTGTTTGTTTGTTTTTCAGTAGCTGATTTCAGAGGGTAAGTCAATCAGAAAGCGGAGTCTGCCAGGAAAATGGAGTTTGTAATGTTAAGCTGGGCCCTTCGAAAACAAATTGGGGGAAGAAAGGATTTATTTTAGTCTATGTTTTCAGGTAATAAGGTTTACAGACAGGAACTTGGAGCAAAAATCCTAGCTGGGGGAGTCTACGTGCTGTTTTGCTGTCTGGCTCTTTCACAGGCTCATGCTGAGGTAGCTAGGTATGTTCTCTAGAACAGCTGCTTAGTTTTACTCACAGGGCTAGATCTTCCTACCTTAATTATCAACTTCAAAAATGTCCCACAGACATTTCCCCAGGCCAGTCTGTTCTAGTCAGTTCTTCAGTTTAGGAACTTTTTTTCTAAGATGTTTTCTGTTAACTTGACAAAAAAGTCACCAGCCCACAGCGAATGCTGTGCTCATTTACAATCGTTTTTTTTTTCTTTGTTTTCTATATAGACAGCTACACTGAAGGAATTTAGGATAATTAGAAATATTTATTAAAAACTGTAGTAATGTGCATTGATTCTGTTGATATAGCATTTATTATATGTTGGATACATGGGTCACAAAAAACTTTCATTTTTATATTATGCAGCTCAAGTTATCAATATATTAGATTATATCAATTTGATTAAATTTGCTTTTATGTATATCAACTGGCAGTCATTTCCACAGGCAAAATAAAGACATCTGCATTATACTTTTATTTGATTAAGGCATGTTGTAATTTTTAAATCTTTCTCTTTTCTAAATCTAGACTTAGTCATCTCAATGAGATTGGTAAGGTTATTCAACCAAACGTAAATCAACCTATATACCTGGTTGTTGAGAAACAGTGGACAGTGGTCGGAATCAACCTTCTTTTATTACCATTCACTGTGGCAGAAGGAAGCAGGACAAGTATGAGTCCAGAGTAATTCAATACTGATTTATTAAACATGGTCTTTTCATCTTGGTGAGGAGCTCTGGGATTCGTGAGGATGTTCATTTTTTTGTGAAATACCATCCCATTTGCATAGATTAATTCATAGTCTATGGTCTTATTATAAAAACAAAGGTATAAATGCAAACAAATCTGGGTAGAGAATAAAATGTAAAATTCAATTAATGTGCATGCTTTATAAAAGGTACAATTTGATTACAGTACTTACCTGAACTAAGAATACTCTAGCCTTCTTCTCATCTGCACTTTTGCTCACCTGCACTAATATTTAAACAAGATCTTTTATGTGTTATAACAGAGATAAAGAATTAAAATTTTAATTAGTGGTCCTAAATAGAGGTTAAATCACTGATATATTTTGACTGAATAAAAAGATACTTATTTTTATTAGAATGTTATTTTAGCAGACATAAGTGTTTAAATTGCAATTTATTTTCTCTTGTCAGTAATTTGGGAGAAATTATAATATTTGGGGCATTTTAAGAAACTTCTATGAAGGGAAATACTTAAATACATTTCTTTCTATGTATAGCACCATTGAAACATGCAATTTTTTCCTGAAACATCTTTTAATATCTACTAATATTTCTCCCAAAGGGAAACAAAAATAATTTCACAGAAAAATAAAAGTTTTTTCTTCTAAATAAACATACAAATACTTTTTATGTTATTAAATATTTGTTTCATTCTTTATATCTAAGAAGTTCATTATTTCTTCAGATGACAAAACTAGTGGCAGTTCGTATTTCTTTATTTTTAAAAATTTTTAGGAAACGTCATACATGATTTAAATAGTTACGGGCTAACAAAAT
Source organism: Mastomys coucha (assembly GCF_008632895.1). Classification (NCBI taxonomy): domain Eukaryota; kingdom Metazoa; phylum Chordata; class Mammalia; order Rodentia; family Muridae; genus Mastomys; species Mastomys coucha. The sequence continues at coordinate 10,785,503 of NW_022196899.1, forward strand.
GGATGCATAAGCAGAATCCACCATAATGATGAATACAAGGAAACACATCTGAGCAACAAAGATAGTTATTCTCTCAGTAAGAAGGGTTGTAAAAAGGTTTTCCAAGTACATAGACACAAGAAACAAGCTGGTGTAGCCATTCTAATATTTAATAAACTAGACTTTCAACCAAAAGTAACCAAAAGGGACAGGGACAGACACTTCATACTCATCAGAGGAAAAATCCACTAAGAGGACATTTCAATTATGAAAAACTTTGGCCCAAATGCAAGGGTACCCACATTTATAGAAGAAATGTTACTAAAGTTTAAATCATACATCACACCTACCTGTTAATAATGAGAGACCTCAACACACCACTCTCATCAATGAACAGAACATTGAGACAGGAACTAAACAGAGAAATAACCAAATTAATAGAGGTTATGATTCAAATGGATCCAACAGATATTTATAGAACATTCCATCCAAACACACACAAAAAATACCTTGTTCACAACACCTCACAGAACCTTCTCCAAAATTGACAATATAATCAGTCACAAAGTAAGCCTCAACAGATACAAGAAGATTGACAGAAGCCCATACATCTTATGAGATCACCATGGAGTAAATCTGGACTTCAACAGCACAAGAAACAACAGAAAGTCCATGTGTTCATGGAAGCTGAACAATTCTCTACTCGATGATCACTGGATTAGGAAAGAAAGAAAAAAAAAAGAAAGACTTTCTAGAATTCAATAAAAATGAGGGGAACGAAATACTCAAACTTTTGGAGCACTAGGGAAGCAGTGCAAAGATGAAACTTCATAGCATTAAGTGCTCTCATAAAGAAATTGGAGAGTTCTTATACTAACAGATCAAAATCACATCTAAATCTTAGAAAAAAGAGAAAGAAACACTCCCAACAGGAACAGATGGCAAGAAATAATCAAACTCAGGGTTGAAATCTATCAATTAGAAACAAACAAACAAACAAACAAAAATACAAAGAATTGACAAAACTAAGCTGATTCTTTGAGAAAAATCAACAAGATAGACAAACCCTTAGGTAAACTACCTAAAACACAGAGACAGTATACACAAATTAATAAAATCACAAATTAAAAGGGAGACATAACAACAGACACCGAGGAAATTCAAAGAATCCTTAGGTCTTACTTGAAAAGTCTGCATTCCACAAAATTGAAAAATCTAAATGAAATGGTGATTTTCTAGACAGATATCACTTACCAAAACTAAATCAAGATCAGCTAAGCTATCCGACCTATTTCCTATAAGCACTAAGGAAATAGAAGCAGTCATTAAAAGTCTCCCAAGTGAAAAAAGCCCTGGGCCAGATGGTTTTAGTGCAGAATTCTACCATCAAAGAGCTAATGCTAATACTCCTCAAACTAATCCACAAATTAGAATCAGAAGAAACTCTGCCAAACCCTTTCTATGAGGCCATATTTAACCTGGTACCTACACCACACAAAGACTCAAGAAAGAAACAGAATTTCAGACCAATTGGTGCAAAAATACTCAATAAAGTATTAAAAACCTAATCCAAGAACACATCAAAGACACCATGCACCATGACCAAGTGTGCTTCATCCCAGGGATGCAGGTTGGTTTGACACATGAAAACCCATCAATGTAATCTACCATATAATGAAACTGAGAGAAAAAAAAAAAACATCTCACTAGATGCTGAAAAAAACATTTGGCAACATCCAACACTACTTCATGACAAAAGTCTAGGAGAAATCAGGGATATAAGATGTTTACCTAAACACAATGTAGGCAATATACAGCAAACCAATAGCCAACATCAAATTAAGTGGAGAGAAACTTAAAGACAAGGGTGCCCATTCTCCCCATATCTCTTAATAGTACTTGAAGTTCTAGCAAGAGCAATAAGACAACTATAGGAGATCAAGGGGATACAAATTGGAAAGGAAGAAGTCTCAAATTCTCACTATTTTCAGATGATATTATATATCAGTGACCTCAAAAATTTTACAAAAACACCACAGTTGATAAACTTTGCTTTTTCAAACTTGCTGGGCACAAAATTAACTCAAATGAAAAAGCCCTCCTCTATACAAGCAACATATGTGCTGAGAAAGAAGAAAGAGAATCAGTATCCTATACAATAACCCAAAATAACTTAAAATATCTTGGTGTAACTATAACCAAGCAAGTGACAAGAGTCTCTGAAGAAAGAAATTGAGGAAGATATCAGAAGATGGAAAGGTCTCCCATGCCCACGAATAGGTAGGATTAACATACTGAAAATGGCCATGTTACCAAAAGTAATCTATAGATTCAATGCAGTCATCATCAAAATTCCAAAATAATTCTGTACAGATCTTGAAAGAGCAATTGTCAACTTCATATGGAAAACCAAACTGTTATTTGGTTCTCTGGAGTCTAACTTGAAGTTCTTTGTATATATTGGATATTAGCCCTCTATCAGATGTAGGATTGGTAAAGACCTTTTCCCAATCTGTTCCTTGCCTTTTTGTCTTATTGGCAGTGTCCTTTGCCTTACAGAAAGTTTGCTATTTTATGAGGTCCCATTTGTTGATTCTTGATCTTATAACACAAGCTATTGGTGTTTTGTTCAGGAATTGTTCCCCTGTGCCCATATGTTTGAGGCTCTTCCCCACTTTCTTCTCTATAAGTTTTAGTGTATCTGGTTTTATGTGGAGGTCCTTGATCCACTTGGACTTGAGCTTTGTACAAGGAGATAAGAATGGATCAGTTTGCATTCTTCTACATGCTGACCACCAGTCAGACCAGCACCATTTGTTGAAAATGCTATAATTTTTTCCAGTGGATGGTTTTAGCTCCTTTGTCAATGATCAAGTGACCATATATATGTGAGTTCATTACTGGGTCTTCAATTCTATTCCATTGAATTGCTCTGTAGTCAGCTTAAGTCATGATTGCTTACGGTCAGGAATGGTGATACCCCAGAAGTTCTTTTATTGTTGAGAATTGTTTTCCATATCCTGTTCTGTTTTTTTGTTATTCCAGATGAATTTGCAAATTGCTCTTTTTAACTCTATGAAGAATTGAGATGGAATTTTGTTGGGGATTGCATTGAATTTGTAGTTTGCTTTCGGCAAGATGACCATTTTTACTATCTTAGTCCTGCCGATCTATGAGCATGGAAGATCTTCCCATCTTCAGAGATCTTCTTCCATTTCTTTCTTGAGACTTGAAGTTCTTATCATAAAGATCTTTAACTTGTTTTATTAGAGTCGCACTAAGATGTGTAACATTATTTATGCCTATTGTGAAGGGTGTCATTTCCCTAATTTCTTTCTCAGCCTGTTTATCCTTTGAGTAGAGGAAAACTACTGATTTGCTTGAGTTAATTTTATATCCAGCCACTTTGCTGAAGTTGTTTATCAGCTTTAGGAGGTCTCTGATGGAAATTTTGGGGTCACTTATGTATATGATCATATCATCTGCAAATAGTGATATTTTGACTTCTTCCATTCCAATTTCTATCCCTTTGACCTTCTTTTGTTGTCTAATTGCCCTAGCTAGAACTTCAAGTACTATGTTGAATAGATAGGGAGAGAGTGGGCAGCATTTTCTAGTCCCTGATTTTAGTTTGATTGCTTCATGTTTCTATCCATTCAGTTTCATGTTGGCTACTGGTTTGCTGTATATTGCCTTTACTATGTTTAGTTATGAGCCTTGAATTCCTGACCTTTCCAAGACTTTTAACATTAGGGATGCTTAACTTTGTCAAATGCTTTCTTAACATCTAATGAGATGATCATATGGTCTTTTTCTTTGAGTTTGTTTATGTAGTGAATTATATTGATGAATTTCCATATATTGTACCATTGCTCCATCCCTGGGATAAAGCCTACTTGATCATGGTGAGTGATCATTTTGATGTGTTCTTGGATTCAATTGGCAAGGATTTTATTGATTATTTGTGCATCAATAATCATAAGGGAGATTGGTCTGAAGTACTCTTACTTTGGTCTTTGTGTGGTTTAAGGCAACCAACAGATTGGAAAAAGATCTTTACCAATCCTACATCTGATAGAGGACTAATATCCAATGTATAAAAAGAACTCAAGAAGTTAGACTTCAGCTGGGCAGTGGTGGTGCATGCCTTTAGTCCCAGCACTTGGGAGGCAGAGGGAGGAGGATTTCTAAGTTGGAGGCCAGCCTGGTCTACAGAGTGAATTCCAGGATAGCCTGGGCTACACAGAGAAACCCTGTATTGAAAAACCAAAACCCAAAAAAAAAAAAAAAAAAAAAAAACTCCAAAGAACCAAATAATCCTAAAATGGGACACAGAGCTAAACAAAGAATTTTCAACTGAGGAATATCGAATGGCTGAAAAGCACCTAAAGAAATGTTCAACAACCTTAGTCATCAGGGAAATGCAGATTAAAACAACCCTGAGATTCCACCTCACACCCGTCAGAATGGCTTAGGTATAGTGTAATTGTGGCTTCATAGAATGAATTGGGTAGTATACCTTCTGTTTCTATTTTGTGGAATAGTTTGAAGAGTATTGGTATTAGGTATTCTTTCAAGGTCAGAGAGAATTCTCCACTGAACCTATCTGGTCCTGGGCTTTTTTAGTTGGGTGATTATTAATGACTGCTTCTATTTCTTTAGGAGTTATGGGACTCTTTAGATGGCTTATGTAATCCTGTTTTAACTTTGGCACCTTGTAGGTATCTAGAAAATTGTCCATTTCATCTGAATTTTTCAATTTAGTTGAATATACATTTTTGTAGTAGGATCTGATGATTTTTTGAATTTCCACAGTTTCTGTCGTTATTTCTCCCTTTCCATCTATGATTTTACTAATCTGTATACTGTCTCTGTGCCTTCTGATTCATCTGGCTAAGGGTTTATCTATCTTGTAGAATTTCTCAAAGAACCATCTCCTGGTTTTTTTTATTCTCTGTATAGTTCTTTTTGTTTCTATTTGGTTGATTTCAGCCCTAGGTTTCATTATTTCCTGCCATCTACTCCTCTTGGGAAAATTTGCTTCTTTTTGTTCCAGAGCTTTCAGGTATGCTGTCAAGCTATTAGTGTAAGCCCTCTCCAGTTTCTTTTTGGAGGCACTTCTAGCTATGAGTTTTCCTCTTACCACTGATTTCTTTATGTCCTATAAGTTTTGGTGTGCCGTGTCTTCCTTTTTATTAAACTCTAAAAAGTCTTTAATTTCTTCCTTGACCAAGTTATCATTGAGTAGAGCATTGTTCAGTTTCCATGTGTAAGTGTGTTTTCTGTTGTTTTTGTTGGAATTTATGACCAGCCTTAGTCCATGGTGATCTGAAAGTGTACATGGGACTATTTCAATCTTCAAGCTGCTGAGGCTTGTTTTGTGGCCAATTATATGGTCAATTTTATAGAAGGTACCATGAGATGCTAAGAAGAAAGTATATTCTTTTGCTTTAGGATGAATGGTTCTATATATATCTGTTAGATCCATTTGGTTCATAACTTCTGTGAGTTTCACTGTGCCTCTGTTTAGTTTCTGTTTCAATGTGATCTGTCCATTGCTGAGGGTAGGGTATTAAAGTCTCCCACTATTATTGTATGGGGTGCAACGTGTGCTTTGAGCTTTAGTATAGTTTCTTTTATGAATGTGGGTGTCCTTGCATTTGGAGCATAGATTTTCAGAATTGAGAGTTCATCTTGGTAGATTTGACCAGTATGAAGTATCCTTCTTTATCCTTTTTGGTAACCTTTGGTTGAAAGATGATTTTATTTGCTATTGGAATGGCTACTCCAGTTTGTTTTCTGGGACCATTTGCTTGGAAAATGGTATTCCAACCTTCTACTCTGAGGTAGTGTCTGTCTTTGTCACTGAGGTGCATTTTCTGTATGCAGCAAAATACTGTGTACATATCCAGTCTGTTAGTCTATGTCTTTTTATCTGGGAATTGAGTCCATTGATGTTAAAAGACATTAAGGAAAAGTGATTGTTACTCCCTATATATTTTGTTTTTAGAGGTAGCATTGTTTGTTTGCCTATATTCTTTTGGATTTGTTGAAAGATTACTTTCTTGCTTTTTCTATTGTATAGTTTCCCTCCTTGTGTTGGTGTTTTCTATTATCATTTGTAGGGTTGGATTTGTGGAAAGATATTGTGTAAACTTGGTTTTGTTATGGAATATCTTTGTTTCTCTATCTATGGTAAGTGAAAGTTTTGCTGGGTATAGTAGCCTGTGCTGGCATTTGTGTTCTCTCAGGGTCTGTTTGACATCTGTCCAGGATCTTCTGTCTTTTATTGTCTCTGGTGAGAAGTCTGGTGTAATTCTGATAGGTCTGCCTTTATATGTTACTTGAACTTTTCCCTTTACTGCTTTTAATATTATTTCCTTGTTTTGTGCATTTGGTGTTTTGATTATTATGTGACAGAAGGAGTTTCTTTTCTGGTCCAGTATATTTGTAGTTCTTAGCATTCTTGTATGTTCATGGGCATCTGTTTCTTTAAGTTTGGGAAATTTTCTTTTATATAGTTTTGTTGAAGATATTTGCTGGCCCTTTAAGTTGGTAATCTTTTCTCTCTTCTATACCTATTTTCCTTTGGTTTAGTTTTCTCATTGTGTCCTGGATTTCCTGGATATTTTGGGTTACTAGCTTTTTGCATTTTGCATTTTCTTTGACTGTTTTGTCAATGTTTTCTAAGGTATCTTCTGCCCCTGAGAGTCTCTCTTTGTCTCTTGTATTCTGTTGGCGATGCTGGCATCTATGACTCTTGATCTCTTTCCTAGATTTTCTAACTCCAGGGTTGTCTCCCTTTGTGATTTCTTTATTGTTTCTATTTCCATTTTTAGATCATGGATGGTTTTGTTCATTTCCTTTACATGTTTGATTGTGTTTTCCTGTAATTCTTTAAGGGATTTTTGTGTTTCCTCCTTAAGGCCTTCTACCTGTTTACCTGTGTTCTGTATATCTTTAAGGGAGTTATTTATGTCCTTCTTTAAGTCCTCCATTATCATCATGAGAAGTTACTTTAGATCCAAATGTTGCTTTTCCGCTGTGATGGTGTATCCAGGACTTGCTATAATGGGAGAATTGGGTTCTAATGATGCCAGGAAATCTTGGTTTCTGTTGCTTCTGTTCTTACTCTTGCCTCTAGCCATCTGATTATCTCTAGTGCTCCCTGCCCTCGATATATCTAAGTGGAGACTGTCATCCTTGTAATCCTGGTTGTCAGAACTCTTAGAGTCCAGCTTTCTCTGTGATCCTGAGATTCTGGATGTGTTAGAATTCCTGGGAGTCAAGCTGCCTGGTGTTACCTAGCTCCTGGGACCCTGAGATCCTGATATTCTGGTCATACTAGAGTGCCTGGTAGTGGTGCCTCCTCTGGAGTCTGTTGGACTGGCCACCTAGTTTGTGCTCAATTTAGACCAGCACAGACTGGAAGGAACCTGAGCCATTGGTCGGGTGGGGTCCCTGCATCCTGGGATCCTACTGGTCCCAGGTACTGCCTGTGGTTTTGGAGCAGATGCTGTGTTCTCCTCACCCCTGATCCTAAGATCCTGGGCATGCTAGGGTGTCTGAGAGTAGAATCTCCTTTGGGGGCTGTGGGCAGAGAAAATCTTAATAGCACTGGGCAACTATAGTCCAAACACCCTCTCATTAGCTCTTCAGAGTTCTGATGTTCTGCTCTTCAATATGAATGTCTATAGCTGGGAGATATCTGGGAGCACTGCTTGCATCCATAATTATCCAGTGAAGCCAGATTTCTGTCTTCTCTCAAATAGAATTCATGCATGTTGTTCAGAACTACATCAACTGCATGTGTTGGTACCAACTTAAAGGTATCCATATGGTGAGGAATTACAATGCTTGGTTTCTTTTGACTCTATGGCTAGTAAGGCACATGTCAGGATTCCTGCAGAGGACACTTCAGCACTGTGTTTGGACTGTAGTTGCTACTGCAGTCAGAAATCCATTGCTGTTTCTGTAATTCTAAGAATTGAAATAAGATGAAATAAGAATAAGATGAAAAAGTTTCCTGTCTTTTGCCTCTTATTCGTATGTGCAGGAAGAAGTCAAGGTGACCATTTCAGACAGCCATTATTTTGCCCATAAAATACTCTACAAACTTGTTAATAGTATTACAGTCCAGTTAGTTTAAGCAGTAGCTACATTCAGAGCTACATGGGCCAAAGAACTGTATTGTCTTTTACATCTGTACGAGGCTGTTCTCACACATTATCTGTGAATTATTTCAGGTATGACACTTGAAAGATCATTGAAATACTCCATGGAAGAGTTACTTGACAAGAGAGCAGAAAGCGTACTTAGGAAATGATTTGGTTTCTGTGAAAAACCTTCTCCAGATACTGGTATACAAAGATAAGTGACTAGCATTCAGGAAGGGAACAATCTAGCTGTTTTGATGAAAGATACAAATTAATTAAAAATTCAACATTTTATTCTTGAGTGTAAAATGATATTAACTAACAAATCACATTTTCCTAGACCTAGATTAGGGAGGTGAGATGACAGAAGAGGGAAAAAAAACAAAGGAGAAAACCCAAGAACGATTATCTATCTGTGGAGGAAATTGGAAGTTGATCTTACTTTGGTTAAAATTGAAGGATGTCTGGGGAAGATGCTGGTAAGTCATAGTTCTTACAAAAATTTTTTTCATATGTTTATGTACATGCATGCCAAACTAAGGAAGAAAACAAGAAACAGCTGGGTAAATAAAGGTAGAATACAGAATCATGTTTAGATCATTTTAAAAGTTCAAAGAAGAAGATAATGGAAAAACAAAACTAATGGAGGACAATAAGAAAAAGAGTAGAAAAATAAAACAATAGACCTTTTTTTTGTTTTGTTTTGTTTTGTTTGTTTGTTTGTTTTTCCACACAGGGTTTCTCTGTGTAGCCCTGGCTGTCCTGGAACTCACTCTGTATACCAGGCTGGCCTTGAACTCAGAAATCTGCCTGCCTCTGTCTCCCAAGTGCTGGAATTAAAGGCATGTGCTACATCTTAATGTAACACACACACACACACACACACACACACACACATACACACACACACACACACACACATTTTCTGTATTAATTTGATTAGTAGTGTTTGTTATGTTTCTTAACCTGTTAGTATTTTTTTCCATATTTATAAAGCCAGGTTCACATTTTTGGCTGCTTATCACACTGAGAGGTTAGAAAGGTTAATGGCGTCTTAAGTATCTATCTTCCAAAGTGCAGGATCAAACTTCATCTTTAGAACAGACCATAATGATCTCCTAAAATGAAAGTAAGTGGATAAAAAACACTATCTTCTTCCTCTAGCATTTCCATAATCATTGATGTCTTCGATGCCCCAAGGTTTCCCTTCAGCTTACTCGTCCTCTGGTTTCTGAAAACAGTACTTGGAAGTTGGATGCTGAGGCATATTCTACTCAGTGGTATGGACATACTTTTGTTATATTGAAAGCAGGCAGTTTCTAAGAGCCATGCAGAGGAGAGTACAGGCAAGACAGAAGCAACAGGAACTAGCTGGTGTGGAAGACAGACGTACAGAGCCTGGAATACACAGTGTTCAGAGGGAGGAGGGATCCCTGGGTAGCACCGAACGGCAGAACACAAGTCTGCAGTGAAAAATCAGAATTCCCACGTTTAGCACAAATAGGAATAAATCAAATGACCTCTAGGAGAGAAAGTAGCTTGGAACTTCCCATTGTTTACTCTTCATCCCATACAGATGCTTTGTCAGTTTCCTTCCTGGCTTCTGAAAGGTCAGACACATTGTTGTTTGTAATTAGCTATAGCTTTGTTACTCATAATGATACCCAAGGTTTCCAATTATTATCAGTCAATGTTTTTTTTTCCCACAAGGAAAAACTATGTAGTTTTCAAGACAACCTAAATTAATTTAGTTCAGCATAATATCGTTATGATTGGCCAGCTTGAGAAGCTTAACAGTTCTGCCATTTATATTGCCGTTGAGCACCGAAAACAATATGCCTACACTATACACCTGCAGTCTTTAAGGCAGCTTCCAAGTTACAGAGGAAAATACTGCATTGCAGCTCTCTGTGTCTGCAACAAATCTCTGGTGCTATCCTACTGCAGAGGAGGAGATCCAACAAAGGCAGCCTGTTTACAGCTTAGCTCTGCTCAGCACATCCTTAAACTCAAGAATACAGTGAAAAGGGGAACTTAACACTCTTGTGAGCCTGGCAGGTAGGGAGAGAAGGTTAAAAATATAGATACTACGCAATCAGCTAGAAACATAGATACTAATTAATCTTTCATTATTTATTTTAAAATTGTGTATTATTGGCTTCTCAGACAATAGAATTTCTCCAAATTGGCAGTTATTTTATTTTATGTCAATTTTGAAGTCCAGAGCATTTGTGAAAGAGACTCAAAAGATATATTTGAGATTATTTATTTATTTTTATTTATTATTTATTTGTTTCTATCAGATTTGCTTTACTTTTACAGCAAGTGAATATTCCCCATCGTTTTTACAGTATAGACTGGATGAGGGGAGGCTGAGCAAATTGATTTATAAGTTGCAGATGATTTATTTATAAGACGGCTATATCAATCATTCCCTCAGGTGTCGGGGTAGTCTCTATGCACTTACTATTTCTATTATATTCTAAGCATGAGAAATGTGGAGATAAAAAAGACCTCGTCATTAATCTGAGAGATCTGTTTTCAGTTCGACAAAATAGAAGTCATAGTTAGTAATGACTCATTTCTTTGGTCCTCAGGATAGCAGACTGCTGCCATTGCAGAGTTTTATGTCAGACCAGTCAATTTTATGCCATGCTACCTTTCCTTAAATCTTAGCTGGTAATTTAATTGGTTAGGAAGTAGCATGTATGTGATATACATACAAAATTACTTCATAAAATGGTAATTAATATTATGGTCAGCATTGAACAGATTGTGACCATGAGGTAAAAAGACTTGCCAAAGATCACTCAGATAGTGATGGGCAGAGAGGAGTCTAGCTCTTTACGTACACCCTCTCTGTTCCTTTGGTGTTCAGAGAAGACCCCCTTCCTGTGGTGTGCAGAGAACAGAATCCAGCTTCAGTAAGGCGTTCACTTGAGATTGTATATTTTACCTTCTGAGTTTTCTTATGAAAACCTCTTCAGTCTTTTTAAGGTACAGGGGGATGAATCTTTAACAAAATTACTTGCTAAGTGTTTCAGGTTTCTAATGTTTTCAGATTTTGAAGATTTTCTATATATAATGAGACTGAAGTCCAAATACAAAATTTCTTTATATTGATTATATAACCTTATACACATAGGCAGAAGGTAATTTTATACATGTAAATATGCTATATTTTATATTATAAAAGTGCTATATACTTTTATAATATAAATTTTTTGTATACCTTAGATTTGTCTGTATCACTTCACATGAACTCAGCTGTGGGATTTTCCAGTTGTGTTGTCTTCTGGTCTCAAAATCTCTTAACTTTTAAAGCAGTTTGGATTTGAGACATTAATTAGAGCTATGCACACTGTAGAGGTTTCTGTGCACAAAGGCTAATTTGCAGGCAAGAGCTAGATTCCTGAGGTTTGCTTTCCTCGCGGCTTCCCCTGTTCAGCACATCATGCCCTAGCTGCCCTGATTACTGTAGTTTTGTCCTCCTAAAACAGTTATGACGCTTTCATTCTACAAACATCCGTATACCATTTGGATACAACAGCCCGGACAACTTTCCTTTTTAATGGTGTAAAGATAATCTCTCAAAATGTACTATATGGGACTTGTGTTTTATCACAACATGAGGCCTCAGAAAATCCTGCTTGAGTTTAAACAGAGAAGCCTTGTCTGCCCTTGAAAATGCGCGTCTGTATGTGTGAGGGGAAAGCTGTACCACAGCTGAGAGCAGCTTGAAAGAGGTTCTGGGTGAGCTTTTGTTCTTGCCTGTTTAACGGCTTCAGGTTTAGTGAAACCTCTGTGAGTTCACCTTTGCATTTGAGTCTAAAACCTGAATCTATTAAAAGGCTCTCTGGAGCCTGCTGTGAATTTCAGTGCTCTGAGAAGGATGCTTCAGGCTCACTTAGCTGGTTTGAAATCACATGGCCTCAGGCAGCCCTGTCTTTATTGGGAGGATGATGGGAATCTGGGAATTAGTTCAAAAGCTGCAACCAACCATTTTCCCCCCTTTGTCTCTACTGTCTTTTATTTAGCTTCAGTTCCATCTCAGTACAACATTTAAGAACCATTCTAGAGAACCCAGGTCACAGAAGTTAGAGTTAATATCATCCTATTACTTTTTCTTTTCTTTCTCATGTACATGCTGATATAATACACAAATGTAAGGTTAGGACATTTGGAGGATGAAAAAAAAACCCTCCAGCTTTCGTTTGGTAATTTTGATCTTGTTTGGGGGAAAACGGGAGAAAGGGAGAGAGAAAAAGATAACTGGGTATATGTGAGAGACAGAGAGACAGAGACAGAGAGACAGAGACAGAGACAGAGAGACAGAGAGAGACAGAGACAGAGAGACAGAGAGAGACAGAGACAGAGAGACAGAGAGAGACAGAGAGAGACAGAGAGATTGAGACTTTAAGTGAGATCATGCAGAGGACACATGCAGTCTCTGCAGAAGGCCAAGAAAGAGGAGACTAGATATGCACAATGAAGAATGATTTCTGCGGTTGCCCATCAGTTCAGAAGCTATTCCCCAACACCAAAATTAATTAGTAGGCTACATTTATGTCTGCATTAGACCTGTCCCATAAAGTAGAACAGATCACTGGAGCTTTCAATCATCTCTGAACAGATTTACAGGGGGGCTTCTAGCACTGAAAATCCATTTTAATGTGTGAAGAAATGATTAATCCATTCAGTTACACTGGAAAGACCAGACAGGAAGAGATGACCTAAGAAGCAAATAAAATCACTGTCCTAAGGCTGAGGCAGAAATTGCATAATGAATATCCAGAGGGCAGGTGGCTGAGACACCAAAGTTCTTGAATGCACTGAAGCACACTGTCCCAGAAACTCTGCACTCTGGTAGTCCCAGTCATATTCTGATTTTGAATGTTACTCCTCACCTTCATACTCTTACTTTCTGGGGTATCAATCATGAGACACATTTTGTATCCATGTCAGGGGACATCTGTGATTCCATGTTCGGTTTCCTACTTCTCAGGGTGTCCAGGCAAAATTGCATACCAGGCTGGAAAAGGATGAAGTAGAGTCTGGAATGGGTAGGATCTATAAGACCCTGGCCTGGTCTCTGGGGATCTTAATGTTACTTCTGTTTTATACACAGGCCTTCACTGACAATCTTCACTGAAATGGGTTTCTTAGATGATCTTAGCTTGGGTACATACCTCTATTCCAAGCAGGACTGTATGTGTACATTTTATTAATGGTGGAAAAGGACTATAAATGGAAAGACCTTTGAGGGTGGGCAAAGAATTTTCAGTGTAAATGAAAATCATTGGCTAGAGTTTAAAGTACTACGAATGCTTCGTTTGTATGAAGAAACATTCCAGGAATCCCAGGTACTTGCTGGGCAGGTTCTTATTGAGAAAGAGTAAGTTGAACTTGTAGGTCTGCCAAGAACTACTTGACCTTCTCAAGATAGAAGGTGTAAAGAGAGGCTCTCCAGACAAAGTCAGAGAAAAGGAAGCCCTGCTGTGAAATGGAGTCCTCCATTTTGGACCTAGGCAGAAGAGCTATCCGGTCACAGTAGACTGCCACCTTTATTAGCAGGGTTTCCCCACACTATCTCCCTGAGTTTCTTTTTTGAGAGGATTAATGAGTAATAAAGCAACAAGTTTCAAGTTCTAGTCTCAATATTGGAGACGAAGACTGTTTTCAGTATATGTCAGATTATTAGTTGGATCATTGCTATACTTCAATATTATGAATGGCAAAACCGTCTAGTCTTCTTTCATTTTTGTGGTTGTTGTTGTTGTTGTTGTTACTGTTATCGTTCTTGATCTGGAACACAGTGTTACTGTGTGTCCTGTTCTGAGACTATCAAACTAGGTTGGAGGAAATGGCTTCTGGGAAGAAGTAAGGGCAGTACATTGGTTCCTAATCTCCATAGCACCTGATCTGGAGATAGGCTTCTAACTAAGGCACTTGGGAGGTTTTCTTCCTAGCACTCTTGGGTCACTTGCATGACTCAATTTCAGATGCCAAAATGCCTGATTTGCATATCATTGGCAGCATGACTCAACCTTTTCTCTGACTTCAATGGATATTCTAATCCCCTTCACTTATTTTCAGCCATCAGAATTGTATCCAATTTGTTCAGAGATTACTTAGTTCAGAGATTACTTGCCCACTTAAAATTTGCTTCAAGTTGAAGAACAAGGAAATAGCGTTATTTTTCTGTAGTCTATTTCTCTGAGCTCCAGTGAGGAGTCTCTGTTTATAGCTCTGAAGGGGATGTGTAGTTTACATGTCTGATGTCTAAGAGGACAGTAGGGGCTTTGTGTCAGTGATCAGCCTGACAAGTGCTTTTGAAACCAAGTGAACACAAGGAACCTTGGAATCACAAATTAGACCACATGTTTACAATCCAGACTTACAGAGGTGAATTCTTCTCACTGATTGTGCTAACCTCTGATAGTTAATTTCTAGTTTCTGTGGTTAGAGGTTTCTTACATTCTCTTGCCTAAATTTCTTATCTGCTCTTTCTCTCTAGTCATTTGATCATTTACTTATCCTTTATCCATTTGATCAGTAACTTTCCTAAGCTTTCACTATGTGCCAGGTACTTTCTCGGTGTCAGAAAGGCTCACATACTGTCATAGAGCGGGTAGGTCATCACAGCCATCCACCTGTGGTTTGATGTTTTCTCTCATCCATTCAGCTACTGGCACTGTTCTTGTCTAACTTCTGTACTGTCCCCTGCAAGGTTATTAGTATCAGATCAGCATTTCCTTTCTAGTTCTCATCATCATACTGCCATTCTTAGTTACTATATCTATTATATAAACTAGATTTTTTTTGGGATGATCTCAGGACCTAACTGGGAGTGATGGAAATGGAGATACTGGAGAAGTAGGATATAGTTAATCTTAATTTCATATCTGAGGTGTGTGCCAAGGGAACAGAGATTGAAAGTGGATCCTCATAAGACCTCATGGAAACCATAGCTGGAAAGAGCCTTACAACTTATCCCATTGATGTTGTAAAAATCAGAATTCTTCTTAACTACATCTTTAGCCAATCAAGATGAAGCCTCTTTAAAGTTTTCAGGGGCAGGGCATTCACACAGCAATACATTCATGGACTTCTATAGCAATTATATGGGCCTTCCATATACCATATATTCCCTATATCAAACTTTGCATAATTTTCTACAATGTTCTTTATTCTCCCATTACTGTTAGAATCAAAAAGAATGCCTCATTTATTCCCATGCACCAATCGTATTACTATAGATGTTTCAATTTAAAAATTATCCATTTTTCTTCCTTCCTTAGTCTAAGAACGAAGACCTCGTTCGGAAGAATACAGAATTCTCTTACGGAGCCAGAGTTATATTCTACCCTTGTCCTTGCCCTTTTTGCAGAGAACTGTTACTTCTATGATCAACTCCCATCTTCTTGTACAAAACTCTAATTGTTTCCCCTACTTCATGCAGAGAACGTTTATTAATCCGGTGGCATCAAGGTCAACTGTTAGAGAAATTGTGTCTGATGGTTGACTCATGTATAAAGGTGGCCTTTCTAACAGGATATGGGAAAGGGAGGATAAAAACCCCGTAGACAAAGGGCACAGAGTAGGCAGTTCTATATGGACATTCTACAATGTCACACAAGTATTTGGACACTAAGTCATATCACCAGGCTAGCCTCTCTCAATACACAGAAGCATTCCCAAGATAATTCAGTTTCCTCCCTTAACTTATTTAAAATTTGCCATAAAGTGTACTGGCATCAACTGTCACAGTTGATGAGTGTAGAGTTAAGGTGACCTCAACAGCAATTGGTGGCCTTTTTGAGGTTGTTTGCCCTAGGTTTTACAACTCCACCTGCTATGAAGGTTTCCATTAGTGGAAGGAAATTCTATTCCAAGAAAATTCTTCTCTATAGAGATTTCATGATGAGAGACTCAATAAAGACATTAGCTAATCATGAGTGGATTCCCCAAGCAACATGAAATGCTATTAGTAATCTAACTGGAAAGTTTTGTTCAAAAAGCACTGAGCCATTACTTATGTCAGATTCTAGAGACTGACTGTCCCTTTTAGTAGTTAAAATTCATGAGCTATAAATAGTAAATTCATTTAGCTAATGCTTTTATTTATTTATTGCACATCTCATGTGTACTAGTGTTTCATTGTACTTGAAAATAGTTTTATGCTTCTAACTGGTTAAAATTCCATTATTTCTTAAGTGACAATATTTTCACCATTGTGCCATTTTATTTAATTAAATAAATCATTTCTCAGAACCAACTAAGCATGCCTTTATACAAAAAGCATTGTGCAAAGTGCCAGCGTTGCAGAAGTAAATATAACTTGAATTTTCGGAGCTTACTGTTCTTTGCTTTGTCCACATATGCACATGCTCCAGTTGAAATAAGAGCCCTAAAATAGACTCAAAGAGAGGTGCTAAAGTTATAAAACAATAAATAGACAATAAAGCCATATGAAAGAGTATTCAGTTACAGTGCTGTAGTGTTAGAAAGACTTGTTCACTCCTCCATCGTTATAGCCAATGGTATTTAAACAAATTACACACCACAACTCAAATGCTTTTCTTTGTAGAATAAGAAAATCAGCATTCATTTGATAATATTTTTGAAAAGATTAAATAGTATCAAATTATTCTTATGCTATTTCATGCTAAGGTTATTTAAGAGCTTTTAGTATGTGGGAGAACCCACATAAAGAAACCAGTCATGAGACAGAGACCTGGCACAAGAGAGATGCCTAAGAATCAATTAGGGTGATCTGTGCTCTGACTCACTACGTTGGAGATCTGGAACTTGAAGAGGCCATCTTGTGTAGCCAAGCAGGAACCCTAGTGGAGTGATAGTGACATCTACCCACCTACAAAACTATCAACCAAAAATTTATTCTGTCTATAAAAATACAGGCAAGGAAAATCGAGCAGAGACTGAGGAAATGGCCAAACAATAGCCATCCCAACTTGAGACCCATGTCTAGGGCAACTATTAATGATATGGTTATGCTTGCAGAAAGGAGCGAGTTGTCCTCTAAGAGGCTCTACTCAGTGGCTGACTTCATTTTTTTATGACTCTTTGTCTGTCTGTCTGTCTGTCTGTCTGTCTGTCTATGTGTGTGTGTGTGTGTGTGTGTGTTTGTTCAAGTGTGCTTAGGACATTTGTGGAGATGAGAGGACACTATTTGGGAATCAAGAACATTTTTCATTTTATTGACAAATGTGTTTATTTGTATATGAGTGCCTGCATATAAGCATGTGTAAGTGCTTCCATGTCTGCTACCCACTAAGAACAGAAGAATGCATTCAGGATCCCTTGAAACTGAAGGTACATATCATTATGAGATTCTGTGTAAGTGTCAAAAACTGAACCTGTATTCACTGCAAGAGCCATTTCTCCAGTTCTCTTTATTTTATTCATTGTTGCTGAGAGATAACCTTCCTTCCCCTTAGAGCAAAGTTTGCTCAGAAGATTATTTTAACATGAGTTATTCTAGAAGTATACTTTTGGACTTACTGAAACTTATGAATTCAGAGGACATTTATTGGAATCTTATTAAGCCTCAGATGTTTTCCCGGCTCCAATGTCACAAACTTATACAAGAGATCATTCTTGCCTCAGAGACTCTATGGTTTGAAGTTTTAGATTGAAAAATTGATGTGATGCTGAGGGAATCCAGAGAAGGAAATGACCATTGTGTTCAGGAAAGAAGAAAATGACCAACTGCTAGTGTGAATAACACTTCCTTTCTTTCTCAGGACAGGTATTTTCATAGTGTTCACTTACCAGAATCTATGGAGTGCTCATGTCTATGTTTGTACACTCTTTTAGTAGTGGCAATGCATTGGCTGTTATACACTCAATAGATAAATTTTAGCTTATTGGGTCAGGTACTATTCTAAGCATTTCATAAACATTATCACTTAATAATCATGGTGATTATTAAATGATATTATTTTGTGGACTATGCACTATTTTACATAATAAATAATAGTTTACAAAAAAACCTAGGCCAAATGAAAATTAGATACTTCTATCATATTAATTAACAGAACAAGACTTAGTTGTGAATATTTTTCTATTATCTATTTTCTTTTTTGTTATCCTTCTTCCCATTTAATTTTGTGATCTAAATCTCTTTTTATCCCTTTGTAACATTATATTCTATTTTGTCTATGGCCATATCACCATGAATGTTGTACCTGATCTCATTTTCATGTTTTCTAATTTAACTCTATTTCCCTTTCTTTCTCTCTCTCTCTCTCTCTCTCTCTCTCTCTCTCTCTCTCTCTCTCTCTCTCTCTCTCTCCCTCCCTCTGTCTCCCTCTCTCTCTTTCTCTCTGTCTCTGTCTCTGTCTCTTTCTTTGTGTGTGTGTGTGTGTGTGTGTGTGTGTACATGTGCCAGATTTGAACACAAATCTTTAGGCAAAACAAGTAATTTTATACTTGCTGAAACATTTTACAAGCTCCCAAGCTTGATATTTTTAAGGGTCTTATTATACACTAATTTTGCAAAACTATGAATTTAGAAAAGTAAGACAATAATTTTATATTCAAAAATTAAGTATTATTAGTAAGACCTCCTCCTAGGGTCTATGACCTGTGAGGAGGTCTTAGTCATAACTTACTACCCATATTTCAACAAATCTCTGAACCCTGCCTGAGAAACTTTTATGTAGTAGATAGTGATTAGCACAGTGCCAACAACTAGTCAAGGTGAAGAAAATAAGAGACTGAAAAATGTGCACCTCAATGCTCAAAAATCATTGCAGAAAATGGGGTGGGGAAGAAAGAGCATACAACTACAAGGACATAATGTCTTCTGGACACAGCAGGCAGCTGTACACATGAACTTACAGAAGTTGTGACAACAAGTATAAAACCTTTATAAGCCCAAGGTAGAGTAAAACCCAGCATAGATAGTAGAGTTGGACACATAATCTTTCCTCAAGTTATGGAGCTATTGGCAATTGTTAGCTGCTGGGAGAGGGACATAGAGTTTTCTATAAGAGTGTGACCCTTGGTAAGCTGACCACTACCCAGGGGATGACCCCATGTCTGAGGATATTTTGATAGTACAAATTGTTCTTGCAGGATTAAACAGATAATGACCCAATATTGAGTGGGCAAGAAAGGAGGAATGGATCTGAGAAGAATTGGAGGAGGGGTTGAATATAATCCATCACAGTGTATGAAACTCTCAAAAGATCAAATAAAAATATTGAAAATATTTTAAATTAGTTTCAGCAGGTCTGAAAGATATTACCTCCTTACGATGAAAAACAACTCTAGGAGGCTGGAAGAAAGACACCTAAGCACCCATCTTGACAACATGGCTAGCCAGGTACAAGATAGTCAAGTACCTGTCATGGTCATCACTATGATAGACCAATATGTGATGGAGAGATGGAAAAGATGAAATACAGGTAAAGAGATGGAAGAGAAAGCAAAGCCAAGAGGTTCCTCACTGTGGAGATAGAAGTGGAGAGTCAATAGTGGTGAGGAATAGGCATATATGAGCACCAAGTGCAATGTTTAGGTTTGTGGTCCTGCTGCATCTGGGCTCTGTATTGATGTCTGTGGACTGAGTTACCACTTAAGTTCAAGTAGTTGTCCATGGTCTGTGTAGCTACCAGAGACCATGTGGATTCTTGAGGGCCACATTGTAATGAGGGGACATGATAATCTGAGTGGCCTACCTGAGTCTCTGAGGATATAGAGATCTGCATTTTTGTGTGGGGCCATGTCCATACAACCATGGACTCATGGTTCTATAGCAACCCAGGTCTATGTTGATATCGCAGGCCTTTGTTACCACCAAAGGCAATGCAAGTGTCCCTGGTCTTGACTGCCACCTGAGGCACTGTGTTCATCTGGCTCCACCCCTTCCTGGCCACCACACTCTGGAGAGCTGGCCCTACCCTTTGTCTGGACAGAACAGTAGAACTGACCCTGATGGAGGGAAAGAGAGAGAGAGAACCAGCTGGCCCCCAGGGCATGAGTATGTGAGAGCTGGATGGGTCTTTGGATAGTGCAATATATGTCCTATACTTTCTTTACATACTTTGAAAGAACAACTCTCAACTTCATATGAAACCAAAGAAAACAAAATCAGAATAACTAAAATAATTCTGTACAAAAAAGGGATGTCTACAGGTATTACCATCCCTGATTTCAAGCTGTACTACAAAGCAATAGTAATAAAAACTACATGGTATTGATATAAAAAGAGACAAATTGGTTTGTGAAATTGACTTGAAGGCCCAGAAATAAACCCACATACCTGTGGACACGATTTTTGACAAAGAAGCCAAAACCATACAATGGAAAGAGAGAGCATCTTCTATAAATGGTGCTATTATAAATGGATGTTTGCATGCAGAAGAATACAAATAGATCTGTATTTATCACCCTGTACAAATGTCAAGTTCAAGTGCATCAAAGCCCTCAACATGAAACTAGATATGCTAAATCAAATAAAATAGAACGTGGGGAATAGTGTTGAACTCATTAGGATAGAAGAAAACTTCCTGAGAATACTAATAGTTCAGGCAAAATGATCAACAGTTAATAAATGGGACCTCACGATACTGAAAAGCTTCTATAAGGCAAAGGACATTGTCAATAGAACAAAAATTGCTGCCTACAGAATGGGAAAAAACTTCACCAAATGCTCATCTGACATAGGGCTAATATCCATAATATATAAAAACAAAACTCTCAAGAAGTTAGACACCAACAAACCAAATAACCTAACTAAACAAATTTCTCAATAGAAGAATCTCTAATGATCGAGAAACATTTAAAGAAATGTTCATTGTCCTTAGTCATCAGAAAAATACAAATTAAAACACTTCTGAGACTCCACATTACACCTACCAGAATGGCTAAGATGGCCAAGTCTGTCATCAACGGGAGGAGAGGCCCTTGGCCCTGTGAAGATTCTGTGCCCCAGTGTAGGGGAATGCCAGGGCCAGTAAGCAGGAGAGGGCGGGATGGCGAGCAGGGCGAGGAGGAAAGAACAGGGGTTTGTTCTTGTTGTTTTTGTTTGTTTGTTTGTTTGTTTTTTGGAGGGGAAACTGGGAAAGGAGAAATCATATGACATGTAAATAAAGAAAAAGCTAATAAAAGAATTAACACTAAAAAAAAAAATCTCAAAACGTGAGAGCACATGCTGGTGAGGATGTGGAACAAGGGGAGCACTCCTCTATTGCTAATGGGTATGTAAACTTGTATAACCCCTCTGGAAGTCACGTTTGCAATTTCTCTGAAAATTGGGAATTGTTTACCTCAAGACACCAGCTATATCACTCCTTGACACTTATTCAAAAGATGATCCATCATACCACAGCCAGAAATTGCAAGCAAGGCAGATGGCCCTCAGGTGAAGAACGGACAAAGAAAATGTGATAGATTTACACAGTGGAATACTACACAGCTGCTAAAAACAAGGGCATCATGAAATTTGCAGGTAAATGGGTCAAACTAGAAAGTATCACCCAAACCCCAAATGGTATGTATTGTATATATGCATTTATACATGGATTTTAAGTTTTAAAGGCTTGAAAATTATCACCACTCTTGCCTTCATCTAGGCTGGACTTTGGAAAAGAAAGAAGCCTTTAATAATGAATATTAAATTAAGACTTACCTAGTTGTGTTTCACTCAATATGTCCTGGGTATTCCAGTGACAGTCACTGTCGAATCATAAGATTTATTCTTAGTGCAGCACTATGATACAATAAATAATAATAATAATAATAATAATAATAATAATAATAATAATAATAATAATAATAGGGCTCATGTCCAGAGCAGACCTTGGGCGCAAGCTCCGCAGCCAGTCCCACAACACCCAGAGGAAGCTCCACTCCCAGGCACTCTGACACACCCAGGATCAGAGGTGAGGAGGAACCAACATCTGTCCCAACACTGGGAGTAACTGGGATCAGCGGGACCAGGCACACAGGAACTCCACCAGCCCAGTGACTTGGGTTCCTTCCAGTCTCTCTGGGTTGGTATTCTGAGCAGGCCTTGGGCACAAGCTCTGCAGCCAGTCCCACAACACAAAGAGAAAGCCACACTCCCAGGTGATCAAACAAGCCCAGGATCACGGGATCACAGAATCACAGGATCACAGAGACAGCTTGACTCTGAGGAGTATTGACACAATCAGGATCACAGGAAGGACAGGCTCCAGTCAGATTTAGCAAGGGCAGGTAGCACTAGAGATAACCAAGAAAATAAACAACACAAACCAAGGTCACTTGGAATCATCAGAACACAATTCTCCCACCATAGCAAGTCCTGGACACACCATCACACTGGAAAGGCAAGATTCAGATCTAAAATCACTTATCATGATGATGATACAGGACCTTAAGAAAGACATAAATAGCAACCTCAAGGAAATACAGGAGAATACAGGTAAAGACCTAGAAGCTCTTAAAGAGGAAACACAAAAATCCCTTAAAGAACTACAGGAAAATAC
>NW_022196899.1:10809966-10814966 GCF_008632895.1 Mastomys coucha
AAGACTGTTAAATTGATTGTTGTTTTATATCAAACAACTTTAATAATACTTATTTTTATTGTTATAATGTTTTATAAATTTTAAGGAATATGACAAAAAGATATTGTAGGTATTGAAGGGGGTCTCTGAGAGGAGTGGGGGTACAAAAGGGAAACAAAAATGTGATTCAATTCTATTTACTTAAAATATGTTTTTAAATGTTCACAAATTCAGATAAATTGAAATCATGTAACTTTTCTCATCATAATGCAATATAAGTTTAAAGTTAAAAAAATAATAATTATAATAATAATAGCAATAGTAACAACAATGGCAACAGTTTTTGATTTTTTGTTTGCTTGTTTGTTTTCTTTGGTTGGTTGGTTTTTTGAGACAGGGTTTCCCTGTGTAACCCTGGCTGTCCTGGAACTCACTCTCTAGAGTAGACCTGGCTGGTCTCGAACTCAGAAATCTGCTTATTCTGCCTCCCAAGTGCTGGGAGTAAAGGCATGCACCACCATTGCTAGCTTTCGTTTTTGTTTTTTACTCCAATACTCAATCTTAACTATTTTAGCTATTTATTTTGGTTGCACTAAACACTTAACACTTAACACACTCACCAATATCATCTCTAGTACTCTTTTTACTTGTAAAATGAACAATATATGCAATAAATAATCAATTTTTATTCCCATTTTCCTCCCATACTAAGCAAGCCCCCAGTATGCCTTCTGTCTATGTGATGTTATTTTAAGCACCTCATTGTGAAATCACAGCATACAGTTACATTTCTGAACAACTGACTCATTTTTATCACTAGTGTACAATCATCAAGGCACATATGTATCTGCATAGTATATGTCAGGTTTTTCTTTTCAAGACAAATGCATTATTGTATGTATGTATAACACACACATACATATATGTGTGTGTATGGATCACTTTCCTTACCAATTCATGATCAATGGATATATACATATTGTTTCTACTTTGGCAGTTGTGATGCTGCTCTGAAAACAATGTACACATACCTATTAAAGTCCTTGCTTTTAATTCTTTTGGAGAGACACCCCAAACTGGAATTGCTAGGACACATGATAACTTTTTTAGTTGTTAGTTATTCAAGACATTTGTATTTTTTTTCTGCTGAGGTTGGATTGGTTTTTATTTTCACACATAGGCCCCAAGAGTCTCAATTACTCTAGATCTCCACCAATGTGAGATGTTTATTTTGTTTTTACTTTTATTCTGATGGATACAAAGTGGAATTTTCTTATTTTAATTTTTATTTCTCTAAAGATTAATGTTTTAAACATTGTTTCATGTGCCAATTAGTTATTTATGTGTCTCCTTTGAAAAATGTCAACTCACTTCCTTCATCCAATTTAAATTCAGGTTGTTTCTTTCATTACTATTTTTAAGAATCCCTTATATATCTGACTATTAATCACTTATATACATAGTTTGTAAACATTTTATCTCATCACTTGTCCTGCCACTTTACTCTGATGATGTCTTCTGATACACAAAACTAATTTAAGAAGGTTTGAGGGCACACAGGAAGAGCTGAAGCAGGGGAAGAGGGGCAAAATGGTACAAATATAGTACTCAGATATGAAGTTCTAAAAAAAAAAAAAAGAAAAAAATCCTAAAGAAATAAGCTAACCCAGAGTCCTGTGTCTTTGGTTTTCTTTTCATTTCTTTTACATTGTGCATCAAGTCTGAAAAGTAAGTGCAATGTTTACGTTCAAGTGTTGTTATAGCTTTAAGGTTTTTTATTATATTTTTAACTATTATGAGTTACTTTCTGTATATGGAGCTAGTTCAGTCCAACTTCATTCATTTGTTTATATTTGTGCATGAGAATACACAAATGTATCAGATGTACATTCATACTCACAATATTTGTTAGGAAGATTGTCTTTTCCTGTTGAGTTATAATCTTACACTCATTAAGAATATTTTTAAATTTATTTATTCTATGCACATGAGAGTCTTGCTTGTGTTTATATTCATGTACCTCATGAGCTTGTTGCTCATGAAGGTCTGAAGAGGGTGTTGATTCTTTGAAACTGTCATTGAAGACTATCATGAGTCACCACATAGGTGTTGAGAATCAAACTAGTGTTCTTAACCACTGAGTAATATTTACACTTTCCCAAGTTTTAACATTTCTTTAGAAAATTATTGACTATATTTGTGAGGATCTTTTAATTTATATCATTTATTTATTTATTTGCTTATTTGTTTATTTATTTTTTGTATATGCCATGGCCATGTGTGGAACTTAAAGGACAGTTTTAGAGTATATCATCTCTTTCTTTATTCTGAGTTCTCAAGTCAAACTCTGGTGCTAGGCCTGGCTCCAAGTGCTTTTATCTGCCTAACCATCTCTACAGCCTTTTCTATGTACATATGTCTGCTTAATAGCATATTGTTTTGATTATTTAATTTTGGAATACATTAAAAAATCAGAAGTATGACTCCTTGAACACTGCTTTTTCTTTTTCAGGATTGTTTTGGTAATTCAATATTCTTTAGAATAATCTTGAGAGTCCATATGATAATATTTTTGTTTGTTTGTTTGTTTATGGAAAAAATAAGGTGTTCACAATGAACTAAACTAAATTGGTTGACAATTTTGGAATCTATTGACAGTGTCAACAAAATTAAGTCTTCCAATCCACGAAGTACATTTTTCTCTTTATTTGGATCCCAAATTTCTTTTGGCAATAGTATGTCATTTTCAGTGAACAAGTTTTTCAATTTCTTGGTTAAGTTAATCCCTAAGCACTTTATTTGGCTTGAAAAGACAGAAAATGAAACTGCTTTCCTAATCTCCTTTGTGAATCTATAGAAATGAAAATGACTTTTCTGCATTGACATTGTATCCTACAATTTTGGTGAATTAACTGCATACTTCTCAAAATTTAATGAGATATTATGATCGTACTCACGGGATAGTACATCCCATTGGTGACTTCACCTTTTAAATGTATTCTAACAGCATAGCTATGAGTAACAAGGCCTTTAATTCACTGATATTTAGAGGTGCTCAAATCATAGCTGGATTCTAAAAGTGAGTAAACTGCTACTCGATTATAAAAAAAACAAAACAAAACTAGAGAACTATATTGGTAAATCTAATGTAGTTGAGACAAGATGACAGTATTTTCTTCAGTTGTATAATACACATGAGACGATCATACTGTATATATATACTCTTGATAATTTTACCCACTTCATAAGTTTCTTAGCCTACCATGTGATTATTTTATTTCTTACATAAAGAAACAAAGTCATCAGTGAGTTGCTTGGTGCTATAGGCCATTTGCAAGCCTACCTCATTTCTACACCATGGCTGCAGAAAGAGCCCTTATCTGGGTCATACTGTTCTCATAGCAAGGTGTTATGTTGACACAGAACAACCACTGCTTCTGTTAACACGACAAGGCATAATGGTGTAGCATAGGTATGTATAATCTGCTTACAGGAGAGATCAGAAGAATGATTTCTAGCAACAGTAAGATGTATCAAATGAATAACCAGGAAAGATTAGCTTCAGTACGTTGGTCTTTTGGTACTTGGGAATCATGGGGAGGAAAAGCTCTTCGATTGCAGCAGAAGCAAAAAGCAAAGGCTCTGAACATGTCCCATGTCCATCTTTTCCTAATTATATCATGTCATTTTACCACTGAAATTAAAAAATGAATTCAATATTTAAAATGAAACTATGATTAGAAATGCAATGAGTATAACAGTATTAAATATGCAAAGGTATGCAAATGTAAATTATGTAATTTATCTTTCTGACATACCTTGTCTGCAGAGACTTGTGCTGATGTAATTTCATCTTGTTTAGTTTGCAGATAAAAAGATAGTTCCTAATACCATATAAATTACATTGTGAAAAGGTCTTCTTCAGTGGGGGAGGGGACTGGTAGCTGGGCTTCTTATTAGCACAATGAACCATTATTAAAGGAATTGGGGTGAGGCAGTTTGGTCTAACCAGGCCTTTCATATTGATTGTGTTAGGAATTTAGCCCTAAATTTATTTTATCTTTCTTTGAATTGCTCACTTAACCATGTTACAGATGACTGGTAGCAGTTGTACTCTGGAAGTCTGCTCTCAGCTATCTCCTTTTGCACAGTAACAGAGAATCATTTCTCTGTGCCAAATATCCTCGGTTGGTCATTGAAAAGTCTAAGATAGTAAGGTCTGAAAATTGAGACATTGAAAGGACATTGAAAGGAAAACAACTCTTAGCTATATTCAGGACTTTGTCTTTTTAACAGTTTCACAGAATCCTTATAAGGAATGTTTTCAAATTTGAAGTTACTTTTAGCTTAGTTTTCTTCAGTAAATGAAATAGAAGTACCAACCTTCCAACACTGTCAAGGTTGATGTGAATATGAAAGCATACATTGAAATGTGTAATTATGTTTTTCTTTGGATTTCTTTGCAGCTAATAAGAGATGAATGTCTTTGTTTATTGCTGTCTTGGAAAATTAAGTAATTTAATGGTATTCTAAATTGTTGGTTGAAGAATAAAGTCAAGTTTCATCATTATTCAAGAAGACATCTGTTATGGGGAAATATTAAAAAAAAAACCTGCCAACTCTCCATTCTGTTCATGCTTCCCTGCTCCTCCTAGCCTGCCAACACTCTGCAGCTAGACCCCTACCACCCCCAGCATCTGGATCACTTATCCCGAGAGCCACTCGTTCCCTCTCTGCTATAAGCCCTATAGCCATTGGTCCCACACTCCTGTAACCAAATAGATCCTCCATTCTCGGGGTTTGATAACATAATACCCAGTAGCCAGGAGAAATCAGACTCTTAATGCTTAATTAACCAATCAGGTTTATGTATCAATAGTATCAAAATTTACAAGATGCCAATACAATAATTTCAGAGCCAATTGATAATGGTAAAACTTAATCCCAATATTGCCAACCTTGTGAAATCATAGTTACTTGTGGCTGGAAAATGCCACATGGATCTTCTGTCATGGTTCTCC
>NW_022196899.1:10818802-10841514 GCF_008632895.1 Mastomys coucha
TTCTTTCCAGCTTCTGGCTATTATAAATAAGGCTGCTATGAACATGGTGGAGCATGTGTCCTTATTACGTATTGGATCATCTTCTGAGTATATGCCCAGAAGTGGTATTACTTGGTCCTCCAGTAGTACTATATCCAGTTTTCCGAGGAACCACCAAACTGATTTCCACAGTGGTTGTACAGGCTTCATTCCCACCAGCAATGAAGGAATGTTCCTCTTTTTCCACAAACTCGCCAGCATCTGCTCTCACCTGAGTTTTTGATCCTAGCCATTCTGACTGGTATGAGGTGGAATCTCAGGGTTGTTTTAATTTGCATTTCCCTGATGATTAAGCATGTTGAACATTTCTTTAGTGCTCCTCAGCCATTTGGTATTCCTCTTTGAGAATTGTTTGTTTAGCTCTGTAAGCCATTTTTTAATAGGGTTATTTGGTTCTCTGGAGTCTTAAATTCTTGAGTTCTTTGTATGTATTAGATATTAGCCCTCTATCAGATGTTGGATTGGTAAAAATCTTTTCCCAATCTGTTGCTTGCCATTTTGTCCTACTGACAGTGTCCTTTGCCTTACAGAAGCTTTTCAATCTATGAGGTCCCATTTGTCAATTCTTAGTCTTAGAGCAGAAGTTATTGGTGTTCTGTGCTCGAGGCTCTTCCCCTCTTTCTTTTGTATTAGTTTCAGTGTATCTGCTTTTATGTGGAGGTCCTGGATACACTTGGATTTGAGCTTTGTACAAGGAGATAAGAATGGATTGATTTGGATTCTTCTATATGCTAGCAGCCAGTTAAGCCAGTACCATTTTTTGAAAATGCTGTCTTTCTTTCCACTGGATTGTTTTAGCTCCTTTTTCAAAGATCAATGACCATAGGTGTGTGGGTTCATTTCTAGGTCTTCAATTCTATTCCATTGATCTACCTGCTTGTCACTGTACCAATACCATGCAGTTTTTTTTATCACAATTGCTCTGTAGTACAGCTTGAGGTTACAGGTGGTGATTTTTCCAGATGTTCATTTATAGTTGAGAATAGTTTTCGCTATCCTAGGTTTTCTGTTATTTCAGATGAATTTGCAAATTGCTCTTTTTAACTGTGTGAGAATTGAGTTGGAATTTTGATGGAGATTGCATTGAATCTGTAGATTGTTTTTGGCAAAATGGCCATTTTTACTATGTTAATCCTGCCAATCCATAAGCATGGGAGATCTTTCCATCTTCTGAGATCCTCTTCCATTTCTTTGTTCAGAGTCTTGAAGCTCTTGTCATACAGATCTTTCACTTGCTTGGTTAGAGTCACACCAAGGCATTTTATATTATTTTGACTGTTGTGAAAGGTGCTGTTTCCCTAATCCAATCAAAAAAAATGGGGTATAGAACTAAACTGAGAATTTACAACAGAGGAATGTCGAATGACTGAGAAGAACTTACAGAAATCTTCAAAGTCCTTAGTGATCAGAGAAATGCAAACCAAAACGACTGTGAGATTCTACCTTATACCAATCAGAATGGCTAAGATCAAAATCTCAGGTGAAAACACATGCTGGTGAGGATGTGGAAAACGTGGAAAACTCCTCCATTGCCTGTGGGATAGCAAAGTACTACAACCATTCTGGAAATCAATCTGGAGGTTCGTCAGAAAATTGGAAGTAGATGTACCTGAAGACCTAGCAATACCACTGTTGGGAATATGCACAAAAGATGCCCCACCATGCCACTAGGGCACATGCTCTACTATGTTCCTCTACCAGGAGGAAAACAGGGCTTCAAAGGAGGGTGGGGGTTGGCATCCCACAGTCAAAACTCTGACCCATAATTGTTCCTGTCTGAAAGAACTGCAGGGATGGAAATGGAAAGGAGCCTGAGGACAGAAGGTCAAGCAACAGGCCCAAAGTGGGATCCAACTCAAGGGGTGGTCCCAAGGCCTGACACTATTACTAAGGCTATGGAGAGCTCCCCAATAAGGACTTAGCATAACTGTATTCTGGAAGACCCAATAAGCAGCTCCAAGCTTCAGATGCAGATATTTGCACACAGTCAGTGGACAGAAGCCGCTGACCCCTGTGGTTGAATTAGGGAAAGAAGTTGAGGAGGAGAGTGACCCTGTAGGTGGACCATCAGTCTCAATCTGGACCCTGAGATCTCTTAAATACTGGACTACCAAAAAGGTAGCACACACCAGCTGATATGAGGCCCTCAACACATATACAGCAGAGGACTGCCAGGTCTGTGTTCAATCAGGGATGATACACCTAACGCTCAAGAGACTGGAGACCCCAGGGAGTTTAGAGGTCAGGTAGGGTGGGGGTGTGGGGGACATCCTTGTGGAGACATGGAGTGGGGAGTAGTTATGGGATGTGGAACAGTCAGAGGATGTACCAAAGAGGGGGAATAAAATCTGGAGTGTAAAAATAATAATAAAAATAAAGAATATTATAGATTAAAAAAAGAATTAAGAATTAAGAACGAGCAACTAGGAACTTAGAGAACTCTCAGCTGAGCAATTTAGATTAATAGAGTTCCCCCTCTATTCTTTTCTCTTGGAAATAAAGATTAGAATATCTTTTCAAAGTGTCCGTTTTCACTGTCCTTTTTTTTTTCTTCCTGCAAGTGACTTTCTTTAGCTGACGAAGAGTTAAATAAACTCCAAGTCTTACAGCACAGGCGAATTCCTGTAGTGAAAAACAAAACAAATCAAACTTATAAGGACCTCTTTACTTAATTCCCTGTTGTTAGGTTATATGTGTTAACCTCAAAATAAGTAAGAAACTTTTTAGAATTTTTAGAGACCAGCAGTTTCAGCATCCACATAGTTAGAAAGTCTAAAGGTCAGAGATTATCAGGCTTCTGCCCTATGTCCAGTTCTGTGTCTCACAGCCAGGGAGTCTCCCAGCAGATAACACTACTCCCAGAGAACTCCAAGGTCAGGACTTTTTTTACCTGACACATTACCTGGCTCAAATGAATTTTTGAAACGAATGCAAAGACATTATGCCTTATTTCTGGAAACTTCTGGAGGAAAAAGAAAGACTCTGTCTACTAGTGTTGTTCTTAAATGATTCAGTATACTA
Source organism: Mastomys coucha (assembly GCF_008632895.1). Lineage (NCBI taxonomy): Eukaryota > Metazoa > Chordata > Mammalia > Rodentia > Muridae > Mastomys > Mastomys coucha. Next base: position 10,821,863 of record NW_022196899.1, read on the forward strand.
ACTAACTAGTTCACAACATATATTTTAGTAACAAAATTATCAAAACAGTAGATATTTCTATGTCTAATGCTATGTTTTGTTATGTTGATACTGTTATTTTGAACACCTACTGAAGTTGTGCATAAATTGAAGATGCCCAAGGTCATATCACATGATTTGCATTTTGGCATTGCCAAGCTCTAAACCCATTCTCTCTGCTCTTCCTCATGCACAGTGCTCCAGAATCAGATGGTTTCTATTTCGTTTTGGTTCATCCATTGAAATGTCTAGCAACACCGCTCCCCCAAATCGATGGTTCTTACCTGGGGTGATTTTGTGGTCAAAGTCCCTTGTATCAATTTTCTATGTTTTTTGTTGGAATACTTGGGGGTAGCACAACTTGGACCTAGCTGCTGCAGGGTACCACATGTGCATTAAACAACAACACAGCAATGAATGACTGACTCAGACCGTGAGCAGTGTCCGAGCTCCAGATCTTATGAGCTGCTTAATCCCTCAGCCATTTTTGCATTTTCTTATGCTGGAAATGTTTTGTCTAGCATCATATGATCCCTTTTTATTTCTAGAAAATTAGAGAAACTGAATAATTAATGCAGTCTTCCCATTATTGAACTTTCATTACTGCCTATTTGTGGAAATGATTATCTAGAGCACACTGAGCATTGAATTAGATCTTGTTTCTATTAGGAGTGTATATACACTTTGGCAGACTGCTTCATGAAAATGGGAAAGTGAAGCTGCCGGGGAACAGCCATGCTGGGTCTCACACTCACCAGAAAAGGGAGTGGACACTTACCAGTTCCTAAGGTTAATGAGGAAACAGAAGTCCATTTCAGCAGAAGAACAATGGTTGCCAGGAGTGGAGTCTCAGGTTCCTTTCTGCCTAGCCAAGGAATGTTATGATGAAATCGCAGTTCAGTGTGGGAGCAAGTAGAGAACATCAATTTTCAAATCTACCAACAGTAGGAAGTAATTTGTGATTACTGATAGAACTCCACTATCAATGCACCCAAAGGCACAAACTCTCTCTCTCTCTCTCTCTCTCTCTCTCTCTCTCTCTCTCTCTCATCTCTCTGTTTCTCTGTCTCTCTCTCTCCTCCCCCCCTCTCTCTCACACACACATACACATACACACACAGTAGCTTGCTTTTTACTGCTCTATAATCCTATAGCTGACGTAAGATCTTTAGTGTTTCGCTTCTCATGTAAACATAATTCTAAAAAGAGTCAGTTTGGTGTCTTCTGTATACTTGCAGCTTCCTTCATTGTTGAAAAAGAAAGAAATACTTTATTTTTTATTTTTCTTGAAAAACAGAATTAATTGGTTCATATCTGCCAACCTTTTTGAAAATATAGCTCAATAGATTCTCCTAGTACCAAAGAGCACATAATTCATGAACAAACAAACTTTCAAAATATTGAATTCTTGGATATTTAATTCCCTAAGTGAAGCTTTAATACGGAAAAAAAGGATTTGAGGACCCTCCTGACTGCATTACCAAAGAGCAGCCACAAGATGGGGTGTGAGGAACACAATTGCCTTTAGAATTGGCCACTGCCTAACAGGGCAACATGCATCGACAACCTCTTTGTATTGTGAAGCGGAGGACCTGAGACTGAAAGCAATCACTTGCATCGTGGTTTCACATTCTATCCACATGGAAGGGAGGAAAGAAAGGTTCGGAAATTCCTGTGAGGTTACTACGATAGCGTCTCAATGCAGCTCTGGGCATAGTGAAGTCAGGGCAGATAGGCTTTTGCTGAGTTGATTTACCTGGCATTTCACTGCGCTAGAGACAGCCAAGGCTGCTCCACAAATTGGGGTTTGAGTAGAATCGTATTTCCAAACTTGAAAGAATTTGGCATGATGGTTTTGTTTTCCACTGGCATGTTTAAAGGAAGAGAAAGGAAGAGGAGGAAGAGGGAGGAAGAGAAGGAAGAGGAAGAGGGCTAAGGCTACGATGACAATGAGGACAAAGCATTTTTTACTTTCAAAACAGACCCCCCCCCCAAAAAAAACCCCAAGCCCAGGTCTTCCCATCCATTCACGTGTCGCTATCACAAGTGGGTGTGTCACAGAATTGGAATGCTCAAGAACTTCACAAAAGGCCACATATTGAAATCAAGTAGGACAATCTTGGAAAAGGGGAGGAAGATTGAATATGGTGCCCCTAGAGAGCAGTGATTCTGCTCTAAATCAGAGTCACCTGGCATACTTTCTCATCCAGACACACATAGTAGGCTCCACCACTACCCTCCACTCTGTGCAGCAAGGTTGAGATGGGGCCAGAGGATGCTCATTTCTATGAAGTCCTCAGGCAATGTTGATGCTTCAGATGGGGAAGCTGCTTTGAGAACCACTCCTTTGGTGATTGCACTAACATCCCCTGTACAGTGCAGAGTTGGGCTTGGGAATCTATAGGTCACAAATAACAATTCCAGTGTCTTTCTCCATGCAAGTGGGTCCTGAGCCATGGAACCTAGAAAGCTGAAATTCTTTCATACTCACACTGCCTTTAGACTGGATGCCTGTACTAAAGAGATGTGTAAATTGAATAAAACCCTTAGATGCCTCTTCTCTTTCACAGAGTATTTCAAAACATGGGGCTTTTCTGAAAACAGTCAACTTATCCTGCTAATGCCTGTGACTTTATTCTTAAATCTTAATACACTGAGACTGAGCAGGTAGATGCATTGTAAATGGATGCAGCTTGATCACAGTTCCTGAATTTTCTCCACTTCCAGAAGACCAGGATAAGTGAGTAAATCTCTCTGTATATTCTCAACTACAAAATGGGGACAACAGCTTGACTTTCCTTTCAAAGCGTGTGTGTGTGTGTGTGTGTGTGTGTGTGTGTGTGTGTGTGTGTGTGTGTAGGCTAAATGAGTTACTACTTGAATGATAATTAGAACACTGTAACACACATAGAAATCTAAACAAATATTAGCAATCCTTTTCATTTCTAGCCTTTAATTCTAGCATGAGAATCCTTGGAATCATTGATTGTTGATTGCAAAGGTACTGGGACACTGAGAGTCTTGTGACATTACTTTTAAACCTTTTACCTGATAAAAAGATAAGGCTGTGCAGCCCTGCAGAGGCCACTGAAAAGTCAATTACGAAATTTTAGCTGTAAAGGTGTCCAGATTATCTGAGCAGTTCAGAGATTTTGTAGCTTATCAGAAAGCTATGTGCTCATCTTACCTGTGTAAAGGATTAGGGCCGTCTGTAGAGCTTGATGCCTCATGGACAACAGCAGGCAAAGAGGACTTTTAACCAGATAAAGGATCTCTCGGAGTTAGATATGGTTAGAAATTTACTTATCATGGTTGAACTGAACCCCAGTCCTCTGGAAGAGAAGCAAGTCTTATTAGCAGCTGACCCATCTTTTCAGGCTATGTACTCTTTAAGTGTCTATGATAGGTAGATATTCTAAGGACTTGGGGCTCAGGATTGTTTATCTCTCTGAGAGTGTTATTTCAAAGATGGCCTCAAGTAACTAGGATAATCACTCTCACAGTGCCCTGAAGAGGGACAGTCTGTGACATCTGTGTCTTTTTTTTTTTCTATTTTTTCTGATACACAAAACAACATTGCTCAGAGTCAGGTGTGTGTGGATGATATTTGCATTTTGCCTCACTCTTCTCTTCTGCCTTCATCTAACCTTCCCTCCTGCTCCTGGATCCACAACCAAATTCAGATGCCTAGGTCACACCCTTGTAAGTATATCTATAACAATATTGGCTGAAAGACATCTACTATTTCTCTTACTAAATTGTTAACTGCATCTTTTTTGGCCTACCTCCAGAGTACTAACTAGTGAGTTTCCTAGAGTGGATTTAGTAAACATTTATTACAAGCACAAATCATTGTTGACATTGCTGTTAAAGACTGATTCGTCAGATGTTGTATCTTCTAGCATGAAGGATGCAGAGTTCTTTGAGATACTGTTGTAAGAATAGCGATAACCAATACGTTTTAATATATAATATTTTTGGAGACTGCTAAGTGTTTCCAGATAACTTATCTCACTTACCCTCATAAACCTCCTCATGCACTGTCACTTGCATTTTTACATATGGTAAAAATGAAAGGTAAATAAATTAAATAGCTTGCCCTAGGCTATAGATAGAAAGATCATGTTCACACGAATTCGAGGATTTCATTGAAAGCCCCATGGCATACAAAACCAAAACAGATTTTAATTTAATTTACTTGTTACATGGAAGGGAATTGCTCTGAATTTGTACTTGACATCATCACAAATATCCATTTATATATTTGGTTATTAATTTAGTGCAATGACTTGAGTGAGCATTGAGCCCCAAAGGCTTAGCACTTGGTCTACATCTTGTGGTATTATATTGAAGGCTACTGAGCTTTTATGAGGTGGGACACGGCTGGAAGAAGTAGTGTGTGGGGATCCCTTTGAAGGTTATGGCTGCCTAGAATTCCAAGAGTGCTCTCTGCTTCCTGGCCACCTGTGAATAGCTGTTTTCAGGAACTTTTGCCAACATGGACTGAGCTGCTTAAATTCTGAAATCATGAACTGAAATATATCCTCTCTCTCTTGCTTTTGTTAAAAGTATTGGCACCGCTATGTGAAAAACCAAACCAAATCAAAACCAAACAGCAATAAAAGACCCTAAGAGTAGTTTACATCTCTCTCTCTCCTCAAAGTACAGAAACTTCCTGGTTAATTTTAGGTATTTCGAGTGTGCAGTTGAGCTCAACTATCTTGTGAGATCAAGCCTAGAGGATTATGGAAGCTGAATTCTAACAGTTGTACTGACTGGTTTGGTGTCAACTTGACACAAGCTAGAGTCATGCAGGGAGTAAGGAGCCTAAGTTGACGTAACGCTTCATGATACCTGTATGATACCGTATGATAGCTGTAAGGGATTTTCTAAATGAGTGATCAATGTGGAAGGGCCTAGCCCATGTGTAATGCCATCCCTTGCCTGGCAGTCCTAGTTTCTGTAAGACAATAGGTGGAGCAAGCCCTGAGGAGCAAGCCAGTAGACACACCCTCTGTAGCTTCAGGTTCTGGACCTCCTTGAATTCCTGTCCTGACTTTCTTTGGTGATGAACATCAATGAGAAAGTGGAAGCAGACTAAACCCTTTCTCCAATTGTTTTTTTTTTGGTCATAGTGATTAGTCATAGCAATAGAAATAAGATAACAATCATCATAAGGAATGCATTATTACTGTTAGCATGATGTCCATCCCTGTCTGTCTCTTTTTTCAGATTCATTTTGATGTTAAGTTTTCACAGATAAGAAAGTCACATTGCCATACAAAAAAGACATAACTGGTGTTAAAAGCACACTTTATACATAATTTGTATAAAAGAATAAAGGCTCTAAGAAAATTTCCTTGAAATGTTGACTACATTGATATATGTTAGCAGCTAGGAAACATCTCTGTGCCTACCTACAAGTTATAGGCTAGAAACAAGCGAGGAAACGTTTCTGTCCTCACAGCTGAAATCTTAATGCCCTTCTGAATAGCTACTAGAATCCCTCAGGTCACCAAAAAGACAGGAGAAATAAAAGGAAAGTATTAATGTACATTTTTTTCAATTCGTTTTTGTTCTTGACTTCACATACCCAGAGCTTTAAGTTTTATCTTCTCAGCCTGGCATTCAAGAAATCCCATCTTATGAACCTAGTTTGTACTCTCATCTTTACATATTAGTTCCACTGGAGACTCTGGTTTACTGCAATGAACTCTACTGTCCCAGTCACCTGTCAGGGTCATTTCAATATTTACTGCTCAAAACCATGATTTCCTCATTTGCCTATCTATCCACATTTTGGTTCCTTAAAATCAAATAGAAATACGATTTTCTGCTTTCTCCAATAACTTCGGTTACAAATAATGCTTATCAAAATTTAGTAATGTTTCTGAAGGCTCAGATTCTGACTTGATGTGAAACAAAATTTCATGATTAGCTAGTTAGGTGCTTATGTGGGAGTTACCGACTTCTCCAAACACAGTTTCCTCATCTATAAAATATAAGTAGATAAAATTACTTCATCAAATAGCTATGATAGGAAATAAGCATTTCAATATTAAACATTTAACAGTACATATAGAAATTTAAAACTATAGACAGTTTTGCATGCTTCCTAATTATTTCAAATCCTATTCCAACCAGACTGCAATTTCCTAGTGTGAACAAAATTTACAATGTACATCATGAATAATCATATCTCTCAGTACTCTATATGTTCTTTTAATCCTAACAAAAATATAGAACAACATGGAGTTAAAGAAACAGTTTTCACACGTGATGCTTTGTGTAAATCTGCATGATATTTCAATTTATTGTCGTTGACAATGCAGAATTGTTCTAATGAATGGTGTTAATGACATGAAGGATTTGTAATTGATTTTAGAAATATGAGGTTGATGATACCTTAAGACTGTTAATAAGATGGAAGTGGGCTGTAGTGCTCACAGGTCTGTCAATATAGGAAAGATCTGAACAGGAAGCATCAGTTTTCAAATGATTTCTGTCTAAGAGTTTATAGGAGCCATCAGCATTGTAGAAATATAGCTTCCCTTAGTAAGGTACTATAATATATACATATACATATATATATGTGTATATATACATATATATATGTATATGCTATAGGACAAAACAAACAAAATAATTAAGATGATACACTGAGTGTTTTGAACCCATCACTGAACTTGAATGTTTCTTGCCATGTTGATATTTTCTGGAGAATCCTAGGTTCCTTCTCATAGGTGGTGGCTAGTTCTGTTTAGCTTTGCTTGTGAACAACCTGAGTATTTCAGGATGCCCTTGTCTTGCTGCCCTCCAAGAGATGCTTTTGTCTTTATATTCCTCTGGTGGTTGGAATGAGAATGAACCTATAGACATGTATATTTAAATGGTTGGCTTCCAGTTGTTGGACTGTTTAGGCAGGATTAGAAGGTGGGGCTTGTTTGAGAAGTTGCATCACTGGAGATAAGTTTTAGTATTTTAATAGCCCACCATATCAGAACCAGTCCTTCTCTCTGCCTCCTGCTTGTGGATCAGATTCAAGCTTTCAGTTATTGCTTCAGAGCCTTGCCTGCCTGCTGCCTTGTTCTCTGCAATGATGGTCATGGATTCACTCTCTGAAAGAGTGTAAGCAAGCCTCCAATTAAATGTTTTCTTTAACAAATTGCCTTGATGATGGCATCTCTTCCTAGCAATAGAAAAATAACTAAGATGCTAGTTGATAGCAGAGACTGGGATATTATTGTACAGTTCTGATCCTGCTATTGTTGGGAGAATATGCATTTCTGAATTTTAGACTAGGAAAGGAGTTAAACACTATAAGTGTTTCTTAAATCTTAGTAGAAGCATGGTAGTCAGTAGTGTTGAATGCAATGTAGACACTGGAGGCCCAGCCCAAGACGGGTCAGAGGGAAAATAACAAGAAATTGGCTTAGAATTTTTCTTGTGATAAGATATAATAAACTTTTAGCTACTATTCCAGTATATTCCCACCTGCTGTCAGTCATACATCTCACCATGATAGTCATAGACTAACCCTCTGAAAGTATAGGCAGGCACTCAATTAAGTGCGTTCTTTTATTAGTTGCCTTGGTCATGGTATCTCCTTCACAGAAATAGAAATGTAACTAAGACAATTCCCAATTGAAACCACTGATTTTTGGCCTCTTGTTCTCAGTCTTTTGGCACCTAATATTCTGGCAGTTGGTTCTTGTTCATCAGATTTTCCCAAACAAATATCTCCTGGGGTGAGAAAATAGAATCCTCAAATTGAAATGACCCATGGAAGAAATATTGTAGATTTGCTTATTGGGTGCATCGAAGATGATTAATATGCAAAAGACATGTAAACATTTGTATAATGTTTGCACACGGCTAAAAGTGAAACCATGGTAATGCTGTAGTCCCAGGGGAAAAAATCTATTTCAACAAGATGAACATGTTTGATGATATCATATGCTTTGTGGAACCACATAAACAAAGGGCTAAAAGAAACCTTGTTTTTAGCAAGAGTATAAATTTCCAGCAGAAAGGGTCCAATAATAAATACATGTAATATATAAGATGCTACTGTGATAGTGCTCCGGAAAAATTAGAGGACACTAAGCTGGTAGTGTGTATGTGTATGTGTGAGTGTTTGGATGTTTGAGTGTGGGTGTGTGTGTTACTATTTTAAGGAGAGTAGGCAAATAACACTCCAAATAAGGGGACATTTGAACACAGAGGGAAAGCTGCTGTGTGTCTACTTAGAAGAAAAATCCATAATGGAGACAAAAAGGGGAAATACCCATAGCCTTGCCTCATGGTTTCACATCTCATAGGAAGGAGGGGGAACCTTGGTATTTGGATGGATCCCACAATGGAACAGTTTGTAAATCATTGAATTATCTCCTGATATTTAAATTAATCACAGAAGATAGTCTCACAGGGACTTTCATGGGAGCTGGATTTCAGATGTTCTTACAGAGAAAAGCGACAGTAGATCTCTTATATATCCTAATAGGGAGAACTTCATGGAATGTCACTGAAGCCATCAGGGCTCCTAAGTATACCTGCCACTTGCTCCTGCTCTGGCCTTCTCATCCTTACGCTGTATAACTTTCCATACTTCTGGAGTCCAAAGTAGGCCTGTATTCTATAGGACACAGATGGTCTAACTATGAAAACACCTTGTTCTCTGTCAGACTTAGCAAAGGGACACTTCCTAGTCGTGCACAAGGTGTTAATGCTCTCACTCTTGTCACATCTGCTGACGCAGAACCTGAGGAATATGGTGTCTTCCTCCTCCATAACACCTTCACTTTTTTGTATGCCTGGCAATGCTATTGCTAGTTCTTATCAATAGCAGGATGTTTCCCTCTTTTATGACGAGCAGTCCACATGACATTTATCACAGGTATAAGCTTCTAGTAGAGACATCAAAGAAATCCTCACTTCAAGTCTTGTTTCTGTGTCTTCCAGGCATAGCATCTTGTTGTGCTGTTGGCCCTCACTATGATAGAACCCTGCCACATCCACCTGAATATGGATTTTCCTTAGCTTAAAAAAAAAAAAAAAAAAAAAAAAAAAAGAAAAAAGAAAAAAAGAAAAAAAAGGTTGGAATAATCTGAAGAATTTCCTAGAGGCTATGTTCATTGCTTACATTCACAGTTGTTTTCTTTTGGGAGGAAACATTGAAATGTTTGAAAACAATGTAAACTGCAAAAGACAACTGCATAGTAAACAAAACTTTATTATATGGTCCTTATTGTAAAAAATCCTTGTGCCATCTGAAGTATATGTAGCTAAGGTAGGAGTGACATGCTAAATTTATGTTCATAAATTAGAAAGTTTGTAACACAAAATTGGTATTTAGATGGATCCCATAATAGGACACTTTGTAAATTAAGAGATTTAACACATCTCAATTTTCAAGAGTATTTAATATTTTTATATTTAAGATTTTTAAATATAAACCACATCTTTATGTTATGCATCCTTGTTGGAGCATTACATGGGCCCACTTAAGTTTAGTGAAAAAAATTTTTAAAAGAATAAATTTATAATTAATACTATGGAATTGAAGAATGAGTTAAAAGTATTGTTTTTAATCTCAAGAGGAAAAAATATAGAACTGTATTTCTCCTTTGAGGACATAAAAATTTTGCAAGATTATTGATTTTGAGAGATAAAATAGTTCCGAAACTATTCACACTCCTGAGTCCCACTTACTCTGTTTTTTTTTTTTTTTTGAATTATGTTCACTCTCTTTCAACTGGTTGCTTGTTCTGCCTCTTGACGTATGTTTGACTTTATTTAATTCTGCTTACAATAAATAGAATGTTCTTGGATTAAAGGTGTATGCTAGGGCTGAGCCACCTACTTCATATCTAAAGTAATAATCATTAAAGAAATGTGAACTGCTACAACTGATGATATCATTTCATTGCACACCTGTCTCTGTCCCAAGGCTGCCTCTTTCACCAGTCAAACTAACTCTTGAGACCTGCTTAATTATAATATTCAACTGTAACATCCTTTCCTCTTTAGTTAAAGAGTTGACCACATTCTCCTTGTAAAAATATTTTTGGGGAGAGCATCACCATGTACTCCAGGATAATTGCTTCTATTGCATTAGTTTATGGTCTCACTAGTACCAAGTAGAGTAGGATGGACAGAGAGGATCCAGTGTTCCTTTGAGGTATTTTTAATCCCAAGGGTTACATGTTCATGTCTATTTGTTTAGATACCTACTACTGTTTTAGTTTGTCTTGACTACTTTCTACTTTGTTTATTTTTTGTGCAATGCTGAGTTTGACTACAGGGGCATTGATTATCCTAACCAAATGCTCTACTACTAAGCAATAGATCTATCATTAAAAAATAGTTTCAGATGAACTCATAGCGGAGTTAAGGATAGGATATAGTTCAATGGTAGGGCATGTATCTGGCATGTACAAGGCTTTGTGTTTCATCATCAGTATCAAAAGAAGAAAGAAAGAAAGGAAGAAAGACAGAAAAGGGGAAAGAAAGAAAGAGAGAAAGAGAGAGAGAGACAAAGAGAGACAAAGAAAGGCACAACCTAAAACATAGGGTCTCAGTAAGTTTTTCACACTGGTTTTACTCTCAGACAGATTAAAGTTTGTGATCTCCTTGCTCCACCCTCCTAAGTAGAAATATGGCCTATTCCAGCAGACCTGTAACAGCCTGATACTCGAATATTGTTAAATTGTTTCTCTCAAGAATCCACATTCATGTTGTTGCCTAAATGTTGACACCCATCCTCCTCTATGATGGAAGGCTTCTAATCTCAGTCCTTACTTTTTTATGATAGCTTAAATAAAAACTCTACTTATACAAGCATTGCTTTTGGACATAGGATTGTAGTGTTTTGGTCACTTCTTTATTCCCCTTGTATATTTTCTCTAAGATGTATGCTTGTTCCTTCAATTTATTATCTGTCATCCTGTCTAAATATGACATTCTACCATGGCAGAGTGTATATTTGTTCCATTGCAAAAATGGCTACATTAGGAAAATTTGTCTGTAGAAGTGAAACAAATACATTTCTCAAAAATTGGAGGCTCCCATGAGTATGGGCAATGACTCTACACTATTAAAATGCCTAACAATGTGTTCACTACTTCCACAGGTTTCACTACCTATGTGTTGTTCAATGGTAGATTTTGTTTGAATAACAATAATTAGCAGTTGACTGGTTAGAAAAAAATAATGGAAATCTCACCACTTAGAGAATTTCATGTATACTACTTTTAAATACTCAGCAAAATTTTCCATATTTTCATGTAAACTTATTATTATTGTAAAATAAACCCCTAGTGTTCTGGGAATAAACAGATACTCAAAGAGTCAGAAGGGAAAAAATAATGAGAAATGATGATAATGGGAGAATAACCTCATTCAAACCTGACTTGATCATATGACATTGTCTTGAAGACTCATGGAAGGAGAAAACAGCAATAGGTCAAAATCTTTAGTAACTTATACTTAAAGATGGGTCTTGTTTATGTTAGGATTCTATTTTGACTTCATAGCTAGTTGAGCCATTGTAGCTACACTTATTACAATGTCACCATTATGAGGTTCAGTCTGAGCTGCTATGTTCTGGATAACATGTCTAGAATTATTTTCTCATTTTGTGACTGTCAGTATTTGCACAAAAACTGAAATGGAAACAGGAGGTGGATCATCATCCTATTTGTAGTCTGTCATGACTGAAATAATCTATAATATGACTATTTGCTATATGGCAAATATAGTTTAGTACATTCTCTCATTTTAGCTTTGTAAAATCTTTGTTTTGTTTTTTCGAGACAGGGTTTCTCTGTATAGCCCTGGCTGTCCTGGAACTCACTCTGTAGACCAGACTATCCTTGAACTCAGAAATCTGCCTGCCTCTGCCTCCCAAGTGCTGGGATTAAAGGGATATGCCGCCACTGCCTGGCTCACTAAGTGTTTTACAAAACACAAAACCAAAACAAATTTCCCAGCTAGCTTTGCCAAGTCAACCATCCCCAACCTGGCTTCTATCTCTACCTACCTTTGCTCTGTGGAATGAAAAATACTAGACGCTGTACTATTTTAGAATTTACCTACTAGCACTATTGCTGGGCACAGAATCTCCTGCCCTAATCTTATCACCTATTAGCTTTGTGTTTCAACTTCACCACCAAGTTCCTTGGCCCCCGACCTGTGGTGGAAGCTACAGGCCCTAGGTGCTACAGGGCCTTACATGACTGCTGCTGTCTTCTCCTTCCAGTGCATGGCTGCCAAAGTCTTTTTCTTCCCTCCCATCTCTTTTATTCCTCCGGGGACCCAGAAATCCCACCCAGCAATTGACTTCTGCCTACTTTATTGACCAAATCAAGAACCAATTAGGAAACCAGATTTTAGTATCAGCTCCCCTCCTACTGATACCTAAGCATATGCGTGCATAGTCTATAACATGAAGTTAATTATAAAGAAATTATTGCTTAGTTCCTCAAAATAATAATCCAGTAGTACTACTGAATAGTCAGTCACTGCTTAAATAATAAAATAGAGATCATGGTGAAGAGAGAAGAGACAGACCAAACTGAGGGCATCTGGTGATGCTGGGCCTGATATTTATCTTCTGTGTGGTTAAATCCCAGGCTACAATGAAGATTGGGTTAGGTGCCATTTACCAAATTAGCCTTGTATGTTTATACAAAGGGCATAAGTCAGATTTATATTATTGTAGTGAATTTTTAACATGCAAAAGTTTGTTTGTGACTCCCAGTTTAAAGTCACCAGTCTGTGGTCAGCTGGTCCATTGCTATGGTGACAAAGCATACGATGACTGGAGCTCGTGGCTGAAGAACTTGCTCACTTCAGACAAGCCGGGAGGGATAAAGACAGAAAAGGGTTGGGTCTTGCAGTCTTCTTCCACAGTATCCTGTTCCTTATCCCCCAAGCCCTAATTCTGAAAGTTCTATCACTGGAAAGTTATCACCTCTAGACGGGAACCAAACTTTTAACACCTGGATGTTAGAAGGACAATCCAGTCTTTACGTTACTGCATAAAGTTAGGACTAACATGTTAATAGCAAAATAAAAATCTTAGAGCTGTCCTTTAAGCCCCATTGAGCCTACTGGTTTTGAGGTTGGAACACCTTTTTTTCTTAAGCAATTGCCTTTAGTGTTACTTTTCACTCAATCCATTCTTTATAGTGACACCAAATAGCTTTTTTTTTTAAATGAAAAAAAAAATCAGCTTTATCATTCTCCTACTTGAAGGTTCTATGCCCCAGTGTAGGGGATTGCCAGTAAGTGGGAGAGGGTGGGGTGGTGAGCAGTGGGAGGGGAGAGGGAACAGGGGATTGTTTTAGTTTTTTTTTTTATTTATTTTTTCTTATTTTATTTTCTTTTTCTTTTTTCTTTTGCAGGGGAACCTGGGAACGGAGATATTGTAAATAAAGAAAACATCTAATAAAAGAAAATAATTTAATTTTTTTTTTAAAAAAGAAAAAAATAGAACTTTCAGCAGCTTCCCATCTATTAGTGTAAGATGTTCATGATTAGATTTGTTTTGTTCTACCTTAAACAGTAGGCTCTGCTATGATTAACTGTACAGTCCTTTGAGCAACACAAGCCTCTCCAAAGCCCCATGACTTTGCCTATTTTTTTTTTTTTAACATCTGTGTTCTTTTCTCTGGATGGAATGCTGCCCTTGCTTTCATGATGGATGCTTTCAACCTGCTGGGAAATGTCAGCTAATCTCTGAGGTTTTCCTACCCAGACATCCCCTTCCTAGCAGTTCCAACTGCCCCAGGTAGAAAGGATTTTTTTTCCTTTGATTTATTTCCCTTTAGTTCCATCTTCTCTACCTGAAACACACCAGCACATACAGTCAAAATGCTTTCTAGGGAATGGGATGCATTTATCCTTGCATCTCCTTTATTCAGGACAGTACCTGAATTCGTGGCAACTGATAAGAATATATCAGTTAACAATTAAATACTCTATTTTTTTCTTTTTTTTATTGGATATTTTCTTTAGTTACATCTCATATGATTTCTCCTTTCCCAGTTTCCCCTCCAAAAAACAAACAAACAAAACCAACCAGAACAAACCCCTGCTGCCTCCCCTTCCCCATGCTTGACACCCCACCCTCTCCCACTTATTGGCCCTGGCATTCCACTACCCTGGGGCACAGAACCTTCACAAGGCCAAGGGCTTCTCCTATTGATGATCGACTTTGCAATCCTCTACTATACACATGCTGCCAGAACAATCAGTCCTACCATGTATAGTCCTTGGTTGGTGATTGAGACCCTGGGATCTCTGTTCGTCCTAAGGGGCTGCAAACCCTTCAGCCCCTTTGGTCCTTTCTCTAACTCCTTCACTGGGGACCCTGTACTCAGTTCAATGGATGGCTGTGAGCCTCTACATCTGTGTTAGTCAGGTACTGTCAGAGCCTCTCAGGAGATAGCTATATTTAGGCTGGCTTGTCCTTCCTTCAGTCTCTGCTCCATAGTTAGTCTCTGCAACTCCTTCCATGGGCATTTTGTTCCCCCTTTTAAGAAGGAATGAAATGTCCACATTTTGGTCTTCCTTATTCTTGAGTTCCTTGTGGTTTGTGGGTTGTTCTTCCTGTATTCCAAACTTCTGGGCTAATAACCACTTATCAGAGAGTGCATACTGTGTTTGTTCTTTTGTGATTGGGTTACCTCACTCAGGATGATATTCTCCAGATCCATCCATTTCCCTTAGATTTTCATAAATTCATTGTTTTTAATAACTGAGTAGTACTCCATTGTGTAGATGTACCACAATTTCTGTATCCATTTCTCTGTTGAGGGACATCTGTGTTGTTTCCAGTTAAATACACCATTTTTATGAATGAGAAAACATCAAGTGTTTCAAAGGCACTTCTTGATTTATTGTAAGTTATATTTGAGTACCTTCAGAGCTGGGGATGGAAGCAAAAAAAAAAGACTTCACACATAAAGTTTTCTATTGCTTCTAATACCATCATTTCTGCTGGATACAATAAATAAAAATTTTAATTATTTAGTACGATATTGATTCTTGCTTATGCTTTTTGATAGCATTCCTCACTGTTGTTGGATAGAAAGCCAGAAAGGCTAGGTAAGCATGCACATATCTCCATGAGAATTAATTTGAGAGCATGGTGGTTCACAATACAATAATTAGTAATTAGGCCGCCATTTAAAACTCAAGGCACACAGAGTTCAACCTACACTCTTTGAGTACCTTCTTCTTCTGAGCTCTGTATATGATGCTTTGGCTTTAAGAAGGTGAATAGAGAGATAGTTTTTTTGACGAGTTTACCCAAAGCCCTGGAGTTGGGAGAATCTTTCACATTCCTTTGTTACCATAGCAACTCTTTCTCATATAAACTGACAACATTTCATGACCATAGCTGAGCACATCTAGGCTTTTTTAATTTTTTTAATTTTTTTATTTGTCTTTCAGAAACTCTATGATAATTCCACGAGGGAACAACATATGACATAACTTGTGATCTTCATCTAAGGCTTTTCTATTTGTATTCCTCAAAGACTTCAAAAAGACTTTCTACAATTGGCTTAAGTGTCAATTCCTTAGGGATTCTTGTTCTGACCCTGTGTCCACATCATGTCTCTTAAGGACACCTCACAAACTCAGCTGTAATCATAGTAATCTGTATCCTTGCTTTTGGTTCTTCTGGAATACAAAGTATATGAGGAGAAATTCCTTAAGTCTTCTTCCACCCTCTGCCTCCAGCATCCAGTACAGAACTGATATACTGAGAAATCAATAAAATGGTAATAAACATTTCCTGAATGGATAAATTTAATTCCTAGTGACTGGATTTCTAGTCTGGTCTGATTACTCCTTGTCATCTAGGGGCTGCTCCCTATATTGCTTTTCACAGAAATATGTTTAGTTAACATAAGATTCCAAGAGAATTAGGGGAATCCATTTCCCTGAAAGAACAGTTATCGACTTTCTATGGTGCATGAAGCCCTTTGGTGCTGGTGATAAAATCTGCGGCTCCTTGATCATTCCAGGTGGGACAAATGGAGGGAAGATGGAATGTGGTTATCACTCCTTAGCAACCCAAGGTTAAAGTAACAGGGAAGACTATCTTTTGATAAAATTACAGCAACTTCTTTTCTATGAATGAGGCTGCTCATTTATAATGAAAGTTAGACATTTGAAATACCCAGTCTGCAAAAACTGCAGAACTCAGAAGCAGAAACCAAAACAAATAAAGATCCATTTTACAAACTTGTTCTATAAACAGAAGTTACAATTGAAACTGTTCTCTGATATAATTGTGTTCTGAAGAGGCTATGTAACTAACTGAAAAGATCCTAAAGAATATTAGCTGTGGCAGAAGAAAAATAGGGTGTCCATCATAATATCATGTTCTGTCCTGTTCTCAAATTATAAAGTAAGACCTTGGTTAAGGGCTGAAGGATAATGTTGTGATTCTGCTTGTGTGTGCTACACATGGGCTAGAAGGGACAGATGGACAACATGCTTCTTCTGTTTTTATTCAGAGACCCCCATCTCTCTTGGCTGCTTGCCATCTACACTCATGAACATAGATTGCCTATGGGTCTGATACCTTTGTCTAATTTCTCCATTATCAAGCTGTCTATAAAAAAAAAACAACTTTAAAATCCCTGGAATTTTCTATTTATGAAAGGTAGCAAATTCCACCAACACTAACAAAACAGACCATCTCCTTATTCTATTTAAGTGCTCAAACTTTATATACAATTTCAGCTGAGGCATGTGCTCCATGACTTTCTACTGCCATTATTTCTATGTTACTGCTCAAAACCAGAACTGTATCTAATCCTGCAATCCGTTCACTTCAATTTTTCACAAACCTCAATGTCCACATTAACAAGGTTATTTTTATAATAAGGTTTAAGCACACTATACAAGCTAAATTTTGATTATATTTATGTCCTTATCATCAGTTTCTCTGGGGATATTGTAAGTTTTGGGCCTCATTTCAGATCTAATAAATTATAATCTCTTAGAGATGGGGACTACAATTTCAATGTAGCAAGTTTTGTAGGTCATACCAGCTGAACTTAACCTTGGAGTTTACCAAGAAGGAAAGTGAAATTCTTCATCAAATTTATGATAGAAACAAAAATATCTAGCTTCTGCTTTAATGTTCTCCAAGAATAAGAAAACTACCCAGTTTTAAACAGCATTATTTACACAAAAGTAATAAATGGACTTACGGCATTTGGCTTTATTAAATGAGTCCTCAGTATAAAATATCTAGAATAGTGCTTGACTCATAATGAATGCTGTACCGATGTTAGCTAGCATAATATTATTCATTGGTTTTTGGTTCAAGAAAATATTCATTCACTAAATAAAGTCATCCATTTTCTTCTGTAGAGACTACTGATGCTTCTCAAATAAACAAACTAAATAAGCTACTAAATTTAAGAGATTCAAAAAAAATCCCATTAATAAAAAGAAGTGGTTTCAGCTTACATCATAAAGGTCCTCATGGCTAACTTTTCAATGTTAACTGCTCTGTCTGGTTTGAACGATTATACATAGCTGCTTAAGAAAAATAAGGCACATTGCCTATCCATTCAAACCCTTTTCTTTTCCTTTCTTTTCTTCTGGATCAGAAAATTATGTTTAGAAATCCTCTACTATTTTTTTTTTCCTAGAGCTCTAAACTAAAGGGTAGTACCCTAGTGGCTTTGGAAGAAGACAGAACCCAAAACTATCTGGATTCCGATATGCATGAAACTGACCTGTGTCCTGTGCAATACCAATATAGGGTAGAGAATTCTATTACATTAAATCACAAATAATTTGCACCTTGTGAAGAAAAATTTGATGCAATCAAATTCTGAATGTAGCGCATAAATAGTATCAATGTCAAATGCAGGCAAGTATTCCTTTATAGAGTTTGCATCAAGATCCTAGGTAAGGGTCAGAGGTCACATTGGGTATACAGAACATCCCACACAATGAAGTTTATTCACTGGAAGTCTCTGGCAACTCAATGAGGTGCATGAGTAGGAGCATGCACACCTAAGCAATGCTCGTCTTGCTGGTGATCAGTGAAAAGAAAGATAAACTCGGAAACTGCACTTTTTGCCACCTTTGACAAAGGACCAAGACAGGAAGGAATAGTTGGTATTTCTATGTGCAGATACTTATATAATAGTTCCTTTCTGAGTTTTTCCATCCTAGTGAGACATCCAAGTGCATGTTTAGGAAGAAGAGTCATGTATTAATATTTTTCCCTACGGAGAAGTTCACAGGAACTTTGAAGTGTTTATTAGAGAGCTCATAATGATTGAATGCTTTTTTTGAAAAACATTAAAAAAGTACTTCAATAATTTAACCTTGGAATCACAAGACTGTACTGGAAGAGAAGAACACAGCATGTTCCTCCCGTCTCTGGTGGCTTGCATGCAGGATGATAGCTCAGACTTGTCATTTTAGGAGCTGGTGCTGGACTGGTATTCTTTGTGACCACTCAGATAATTACCTGGGTTTGAAATTTGTAATATTAATACCCGATATTTCATAATGGCATCCTTTTGGCAAAACTCAGGTTTAATGTGTTTTTCTCCTACATGGGGTGAAATAAGGAAAGACTTTATTATGCAAGATTAATTAAAATTCTTCCTGAGGTTAAAAGTGATTTAAAGAGAATCACAACGTGAAATAATTAGGCTTTATTAGACACTTCATCTACTTCACCCAGGATGATAAAATGTGCCTTTGTCTTTTTTTAGAAAGCAAGATACCAAATTTGGAGGAAAAAAAAAATATGATCTTTCCTCCCACTCTTAGAATCAGCACATGTCTGTGTGAATGGATTTATGGAAATAATTTAATGACAGGGTTATAGTTTCCGAAAGCTAGACCTTTATAAAATGTGATGGTTTTCAACTGCTTATTCATTCTTTTCTAGTGGAGTTACATTTTACCCTCTATTTTTAGTTGGTTAACCAAACATGATATGAATTTGTGTTTTCCAATTTTGTCCCATTCCTGATGGGCAGAATAATAACAGATTAGTTTTGGGTTATTTAACAAAGTCCTTTTGTTATTTGACAGAGTCATTTATGCTTTCTTTTTCTATAGCAGGTAAGGCAAAGCACATCAGTATTTGTGTTTTTAATGTCTAGTGAACATATAATATACCTTATTATAACTGGGTAACAGGGGATAGAACTTTCTTGGAGGAAAATTGCTTTAGACATAGAAGACACGTGTGTTTCGTGAGGGGAGGCAGGTACCCCAGAGTCATGGGAGTTTTTTAAGAGTTCTAAATTGTTTCCTGCCATAAGATCATACATTACTTTTTTATTCTGTCTTTAGGTCCAATGGTAGGTGATGCTCAGACTGACATCCTCTGTTAATTGTTTTCTGGGTTTCCAGGATTTTCATTCTTTTTTCTTCCTTTATTTCTCTCTCTCTTTCTTTCTTTCTTTGTTTCTTTCTCTCTTCCTTTCTTTCTTTCTTTCTTTCTTCATTTCCCTTAACAATGTTCAGTGCAACAAGAATAATTCAATTAGTGTTTGTCCCCATAAATTTGGTTTTTTTTATTAATTTTATCTATTGGCAATACACATTGTTCCACTTACCATTAAGAGCTGTTT
>NW_022196899.1:10841524-10879031 GCF_008632895.1 Mastomys coucha
AAAAATGGAGAAAAGAAAGCATCTTTAACAAATGGTGCTGGTCTAAGTGAGTGTCCCACATGTAGAAGAATGAGAATATATCCACATTTATTAACCTGCTCAAAACTCAAGTCCAAATGGATCAAGGACCTCAACATAAAACTGGACATACTAAATCTCATAGAAGAGAAAGTGGAACATAGACTTGAATGCATTGGTACAAGAGACAATTTTCTGAAGAGGACACCAGTGGCTTGGGCTTTACAAATAACAATTGAGTAATGGGATTTCGTGAAACTCCAAAGCTTCTGTAAGGCAAAGGACACTGTCAACCGAGCAAAACAGCAGCCTGCAGATGGGGAATGCATCTTTACCAATCCTATGTCAGATTGAAGGCTAACATACAAAATTTACAAAGAACTCTGGATGTTAAAGCTAAACAACCCAAATAACCCAATGTTTAAAAATGAAGCACAGAGCTAAACAGAGGATTCTCAACAGAGGAATCTCAAATGGCTGAGGAGCATTTAAAGAAATGCTTAATGTCCTTAGCTGTCAGGAAAATGCAAATCAAAACAACTCTAAGGTGCCATCTTATACCAATCAGAATGGATAAGATAAAAAACTCAAGTGACAGCACATGTTTTTGAGGATGTGGAGCAAGGGGAGCACTAGACCATTACTGGAGGGAGCACAAACTTGTCTAACCATTTTAGAAATCAATTCTGGCAATTTGAAAACTTGGAATAGTTATACCTCAAGACCCCGTTATATCACTATTAGACATATACCAGAAGATGTTCTACCATCCCACAAAGACCATTGCCCAACCATGTTCATAGCAGCTTTTATTCATAATGGAAACTAGAAATAGCCTAGATATCCCTCAGCTGAAGGATGGATAAAGAAAACATGGTACATCTACATGATGGAATACTATTCAGCTATGAAAAAAAAAGTTTGAAACACACCAGTTAGATTAGGTTGCCTGTCTAGGACCAACACCTGGAGCTGGCATTACAGGTTTACCACCATTTTTATGAGGGTTCAGGTCCTTATGCTTGTAAGGTAAGCATTTTACTGACAGAAGCATCCCATCATCCCCTCCTGTTACGTTGTTTGACTCTATCTCGTACACTGTCCAGGACTTGGAGTGCAGAATTGAATAGAAGTGATGATAGCATCTTCATCTGATGTCAGTGGGAAAGTGTCTAATCTCTTACCAGTAATAGAAGACATAGTTTTTTCTAGTCGTTTGCTCACTTTTGTCTCAACATGAGGTTGATTTTCATCATGTGTCTCTCTCTGGCATCATAATATTTAATACATATGCTAAAGTACTTTGACTGATTCTCTAATGTTAATACAACTTTGAATTTTTAAGGCAAATCAAAGTTGGTTATATTGTATTAGATTTAGGCACAGGGGGACTCACTCTGCTTACATTTTTATCTCACCATGTGACTCTGCTTTTGAGTGAATTAGGCTACTATTTTCTTCCTTGCTGAGTTTTGGATGAATGTCATTTTGACCATAATACATTTTCCAAGAAAGTGTACCTTTTTTTTTCTATCTTTAATATTCACAACAGTTACTGGTGAAGCCATTTAAATTTGAAGTTTATTTATGCGAGTGCTTTAAATATGTTTAGTCCTTTTTCAACTTTGCAAGTTATTTCTTCCTGATAATTTCTTAACTTCATCTGGCTCTGATTTTCTTGGCATGTCAGTTGACTCCCTAATGCCCCTTCCCTGCCATTACCATTGCTACTTAAACACCTTTTCCTTTTCTTTCTTGACACTGTTGTTTCTTCCTGTGCAGGTTGGTTTTTGTTAACCTAACACAAACCTAAATGTATCTGGGAAGAAGAAATCTTGAAATATTTGCTTTTATAGATTAGCTTGTAGGTGAGTCTGTGGGGACATTTTCTTGATTGATGTGAGAGGGCTTATCCCACAGGGGGCAGTACCACCATTGGACTGGTGGTTGGGTTGTAGAAAAAGGCAAGTTGAGTCAACCAGGATGAGCAAGCCAATGAGCAGCCTTCCTCAATGGCTTCTGCTTCATGTCCTGCCTTAGCTTCTTTCAATGGAATGGCTTGGAGTATGCGAGACAACCACTTTCCTCTGTCAAGTTGCTTTTAGGCATGGTCTTTACCAAAGCAAATTAGTATGCCTTTCACACTTATCTGTTTCTCAAAACATTTACAAATTTATTTATTTTTTGTTCTTCTCATTGATATATTTGTTTTTGATAATACATGGTCATGACATGATAAATTCATCAGATTTAATTTTCTGTTCTTTCTCTAATCCATTACTCTGTAAGTTTAACACATTTATTTCATCTACTTTTTCTTATTTCTGCCTACATTTAAAAAAAATTAAATCTTTTAAAGTCATTTTGTCCCCTCTTTATAATTTGGAAGTCTTCTCTCTACCTTTAAATAATTTTTCTTAGAAATTAGCAAAAATTCTTGCGTTAACAAAATTTATCCTTTCTAGTATGTGCATATTTTCTCCTAAATCACGTATTTTTCAGATTTCTATAAGTTTGTACACATACACACACATACACACACACACACACACACACACACACACACACACACACACACACATATATGCATTAGTTAAAGATTTTTTCTCTCTGTTTTTTTTCTTTGACCATTGGTTTGTTAGATACAGTCATAAGATACAGTCATAATATTGATAGATGTTTAACAATTTTAAAAATAATTTCACTGTTTCTTTCTTGTTATTTATTTGTTCATATGAGACAAGGTTTCACTGTATACCACTGGCTGGCCTGGAACTTGCTATGTAGTCCAGCTGTCCTTCAACTCACAGAGGTCCTCCTCTCTCTGCCTCTCAAATGCTGGAGTTACAGGATGAAGTAATTTATGCAGCATTCTAAAATAACTTTCAACATTAAAGGAAGTTTTATAGTACAGACTTTTCTTATTGTGGTGTGATAGAACTGCTCAAGACCTTTTTAGATTTGGAACCATGTCGGAATTTAGATTTTTGGGCTCTGTGTGTCTCAAATTGCTCTGTACATTTCTGCAGAGAAAGTATTTCCACATCTGTACATCAGACACTGCTCCAGTGTAGCAAGCAAAATCTTCAAACCTATGTTGTCCTTGCTTGGTTTTGTTTGTTGCTGCAGTCAAGTACCCAGAAAAGTATGTTATAATTGCTAATATATTCTTCTGTGTATTTCATAAAATTTTCTTTCATGGTTGGGCTAGGAGATAAGTGTGATTTAAAGTTGTTACATATTTCTGGTCAATTAACTGCTTTATTATGAGTGGCTTCTCTATCAGTTCCTCCTCTGTATGTATGTGTATATATATATATATATATACATATATATATATATGTATATATATATATACACACACACACATATATATATATATATATATATATATATATATATATATATATATATATATATATACTATACTGTGGTGTGTGTATATAGCACACATGTTTTCTCATAGTCCAGATGTGCACAGTCTATCCTGTCAAGTTTTTTTACCTTAAACATTTCTGTACAATTTAGACATATTTATTAAGCAATGTTTACTTTAGTTTTTCTTAATATGGGCCAAAGTATTTGCCTTTTAATGTCTTAAAATATACTGATGTCCTCTAATTTTAATTCTTTTCAAACATTTTTTTTAATGATGGTTCTTAAATGCTTTAACCTCCCATTTAGCCCACCAGAGGTAGTAGGGAAGAAAGGATAGGGAACAGACTGGATTTGTTTAGAAAGTTTCTTAGGGGCAAGTCCCCTTTGTATTGTCTAGAAACTGGGAGTTTAGTTCACAGTTTAGCAGTGGCAGCTCAGTCTACCTACACACTCTTCCTGGACACACCAACAGCCCAGTTTGGTAGGATCAGGTTACCAATAGTAGTGGCACTACCTAGCAGAGACCTCAGCTTCAGTATAAGTCAGCAGGAGGAACCAGGAGGAATGGGAGAAGTTCTCAGCTGTGCTTATCTCAGGGAAGTGAAGATCAGCAAACATGTGAGAGCCACAGGTTTGGACAGCTTGCTCTATGAGCAAGCCAATTTCTTGTCTGCCACTGTCTGTCAAATTCTATTTATTCTGCCCAAACGTCATGTGTCTTCCATAGGTCTTGCCTCAGCATGTGTACCTGTCTCAGCTGACATCACTCTGTCAATTATCCTGAGTCTATGGAAGCAACAGAAAATTGTAGCACACCAACAGAAGTCTTTTGATGCAGTTCTTTCTATGGAGTCTCAACAAATGCAGCTCAACTATGTAAGGCAGACCAAAACATATGTGTTGTCATTATGTGTCCTATCATTTGCTTGCTTTAGCAGAATATCCTTTCTCCTGTGTCTGATTCAGCTAAATGTTCCTTCTGGAGTCTACCTTAGTCTTTCATCTGTGTCTTTCACCTCAGGAAAACACTCCTTCATGTGTTGACACAATACAACCGAATTTCCAAGGAACCCTTAAATATCCACTTAGATTTCTAATATACCTCTCTGTGTCCTTCAGCTTAACACGCTTGTATTTCT
This sequence comes from Mastomys coucha, assembly GCF_008632895.1. Classification (NCBI taxonomy): domain Eukaryota; kingdom Metazoa; phylum Chordata; class Mammalia; order Rodentia; family Muridae; genus Mastomys; species Mastomys coucha. Next base: position 10,846,060 of record NW_022196899.1, read on the forward strand.
GTTTTTATAATAGTTTTGTGCTGATTTCTGATTTCCTTCTGTTAATTAAAAATTTTCATGCCATATAGCTTGATCATATTCTTTTTCTTCTCCCAGATCTTCCCCATCTCCTAAGCACTGCATCTCATGTTTTCCCTCCCTCTCTCCCTCCCCTCTCTGTTTGCCTTTGTACATACATCTTTCAAAATCAAACCAAACCCAACTAAACCAAGCCAAACCCCAAAGCCCTCTCAATCAAAAACAAAACAAAACAATCCAATGAGATTAAAAAAACAAAAACAAACAAACAAACAAACAAAAACACAAATACTGAAACAAAACAAAAAATAGAAAACCCACTGAGTCTCTTTTCTATTAACCAACTGCTTTAGGTCATGGGGTCTGCCCTGGAGTGTGGTTCATACACCCAGTGACACTTCAGTGAAGAAAATTTATTATTTTTCTTTTGAGCAGTTATCTTATTGGTTGGCAGTCAGACTTGGTATCCTCTTTCTCTTCTCAGTGCTGAGACTATTTTTAATTGATCAGTGTATAATTATCTTTTTTAGCTTGTTAATTTAGAAGTTTATATTCTCGATTTTTAAGATATATCAACTGATATGAGCCCCCAAACACATATATAGCAGAGAACTGCCAGGTCTGGGTTCAGTTAGTAAACATGTACCTAACCCTCAAGAGACTGGAGGCCCCAGGGAGTTTAGAGGTCTGGTTGGTGGGTGATGGGTGGTGGAGATATCCTCATGGAGACAGGGTACCGAGGAGAAGGTATGTGATGTGGAATAGTAGCAGGGTGGACCAGGAAGGGAATAAAATCTGAAGAGTAAAAAATAAAAATAAAAAAAAAATAAATAAACAAACAAATAAAAGATTAAATAAAGAGATTGGTAAAATTATTTGACTTATCAACATTTAATGTTAAAGTTTTTAATCTGCCATATAATAAAAAAAATCAGTTTTCTCTTACATTGTTTATAATTGTTATACCAATCTCATTTTTTAGTTAGCAAATCTGAGGTCTACAGGACCAACCTCTAAACTCAGCGAAAAGTGGCTAGCATTGTCATCAGAAAGAGCTTTTCTTTACAGGGGGAAAATTAGCTTTGTTTTGAAACTTTCAATGGGTTATGTGACGGTTGATAACACCATTGAAAATAACATACTTCCCTCAGGCCAACTGATGGCAGATGTTAACCTAACTGTAAAATACTTTCCCAGCAATGACTAGATTAGTATCTTATATAAATGTATGATATAGAAAAAACTATTCATGAAAATAACCATCTTGTACTTTATTAAAATATCTATAAGACAACTTCCAATATATTCAATGTCTAAACCTTCCCTTAGTAGAGTAAAATCTTTTATTTCTATTAATTTGTAGATTTTAGCAAGAGTTGTAGTATATGCCTACAATCCTTCCACTTGGGTAGGAGGATCATGAGTTTCAGACTAGACTGGGCTCCATAGCAAAACTTTTCTCAAGAAAGTAAAAAAAGCACCCCTAAAATTTTTCAGTTGTCTTTTCTTTCTGTTGTACCTCCAGATATTCAAATGTGGTAATTTTCTTTTCTGCTGTATTTAGGCTGCTGTTAAATTTGATGTCATGAATATTCTGTCACTTTTTATGCCTTCTAATTGTTAACACTGTCAAAATGGACTCATACTTATTTAAACTTTTGAAAACCCAACTTTTTACAAAATGTATCTAATGTTCACAGTATTTCAAGCTTGTGTTGGCCTATTTGTTTTCTGTGGATAATTTGTTTTCATATTCATTATGTCTTTATTGTTAGCCTTCCTTTTAGGAAAATAAGTTACAATAAATTAAATATCTTATGTTATCATGAGACAATTTTTATTTACTAATTAGTTTCCCATGCTTGAAACAGCAAGAAAATTTGATCCTTTAGGTTCACTTGATTTTAGTTATTTTCTTTTAACTGACATTCAAATTTACCAAATTTACTTTTTTGAAAGTACTTTATTGAGTGTTTTTATATCTATGTTCATGATAAAACTCCTAGAGAGAGTAGGGATGTAAAAGACATACTTTAAACATAATAAAGGCAGCCTACAGTAAGCCTACATCTAACATCATCCTAAAGTACTTCCAATAAAGTCAGGAACAAAACAACGTTGTCCACTCTTTCCATACCTATAAAATGTAGTACTTAAGTCTTAGCTAGAGCAATAAGACAACAGAAAGAGATCAAGGGAATCCAAATTGTAAAGGAAAACGTCAAGTATCTTCATTTTCAGATGGTATGTTAGCATATATAGCTGACTCTGCAAATTCTACAGCTGGTAAATACTTTTAAGGAAGTAACTGGATATGAAATTACCTCACAAAATCAGTAGTCTTTCTATATACAAGTCAAAAAGTGAGAAAGAAATCAATGGGTTAATAATATTCCAGTGTGGGTTGATCAGAATAATATTCCAGGGTGGGTTGATCAGTGATCTTTATCTAAAGAAAAGGTAGAAGCCACTTCTTTGCTAGAGCAGGAGCAATTAGAGGCAGGGCATCTAAGAGAATCTCAGTCTTCTTGGAATACTCCAATATTTGTTATCAAGAAAAAATCTGGTAAATGGGGATTGTTACAAGATCTCTGAAAGGTTAATGAAACCATGGTACTTATGGGAGCTTTACAACCTGGACTTCTATCTCCAGTAGCTATTCTAAAGGATATTATGAAATAGTGGTAGATTTGAAAGACTGTTTCTTTCTATTCCTTTGCACCCTGAGGATTGTGAGAGATTTGCTTTCAGTATTCCTTCTATCCATTTTAAGGAGCCTATGAAAAGATATCAACAGTCAGTTCTTTTACAAAGCATGGCTAATAGTCCCACTTTATGTCAAAAGTTTGTGGCACAAGCCATTGAGCCTGTGAGACAATAATGATATATATCGCCCACTATACCGATGACATATTATTAGCAGGAAAAATTCCTCAGGATTTGCTTTTATGCTATAGAGATTTTACAACATGCCTTAGCTGATAAAGGACTGCAAATAGCTCCAGAAAAGGTACAATCTCAGGATCCTTATAATTATTTGGGCTTTAGACTTACAGATCAAGCCATTTTTTCCCCAGATGATAGTTATTTGCAGGGACAATTTAAAAACCTTAAACGGTTTTCAAAAATTGTTAGGTAATATCAATTGGCTTCACCCCTATTTAAAGCTTACTATAGGAGAATTGAAACCTTTATTTGATATTCTTAAAAGGAGTTCTGATCCTACTTCTCCTAGATCTTTAACTCCTGAAAGATTGCTGGCCTTACATCAAGTAGAAAGAGCTATTGAAAACCAATTTGTTACTTATATAGATTACTCTTTACTTTTACACTTGTTGATTTTTAGCACAACTCATGTGCCTACAGCATTGTTGTAGCAAAGAGCTCCTCTTATGTGGATACATTCATGGATATCTCCTAAACATAATATCCTACCATATTATGAGACAGTAGCCCATATGATGATACTTGGAAGGAAGTAGATGCTGACTTATTTTGGCAAGGGTCCAAACATCATTATTCAGCCTTTTATTGTAGATCAAGATGCTCGGCTGAAACAGCATAGTACAGAGTGGTTGCTTGCTCAGATAGGATTTGAAGGAACTATAGATAATTATTACCCTCAAGATAGGTTGATAAAAGTTTTAAATGTACATAAGGTAATATTTCCTAACATGACATCTTTACAGCCTCTGTGTAATGCTCTTTTGATTTTTACTGACAGCTCCTCTAAAGGATGAGCTGGGAATCTTATGAATAATCAACTGGTAGTCATAGAGACTCCTGGCCTCTCAGCTCTGTTAGCAGAACTGACTGTGATATTAAATGTTTTTCAGACAGTGAATGACACTTTTAATATTTTTACTGATAGTTTATATGTGGCCTAGTTTGTTCCTTTATTAGAAACATGTGGTACATTTAATTTTAATACGGCAACAGGATCTGTGTTTTTGCAATTGCAAAATGTCATTCTTACTTGAGGAAATTCATTTTATATCGGACATATACGAGCTCATTCTGGTCATCCTGGAACTTTAGCTGCAAACAATGATTGCATTGACAGAGCTCTAATAGGGGAAACCTTAGTTTCAGATCCTGTTGCATTGGCTAGACATTATCATGATAAATTTTGTCTTCCTAGCCATACCTTAAGGCTCTGACATAAGATCACCAAGAAGCAGTCAGGAATGATTCTAAAAAAAATGCCCTACTGCCTTACATTATCTCTAGTTCTCTATTTAGAGGTCAATCCATGAGAACTTATACCTAATCAAATTTGGCAAACGGATATAACTCATTATGCAGAATCTGGAAAGCTTAAATATATAATGTCTGTATTGATTCTTGTTCAGTATTCCTTTTTGCTTCTCTACATACAGGAGAAGCCTCTAGAATGTAATTGATCATTGTCTACAAGCCTTTAATGCTATGGGATTACCTAAGGTTATTAAGACGGATAATGGACCAGCCTATACTGGAAACAATTTTATATCCTTTTGTAAGGAATTTGGTATTGAATATAAAACTGGAATTCCTCATAACCCAATGGGACAAGGAATTATTGAACCGCACTCTGAAAAATTTGCTGGCAAAAACAGAAAGAGGGGAATTATATCCTCCAAGTTCAGCAAAAGCACATCTCACTTTTGTCTTATTTGTCTTACACTTTTTGCAGACTAATGCTAAAGGCCAGTCTGCCATGGATCACCACTGGCATCCATACACTTCCAGTTCTTATGCCATAGTCAAATGGCGAGATCCACTTACTAACACATGAAATGGTCCTGACCTCGTTTTAATTTGGGGAAAAGGCTCTGTTGTGTCTTTTCACAGAAACAAGACAGAGCATGATGGCTGCCTGAAAGATTAGTTTGTCAAGTGGATGGAGGTCTAGAGTCTTTTTAGTAAACATATTTTCATCTAAAATTATGGCTAAATTTTTTTTTAGCCAGCAAAATAGCCTCCAATATTTTCCTGAGAGTTAACAGTTCCTGGAGACCAGACCTTGAGTCTGAGCATTGCTAATTTGCAACTGAATTGAGTACCTAGGACATCCTCAAACATAATGTTAAGCTTGTTACTTTTAAACTTTTGGCTTTTTATCTCAAGCAGGTTTGTTACAGACATGCAGGATCTACTTCAGGCTGGACTTCGGAGAGGCTCTATATAACAGTTATTCATTCATTGTGATGAAGAAAAAGCATTAAATGCATATTGTGTCTTTGGTCTATGTGGGAAAAAGATGTGATATGAGGGCCTGCAGCCAAAGACGGGCCACTGGATCTATGGCTCTCATTAACCTAAGACAGAGTCATGTGCCAAGAGGCCATGTTCATTAATAATAAAAACTAAAAGGCCAGGTTTGCGCAAATAAACACAAACAAGCTGCACATTATCTCTGAGATGGTTAAAAGCAAGAACTAAGACAGGCAGTGCTGCCTGCCACCATAATTCCCAGGCAGGACTATGGTGCATAAATATATCTTATGCCCCAGTCCAGCTAATTTTTAATAAATAAATAATAGGAATTGTAACCCCTCTCAGCCAAAAGCAGGCTGATTCAGACCTTGCGTTTCTACAAAGCAGCTGGCCCACCTAGGCTAAGATAAAGGAAGCCCTTTTTGTTCTGCTGCTTCTCTGCCTCTTTTGAAGTTCCTGCTAAGAGGTACCACCTGCTGAGTTCCTGAGTATTTTCACCTGGCGAGTTTCTACTAGCAACTAGATGCCAATTTGGCAACAAGATCCTGGCTTACTGGGGGAAGGGTTTCCCTGCCTATTTAATTCCCAGATTCAAAATATACATCAGACATTGATCAGAATCTTTGACTCAGTCTTGTTATTTCTTTTGCCATCCAATTTACCTATTTTCCCAGGCCCCTTCCTCTCTTCCAGAGACCCAGTTCATGTAGCTGCTGGAAGCTACCACATGTGAGTTTAGTGAAAGAGGCATAGTAGGCAAAGTTAAAACAATTAATAGTAATAAACAGCTGGAGAATATCACTGTACTTGAGACATTCGTATTGGAGAAAGTTGAAAGTAAACAGGATTTGGAAACAGTTTAGGACATCTGGTTAAGATTATGCTGAAAGGGAAACAGATGTGCCATTACTATGTGGATTACTGACAGTTAGAAGATGCATCCTTCATGCAGATTTGGAAGTAGGTGCAGGAACACAGCTTGTACTGATAGGAAACTTGAACTGTGTAGATATCTGCAAAAAGCTCATTCTTCTAAATGTACAGCTACAAGAAACTTTTCAATAGCTTTTGATGAGAGAAGAGTATTTCAAACTTTGAAAATAATTCTTTCCACTAATGGAGAATTTGCTGGTGATGCAGAAGAAATAGAAGATAGTTCATGTTTGTAGCTAGAAACTTAGCTCAGTAGATGAAGTGCTTGTTCTGAAGGCATAAGAATCTAAGTATGGATCCTCATCACCCACATAAAAAGCCTAGTATAATATTGTATATCTATACCCCTCTGCTATAAATATAATATAAACAGGAAAATACCCTGAGATCATTGGCTAACACACTTATCCCATGTGAACTCTGGTTTGAGCAAGACTATATATATATATATATATATATATATATATATATATATATATATAAAGGTGTAGAAAAATAAAAGACCTTTGATGTTGAGTTTAGATGTACCTCATTCCTATAGATAATATCTCAAATAGGTAGTCAACTTCACATGAACATGGAGTGGGAAGGTCTCAAAATTATCACAACTGTCATAGTTCCTTAAATATAGGCAGATGGTAACAATTTCTTGAAATTTCTGTTTTTATTTTTCTTTATTGGTATTTATAAATATGCTAAATGGTTATATGCAAGTTCCCATGAACATATGAGGTTATGAATAAGCATTCTGCTATATAGCTCAGAGTAAGGTGCTGGTCACTGTCCAAGACCTGTCTTATGTACTAATGATTAGGTTTAGTAGCACAAGATAGAGATAAATCATGTAAGATGGAAAATCTATGGTCCTGAGGTCTGTTGTTCTTCCCTTTCTGGTTAGTCAGGAAATATCATACTAGTAAGAATTTATACTGAAACATGCCTTAGGCTGTCTTGCTCTATCTCAGGAGTAGTCAATCATTTTCTCTTGTTCTCTTGTTTTCTCTGCTCCTCCAAAATCTTTACCCAATTCCATCGCAATGTAGCCAAGTCATTTTTATGGTTGGGAAATAGTTTTTGACCCTATTGTCCTCAGAAGTTTGCCCCAACTTTTATCAGGGATGTCCTTCAATGTAATAATAATTAGGTTTACTAACACAAGAGGAATAAATCAGTATTTGGAATTTAGAATAAAGGAGCAAGAAAGTATCATATCAGAAGCAAGAAAGAACTTGAGGAAAGATGACAAAAAATGGGAGAACTTGTACATTGTTTTCTCCATTCTAAACTGCCTTGGTTAAATATTTTTTAAAATGAGCTGTTCACTTTCAAGGAGTTTTAGATTGGGAAACCTTCACAAGATATACTATAGGAATCCTGCATATCTTTTATTCAGTTTTCCCTAGTGGTACCTTTTTGAAAACCATAGTGTAATGTCACAACCAAGACATCTACCTTTTAATAGAACATATCAATATCAACTTCACTTTCCCTGATTTTTCTTGCTTGCATCTGTGTGGGTTTATATAATTTAACTACATGGGGTCACACCGTCAAGTATACAAAAATTCTGTCTTCTCAAGTGTCCCTCATTTTGCCCTTTAATATCCACAATCACTTTTCTCCAGTACTTAAGGATTAGGTTTACTGATCCTCTGGTTGTCATTAGTCTGTTTTCCATTTCTGAAACTTTGTATTTTACTGTCATTTCAAAAATATTGTACGGTTGAAATCATCATTATGCATCTAGTCCTTTGGGATTATGTTTTTTTTCTCTATCTTAGAAGTTTGGGATATTTTAACAAATTACATAAAAAGAGATAACCTCTAATTTTGGGACAGATGATCACAGAAGGAAATAAACACACATTCTCTTTTGTTTGTTTTCTTTATTGAAAATAAATTTCAAAATGGAAAGACTAGAAGGCACATATGTTGCCGTGTGTGTGTGTGTGTGTGTGTGTGTGTGTGTGTGTGTGTGTATGTGTGTGACCAGTTCCAATATCTATTGTAAGTACCAGATTAATACTTCCTTCTGGAAAGCTCCACATGGATTACTTGAAGGAACCTTAATGCAAAGTGCTCATAAGTAAATCTGTCACTTGTCATTCTTCACTTACCCCAAATTCTTGTCCCATCTTTATTTGCTGCCTTTACTAAAGATGTCTAAACCTTGAATGCCTCAGGCTATCTTCCTGTTAGTCACTTCCACCCTTCCTACTCACTTCACTGTCATTAGAACCTTGGTTTTCATTTATTGTAAATCATTATGAGCTGTACTTATTCTATTCCCATGGCCTTTTTCTTGGTAGACCCTCATTTTATTAACATCTACTGTTAAAATTATCTTTTTTGGTCCCCTTTCAAATTTTCTCCTATTTAAATCTGATTAAGTCCCTTTTTCTCACTCTTTAAAATAATATCCTGATCATAGTGTTCTTTTGACATTATGTTTATAAACTTGTGAAACAGCTAAATATTTCATAATATCACATTTTTCAGTGAAGCAATTTCCAGAGTGTACCTCTGTCGACCTGTGACCTTTTTGACACATGAATTTTACAAACAAAGAGAAGAAATACATCTGAGTACCTGGCCCATGTCATGATTTAGAACTATAGTTCTAAATTATGATAATCTAAAACAGGATCCCCCACTATTTTTTTCCCTATTGGCATTTGCTTTGATTTTGGTTCCTTGATTAACTTGTTGATGTATGTGCTATATTAATTGCTATTTATGACAATATATTTTTATGTTACATATTCAGCATTCTTATTCCTCAAACAAGATGACAATTAAGAATCAATAGTTTCTAGAGTTAAAGAATGATACTTTCAGCTAAATGCACCATTCTTGAAAACAACATTTCAGTCAAAAATGAAATCAGCCTTGTGAGCTTTACACTCATGCTATAAACCTATAGCATTGTTACTATTTTTCTTTCTAATGAGTGCATATTTTATTTTACCATAAATTTTAAAATTCTTCATGATCCACTCACAATAATTGTGTACTTAAGAGATGCTGTGGTATTCTCGCATATGTTGTATAGGATGCTGTAATCAAACCCAAACTTTATACTCTTTTCACTTGTGCTTACCTCATGTCCTCTTGGCCTTGCCTATTTAAGTAAATATCTATCTATCTATCTATCTATCTATCTATCTATCTATCTATCTATCTATGTTCTATCATCATCTCATCATCTACATAATCTATCATCTATCATCTCTCTCCATCCATCTATCCATCTATCCATCCATTATCTCTCTCTCTGTCCATATCTAGTGCGTATGTGCGTGTGTGTGTGTGTGTGTGTGTGTGTGTGTGTGTGTGTGTGTGTGTGTGCAAGACATGGCATAACCATGGAAGCTGGAGAATAATCTGTGAGATCTTGCTTTTCCTTCCATATGTCAGTTCTGGTGAGTGTCCTTGGGTTGTTGTTAATCTTGGCAGCAAGTACCTTTATCCCCTGCATCATCTTTCTAGTCCCAATGTTCATTATAATACCTTAAAAGTATGTTTTTCATCTTAGGCGTTTAGTTTAATTTCTCATGAATAAAGCAAAACCTGTGTAATAAGCCCTTTGACTGTGGTGTATTACATCTAATTTAATAACATTCAGTTCTATTCATTCCTGTGAAAGTGAACAGAATTTAACCTTTTTTGTATCTGAATGTGCTTTATTTGATTTTTAATCTGCTCATCTTTTCATAAGCTCCTAAACTGATCCATGTCCTGGCTTCTGTGTTTATGTAAATGCTAAATCTGAGGGTGACAGTATCTCCATTGTGTTCTGACTTTATTTACTTAGAATGTAAACCTGGAGTGTATAAAAGAATACATAATTCTATTTTTTTGAGGAACTGCCATATTGTTTTGCTAAACTAATTTGTATTTCAAACAGTGTATAATTATTTGTTCTATTTTCTTTATAATCTTGCCAGAATTTGTTTTCTGACATTTTAAGCCCTCTTTTTGTTGTTGTTATAAATGTTTTATTTTATTGTGAGACAGAGAATTACTATGTAATTTTTGCAGATCTGTACTTGCTTTGTGTTCCAGGGTAGCCTCAAACTTATGTCAATCCTCTTGCTCCAACATCTATCTATCTATCTATCTATCTATCTATCTATCTATCTATCTATCATGTATATATCATCTGCTTATATATCTATCTCTATCATCTATGTAGTACGCATGTATATATGTAGGTAGGCATTTTCTGTATCCATTCTTCTGTTGTAGGACATCTGGCTTGTTTTCAGCTTCTGTCTATCACAAATAAACTTGCACACTTTTGGACACTTGATCTTTGACAAAAAAGGCCAAAAAATATACAATGGAAAAAAAAAAGCATCTTCAATAAATCGTGCTGTTCTAACTGACTGGCTGTATGTGGAAAAGTAAAAAATGACCTATATTTGTCACTTTGTATAAAGCTCAAGTCTAAATGGATCAAGGACCTCAAAATAAAACCAGATACACTGAATTTAATAGAAAAGAAAGTGGGAAAGAGTCTTGAACTCATTGGCACAGGGGGAAAATTCCTAAACAGCACTCCAATGGGTCAGACTTTAAGAGAAAGAATTCATAAATGGAACCTCTTGAAGCTGAAAAGCTTCTGTAAGACAATTGACATAGTCAAGAGGACAAATGAGCAACCTACAGATTGGGAAAAAATCTTCACTAACTATACATCTGATTGAGGGCTAATATCCAAAGTATATAAAAAACTCAAGAAGTTAACCCCCAACAAATGAAACAACCCAATCAAAAAAATGGGGTATAGGACTAAACTGAGAATTCACAACAGAGGAGTCTCAATTGTCAGATAAACACTTGAAGAAATATTCAAAATCTTTAGTCAACAAGGAAATATAAATCAAAACAACCCTGAGATTCCACCTTATGCCAATCTGAAAGGCTAAGATTAAAATCTCAGGTGACAGCTCAGGGAAGAACATGAAAGAAAGGAACACTCCTCCATTGCTGCTTGGATTATATACTGTTACACTCACTCTGGAATTAAATCTAGAGGTTCCTGAGAAATTTGAAAATAGATGTACCTGAAGACCCAGCTATACCAGTCTTGGGCATATACCCAAAAGATTCCCCACCATACCACAGGGCACATGCTCTATTATGTTCATTGAAGCCATGTCATAGCTAGAACCTGGAAATAACCCAGATGTCCCAAAACAGAAGAATGGATAAAGAAAATATGCTTCTTTTACACAATGAAATACTATTCACCCAGTTGTTATTTGACTGAATGCTTTAATCACTCAGTTTGAGGGCAATTTGTTAAATCTACATTTGTCTATGTCTTGATATGTATTCTTTCATTTTGGCTTGGTATACACTTAATAAACTCAAGTCTGAACATCAAAAAATTTTTAAGAATGGTTTCTTTAAAAAGCATATAAAACAGATCAAGTGGTACTGATGTTTTCTGAGACTGGAGTAATTTGAAAAGTATATTTTTTCTGCAATTATTAACTTGTTATTGCAGCCATGAAATATAGCATTAAATTTGTGAATTATATAAAGTTTTCTTATATTTTCATTATAATTTATTTTAGACACCCTGTTTATGTGCTGCCCTTCAGATTTATAATTTACCAATAATGTGAGCCAAAACAAAATTGAGAAAAAGCTTTTTGTTAGTCAAACTCAGGAATAACACTGCAACAACTTGCCAATACTAATTTAGTTACAATTGTGAGACTATACTGTTCCAATTTTGGCATAAGCTTTATCACCTAAATGTAAAATAACTCAATGTGTGTCTTAGATCTTAAGCATGTATCACCATCTTATCTAAACACCCCACACATATGAAAGAATAATACATTATAATCTACAATTTGGTAGCATGCTTGAATATTGTGATCATATCAACTCAGGAGTACAGTTCATGAATATTTAATACATATAAATAGATGGGTTACTTCTACTGAGTTTGAGGGTTTTTTTTTGTATACACTGAGTTAATATTCTCAAGCTAATCCTATGTATGATTTAAAGTTCTTTCTTTTCCCTGAATATTTTTTGTTTCCTATCTACTTAAGGGTCATTCAGTTCTTCATAATTCTTAGTGGTTCTTGTCACTTTATTCTACCTGTAAAATACTTATATTTGTGTCAGGTGTTGTGAGATTCCAAAGCCTGCTTATGTTAAGGTATATGATGTACAAAATGAATGGTATAAAATTTATCTGAAAGCATTAGCACACATAGAGTATCCTTTTCTAAGGACTATTTTTTCATATTGAGAAGAATATACAGAAATATATACATGTTCCTGACAAGAATATGTAACTGCTTGACACTTTACAGATAGTTTTTTTCTAAATAGGGAATAAATGGGGAGCAGGGTGGGGAGGCTCATAATATATAGCAAATAGTTCAAATGTGCTGTTTTTGATATGCAAACTACAGTAGACCACCTATTATCATTCTTCTTCAAAGAAATCTCTCCGGGTTAGATTTTTGTTCATTTAGTTTTGGTTCTATTGTTGTGAAGAGAAACCAAGACTAAGTCATGGAATATTTTGGTTTTTCCATCTGTGATGATTGAAACTTTTGCTAGGTATAATATGCGGGGCTGGCATTTGTGTTCTACTAGGGTCTGGATGACATCTTTCCAGTATCTTCTGGCTATTAGAGTCTCTGTTGAAAAGTCTGGTACAATTCTGATAGGCCTGCCTTTAGTGTTACTCTGCCTTCTTCCCTTACAGTTCTTAATATTCTTTCTTTGTTCTGTGTATTTAGTATTTTTATTATTATGTGGTGAGAGACTTTTCTTTTCTGGTATATCTATTTGATGTTCTTATACAATTATGGGAATCTCTTTCTTCATGTTAGGTCAATTTTCTTCTATAATTTTGTTGAAGATACTTTCTGGCTCTTTAAGCTGGGATTCTTTACTCTCTTCTATTCTTATTATTCTTAGGTTTGATCTTTTCATTGTGTCATCACTTAACTGTTTAATTTGGGTTAGGAGCTTTTCTACATTCTGTAATTTCTTTGACTGATATGTCAATATCTTCTATGGCTTCATTTATATCTACCAATGAGATTTTCTCTTCTATGTCCTGTATTCTGTTGGTGATGCTTTTATCTGTAGCTCCTGATCTTTTTCCTAAGTTGTTACTCTTATGTTTTCTTTATTGTTTCTAATTCCATTTCATTTCCAGTTCTTGAACCATTTTGTTCAATTTCTTTACCCTCTTGATTGTAATTTTCTGTTCTTCTTTAAGGGATTTATTTGTTTTTCCCTTTAAGGGCTCGTACCTATTTGTCTGTGTTTTCAAGTATTTCGTTATGTGAGTTATTTATATCCTCCTTAAATGCCTCTATCATTTTTATAATATGGGATTTTAGGTCATTGTCATCCTATTGTGCTATGTTCAGGTATCCAGGGCTTGCTGTGGTGGGATAACTTGGTTCTGATGATATCAAATTTGATGGGTTCTGTCAATTATGATTCTGCCCTTACCTATCACCATTTAGTTAGCTCTTGTGTTAATTGGCCTGGGTGTCTCAGATGGTAGCCCACCTCCTTGCAGGTAGGTAGAGATTGGAGATATGGTTTAGAGTTGGTTTTCTAGGAGACAGGAAGTGCTGTCTCTTCTTAGGGTGGGCCTCCTGTATTTATGGTTAGAGCAGGCCTCCTATTGGATATCTGATTTTTGACAAAGTAGCAAAAAAATTATAACAACAAATAAAATGAAACAATTTCAACAAATGGTGTTGGTCTAACTTGCTATCTGCAGGTAGAATAATGCAAATTGATCCATATTGATTACTCTGCACATAATAAGCTCAAGTAGACCAAAGACCTCAACTTAAGTCTAGATACCCTAAATCTGATAGATGACAAGGTAAGGAATAGTCTTAACTCATTGGCACAGGAGAAGACTTCCTGATCATAACAGCCATAGCTCAGGCACAAAGATCAACAATTAATAAAGGGAACTTATGCAACTGAAATGATTCTGTAAGGAAAGGGACACTGTCAAGAGGACAAAATGGAAGCCTTCAGAATGGGACAAATTTTTCACCAGGTCCACATCTGACAGGGTGCTGATATCCAAAATACATGAAAACTCAATAAATTAGATATTAACAAACAAAATAACAAAATTGAAAAATGGAGTACAGAGCTAAACAGAGAATTCCCAGAAAAGGAATATTTAATGGCTAAGAGTCCTTTAAATCCATTTTCAAAATCCTTAGTTATCAGGGCCTTGCAGATGAAAACATCCCTGAAGTTCTGTGTTATAGCCCTCAGAATGGCTAAGATCAAAAGCTCAAGTAACAATTCATGTTCTTGGCAATGTAGAGCTTGTGGAATATTCCTCCATTGCTGGTAAAAAAATGCAAACTTGTACAACCACCTTGGAAATCAATTTGGTGGTTTCTCAGAAAATTGTGAGTAGATCTACCTCAATACCCAGCTACACAATTCCTGAGCATATACACAAAAGAAGCACCAGCATAGCACAAGGACACTTGCTCAATTTTGTTCATAATAGCTTTGTTCATAATAACCAGAAACTAGAAACAACCCATGTGCCCTACAATGCAAGAATAGATAATAAAATGTGACACTCTGGTACACAATATAGTATTACTCAGCCATCAAAACCAATGACAACATGCGGGCAAATGGATGGACTTGCAAAAGGTTATCCTTATTGAAGTAAGCCATATTCAGAAAAACACACATTATATGTACTTATTGTTAAGTGTTAGCCATAAAGTACAGGATAACCATGCTACAATCCAAAGATCCAAAGAAGCTAAATAACAAGGAGGGCTTAAGGGGTGACACTTGAATCTCACTGAGTAGAGGAAATAGAATAGACATGGGGGTGGATGGAGGGAAGAAACTCAGTGGGGGCAGGTGTGGGGATGGGGTGGGAAGTGGAGGGTGAGAGTACTGTGAGATATTATTGAATTGGGGATGAGTCTCTAAGAAGAACTAGAAACCTAGGATAATGGAAATGCCCTAAATTTTATAAAGGTGACCCTAGCTAAGACACTTAGGCAATGAGGGAATTGGAGCATGAACTAGCTATTTCCTATAGCCAGGCAAGATTTCCAAGGGAGGGATTGGTAAACTAACCGAGCCCATACAACCTTAGATTCACAATTTGCCTTGCCTACAAGATGTTCAGGTTTGGAAAAGATTGAGCAGAATTTGACAGGTGGGACAACCCATGGTTGGTCCACCTTGAGAGCAAGGTGATGAGAGGGAGCCCACCCATGTCACTATTAATGATATTCATCTATACTTGGAGGCAGATGCCTACCATAACTCTCATCTGAGGGGCTTCACTAAGTAACTTATGGAAACTGATGCAGAGATCCATAGCTAAACATTAAGTGAAGCTCTGGGAATCCAGTGGAAGAAGGGAAGGAAGAATTGAAGGAGTCAGATTGGCAAAAGACACTGCAAGAAAACCTAAAGAATCAAGTACACTGAGCCCAAAGGAGCCCATAGAGTCTTAACTGCCAACCATAGAGCATGTATTGGAAAGACCTAGGCCCTCAGCACATATGTAACTGTTGTGCAGCTGGGTCTTCATGGGAATTTCTAAAACAGGAGCAGGGGCTTTCTCTTTCTATATTGCCTGCCTTTGGATCTCTTTCCCTTAACTGGGCTCCTTGTCTAGCCTCAATAGATGTTGTACCTAATTTTACCTCCACTTGATATGCCAGACTGATACTCATAGGAGATATTTACTTTTCTGAGGTGAAAGGGAGTAGGGGTGGGAAGGCAAGAGAGAGAGACAGGGAGGAGAGGATGGAAGGAAGCTTTGTTAGAAATGTAAAGTAAACAAGTCAGTTAAAATACATTACAAATAGAATTATATACAGTTGCCTCCAAAATTATGAATTTTCTAATTGTTATATCTATTTTATTCTGCTGTTTTATATGTAAAAGAATTAAAATATCATACTTACAAAAATGGTAACACTAACAGTTTTGCAATGCTGAAACTTAAAATCTTAGAAATCTTGCACTCTTTCATAAAAAGAACTTATCAAAAAATAGAACAGCACTTGTCTTTTCCTTCCTGTCATCTAGCTTAACATATGGAATGAACATCTTTTCTAGGCCTTTGGTGGATTGTCACTCCTTTCTAAGTTTGGATCTATTTTCAGCACTTTATCTTTTGTGCTTTAAATGTCAGGAAATAGCTCAGAGTTCCAACAATGTGAATATTTTCCTGGCATCTCTTTTTCTGGGTCATCTTCATCTTTTGTCACAAATATTTTTCTTGCTTATATAGCTAAGTTTCTCACCTTCACTATATCTTTCTCAGTGAGCATCCCAAATCTCTTGAATATCAACACAACTAGTTCTCAGGGTCTGACATACGGGCTTGCTCGAACTCTTACTTCCATCATCATCTTTTTTTCCTTCCTAGTCATTTTTTTTTCTTTGAAGTATTTATGATATATCTCTAAAATTTATTCCTAAGTGACTCACGAATACAATGGCTATACAATTAGATGCTCTAGTCTCAGATACCAATGTTCAATCACTGACAAACCTTAAATCAAGTGATATGATTGTCCCTAATCCTAAATGTACCTTGTATTTGTGTGATCATTGTTGAAGAGCCTCATATTAAATTACTCCCTAGTATTTTGAGATAGCCAAAATTTGAATATTGTTTTTGGGAACAAACTATCATTACTTAAGTAAGCCATGATAACTGCAATTCAGCTGTATTTGAAATGTAAAGGTTTAGAGTTATATGAATAAGTACTTTCTAAATTGTTGCCTTCCTGAGGGCTTACAATTCTAGGATGATCCAATTCTTTCTTGCTTTCTTAAATTGGGGTAAACGTTATGTATTGTAAATACATAGTTCTCAAAATTAAAGCTTAGGAATTCATTAATAAAGCCATTTCTCCTTTTCCATGCAGTTCTTGACTTGTGTTTCTTCCAGTGAAAAATGTTCTGTGAAAGTACCAGAAGACACACTCCAGAATGTATTAGAGGATGGAAAGTGTATATAAATTATCCAATGCAGTTAGATGGGTGCCTCTTGCTTTGATGAGTGGTCTTTATACTTTGGTCAATTAACTGAATACAACTGCTATGCTAGGGCAACAATTTTTTTACCAGAAGAAAAACTGCCTTTGATTAGATTTCTTAAGCATTGCTACTCGTTAAGGCTTCCTTTCTGTAATGTAGTTGATTGGGATTGCAGAAACAAGTACCTGGTTGTGCTCACTTTCCTGATTGTTTAATATTATCTAAATTATATATGTATGCACACATGCACACACACACATGAGAGAGAGAGACAGAGACACAGAGACACAGAAAGAAAAGAGATATAGAAACACACACATAGAGAGGGAAAGAGAAAGGGAAGGAAGGAAGGAAGAAGAGAAAGAGAGGGAGAGAGAGAAGAGAAAGGAGAGAAGAGAAGAGAAGAGAAAAGAAGACAAGACAAGAGAAGACAAGAGAAGACAAGAGAAGACAAGAGAAGACAAGAGAAGACAAGAGAAGATCAGAGAAGAGACAGTGTTGCACTATGGACCTTTGGCTGGTTTGGAATATCTATAGTAGACCTGGCTGGACTTGTGACTCATGGAGATATCACTACTTCTGCCTCCTTTCATCATGGTTTCATAAACTTCAGCCACTATGACTAGCCTAACTATATTTTTTGAGAAAAAGAAACTGGCTATCTTTCTGGCTGGTCTAGAGCTTGCTACTTAAATCAGGCTGGTCTTGGATTCACAGACATCTTCTTGCCTTTACCTCTCAAATGGTAGAATTAAAGGCATGTATCATGAGGCCCAGCAAGAATAATATTTTTATCTTTGATTTTAAAGTTCTTATTTGTATGGGTAAATAAAAATAAAATACAAAGGTGAGAATGCTATGGCTACCATTCATGTCCTTAGGAAGTCTGGACATTGAAGCTCACAAAGAAATGCCACAGTGCTCATAAAAATGTCAGAATTGGGTTATACAGAGTTTTTGCATTTCTGGTTTAATATAAGTAATTTTAAAACCATTATTTATTGTGGGTATTCCATGGTAGAGACATTAATCTCTGGACCGATGAATGGTAGGGCAAGAACTATCTGCATCGAAGAATCCCATGACACTGAAGAGGATGTGTGTTGCATTTGGAAGCTTTGTGATTTGAGTAACAATTAATTTCAGTGAGTAATTTTTCATTAAAGAAAGTTATCCTTCTGAATGTAGACTACAACAGAGACTAAGTAATCAGCTTGGATCACCTCCTCTCTGCTACTTGTTAGACTTAGATTATTAAAATGAGATGGTATTTGCTTCTCATATTAACTTCAACACAGTACTAATTATTAGCCTATTGGAATAAAAAGATTAGAGAAGAAAATGTTTGAAGGACTTTTGAACTTTAAGTGTAAGCATTTAGTGTTCCAGAATCTACTGAACTATCTCCTAGTTACCTTGGTCGAAAAAGTCTTTGTTCCAATATCCAGGGTTGTATACAAATATACAAAATACATTGTGAAACACACTGATAAAGTAAACATTGGGAAATTTAGTAAATGTAACCTAGGTTATTAGTATATTTACATTATACTAAAATATAGTACTTTTTAGTGACTTAGAAAAAATTTTACTTCAGTAGAGAGACATTAGGTTTATCCTCTTTGTGGATTTGCATGTATATGTAGTGCCCTTCCCAATATATTCTGATTAGTTTTGGTTTGGTGTCAATTTTGACAGATATTAAAATATCCACACCAGCTTGTTTCTAGGGTCCATTTGCTTGGAATATCTTTTTCTATCCTGAGAAAAATTTTAGAGAATGAGTCAGAGACAAGATATACCCAACTCTCAAAATAACAGGACAGGAAAGAGGCTACTTAAGAAGAGAAAATAGAGAGGGAGAATAGAGTTGAATCAGTTCAGTCAATGTAGTTCACATGGTACAATTGAATACAGTTGAGTTTGCTCTTGATCTTCATTTGCTTTTTTGCAGTTTGTGCAGTGCAGATCAACAGAGGCAGTTGAAACCAGAGAAAAAGAAGGAACCAGAAGATTAGAACAAATTTCAGAGTTAGTTTGAAGCCAAGCAGAGCAATTCAGTGAGAAAACAAGAGAAACTAGTTTGAATAAGTCAGCTCAGAAGATTGACTGCATGGAGGCTAGAGTGTTCCAGGCCTCAAACTAGTGATAGTTAGAACAGAGAAAATACTCTGGGCTTAGCCTCAGCTGTATATTTGCTGAATTTGTGTATGGATTGCATCTCATCCCATCAACTGAGAAAATAATGTGACATTTAAAGATATATAAGGTTGGGCATGAAAGAGATCAGGCTGGGTAGGAGACAAGATGGTCAATGAGTTTACAATCAAAGCAACCTTTATACTGACCTTTCCAGTGGTCAACACATTTGTGTAATGTTAATTTATTTCAAATCCTATCTTTATCGATGGTTCTGAAATGCTTTAACTTCCCTTTTAGCCCATCACCCACCAGAGGTAGTGGAATAGAGATGGTATAAGGTAAGTGGACTTGTTTAGAATGCTTCTTTGGAGGAACACCCATCTATGTTATCTGGAAATAGTAGATCAGTTCACAGGTGAACAGCTCAAGCCATTCACAAACACTTCATGGATAAGCCAGAAGTACAGGTAGGTAGAGGTGAGATAGCAAACATGAATCAGTGGTGGTGGCACTACCTAGCAGAGACAGCTGCACCTTAGCCTCAGCTGGAATTAGCAGGAGGGACCCAGAGGGATGGCAGGTCTGCTCTGCCGGTCTCAGTTAATCAAAGATCATTGCATAGCTAACTGTAAGCAAGCCAAATTCAGCCTCCTTCACCATCTGTTAAGCCCTCTTTATACCCTCCAAACATCAAGTCTTCCACCGGTCATGCCTTAGCACATGTATTGCCGTACCACATACATGTTTCTCAGCTGACATCAGTCTGTAAATCAGCCCAAGTCCATGCAAGCAGCAAGAAACTGCACCATACTACCAGAAGATTTTTGGTGTATTTTTGTCTATGAAATCTCAA
Organism: Mastomys coucha; assembly: GCF_008632895.1. NCBI lineage: Eukaryota > Metazoa > Chordata > Mammalia > Rodentia > Muridae > Mastomys > Mastomys coucha. Next base: position 10,866,266 of record NW_022196899.1, read on the forward strand.
CAAATAGAGTTCAACTACATCATCTAAGGTGGCCCAATACATGTATGTTTTTAGTGAAGAATCTTTCAGCTGTCCTTTCACGTGCTTGCTTTAGGAGAACATCCTTTCTCCTGTGTCTGCTTCAGCAAAACATTCCTTCACAAGACTGCCTTAGTCTTTCACCTATGCTTTCACCTATGCCTACTTGCCACGCCCACTCCACTGAAGTCTTGTGGCAATCCCAAAAGCTTGGCCACAGACCAGAGGTGAAAGCTTCAAAGGAAGCCAGTCTCTTGGAATTCATTCATGGGCATCTCCTATCTCAGAGGTAGCCCAGATATGTCTTTGCGAACTCGTGCGCTAGGAGCCCACCAAGATATGATTTACTAATAGCTAAACAAAATTGGACATTGCTCTCTGACCTTTACCAATGTTCCAACATCTTAGCCAAATCCTGGCTTGGAATTTCATAAAGAATGTTACCCATCCAGACTAATTGCCTCTGGCATTGTTAGGGAGATATTGAAGGGGGTAGGGCATTGAAGCTTACAAAATAGGAGTTGTTTATCCCAGGGTAAGGTCAAGTAGAATCCTCATTTTCAGTCACATACAGCAGCTGAGCCACTCCTAGGAATTAGCAAGAATGAAACTCCCAGGGACATGTCTCTGCTAGTCCAGAAGATTAGCATAGTGGGTGTTTTACTAAGGATGGGAGGGACCTTGAGCCAAGTGTGTGTGTGTGTGTGTGTGTGTGTGTGTGTGTGTGTGTGAAACAGTGTGCAGCAGAGAACATTTGAGATTCAAGATTTGAGCTTCGAGCCTCATAGAGTCAGCAGGTCCCCCGGGCCCAGAGAGCTCAGGCCTGGGTGGGGGTAGTTGGGGGTGCAGCACCTGTCCAGAAGAGGTGGCTTCTTTAGACCCAGTGTGTTTCAGGTAGCCTCAGAGGTACCCTGACCGCTAAATTGCCAGATTTTTCTTTTCTCTTTTGTAATGACTATAAAAATCTGATGCCATTTTTGAGAAATACATTCAGATCCTGCACTTCCTTGTGTTGCATCTGTTATTTTTACTTTGCCAATGCCTTGTTGACCTGACCAGGGCCCTGTTTCCCCATGGGTTGAGGGGGGCCCAGGGTTCTACAGCACCCAATTTAGGAAAATATTCCTTCACATGTTTGCCCAGCAACACAACTGACTTTTCAAAGAACCTTTATGTTCCTACTTGACATCAGGATTAGATATGTGTCATTGATGACTAACCTGCATTTCCTAGTGTTCTTGGATTAGTATTCTTATTTGCTGATGAAAAAAATTGAGAGATCAAGTGATTGGCCCAATGTCATACAGTTGTTAACTTACATAGACAAGAAATGTTTTTTAAGAAATTTTCATTTATTTTTATTTTAAAGTGAAGTGAAAAGTAACATGATTATACATTTCTGTGGCATGGAATTATAATTTGATTAATTAATGCAGGCTTTTATGATCAAATCAGGGCAATTAAATGTCCAAAGTGCACAAATATTTTTATTTCCAGTGGTGGGACCTTTTAAACTTTTCTCTAGCAAAGTAGCTTATAATAATTATATTTTTTAAAATCCTACATTTTATTATATCAACAACTTTTATTTTTCCTGATGCTATGATTCTTGTTTTATTTCTGTTCAAAACTGTATTATGTATTATTGTTTAAATTTGAGTAATTTGATTATTACAATAGAATGTATAATACTCACTGGAATGAAACATATTTTTAAGGACACCAAAATTTCAATCTAAAGAAGCATCAACATAGGGAGTTAATTAAGTAGATATTTGTTGAAAATAAATTCTTGATATGAAAGTCAGGTAGCACATGTTTTTATTCCCGATATGGAAAGGTTGAGGCAAGAAGATATTCAATTTGAAGTTATTTGTAAAGTAATATTATTTTTCTGGTGCTCTAATAAAACTCCAGGCTAAAATGTAACATTGAGGTGAAACAAGTTTATTGTGGTTTACAGTTAGGAATAATAAAGTCTGTCATAGAAGAAAAGCATCTTTATAGTCTGAGAAAGCATTGGGAGAGAACAGGAAGCTGGTTTATCACATTTTCACCCTCACATGGGCAGTAGAAAAAGAACAGAAAATAAGGCCAGGCTATAAACCTTGAAGCCTCCCTGCTATAATATACTTCTCAAAGCAAATCACTACATTCTAAAGGCTCCATGTTTCCAAATAGGATCACCAGCTAGGGACGAACTGTTCAAATTCATGAGCCCATGGGGGACATTTCTCATTCACACTACTTCATAATAAGTTTGAGCTTAGTGATGCCCTTTATGAATTAAAAATCATACTAAGAGAAATTAAATAAATGTTTATTTATGTTAGATTAATATAGTCCAGCATATCCCTTTTATAGTTGAAGTAATAAAACTGTAGAAAAGGAAAAACTGTTTTTTCATTGCAACAAAAAGTACATAAAAGGGAATAGCAGGATATAAGTGATCTGATAGGAAAAATTGAAAAAGGGGTCTCTTTAATGAAGGAGAATAGGGGTGAATACAGAAGGAGAAAAGTAGGTATAATCACTGTAATTCTACACTGAAAAACTACACACACACACACACACACACACACACACACACACACACACATAATCACAGCCAAAGTCTACCTAACAAAAAATCCAGTAAAAGACATGAAAAGTCCTTTTGAGTTATCGATAAGGTTGTCATAGAAACTCCCAACACATACAACTTAATGTTATCATTTGTTTACCTTCTAAACACAAAATGAACTTGAGGGCTGGAGAGATGGCTCACCTGTTAAGAGCACTGACTGCTCTTCCACAGGTCCTGAATTCAAATTCCCAGCAACCACATGGAGGTTCACAACCATCAGTCATGGGATCCGTTGCTTTCTTCTGGTATGTCCAAAGATAGTGGCAGTGTACTCACATACATAAAACAACATGAACTTGAGAAACAGGGCTCAGAGGACCCTGAAATCTTAAGCTGGAACTTAACCTGACTATCCTTCCTGAGGATTAATATCTATGGTATAAGAAGGCACCATGGAACCATCCAAAGAAGATAGGCAACTAATGGTCTTAATAATTATATGTAACACCTATGAACCACAATGGCCAGCATAGCATGGTAACAATAAAGGTACAGTCATCGTCTGTACCCAGAGCTGACCCTGTACCACTGCTCTCCAAACCCTGGTCTCTCCAGGAGAGACTGGGTCTCTCAGGAGTGTTGACTGACATACCTGAGAGGAAAGGTAGGACCACCACTTTCTGCTCAAATACCTGGTCCAAGAGGGACACCCCTGGAACCCTTAATACACAGGAACTAAGAAGCAGCCCGGGGCCAGGATCCTTCCATTTTCCAACTGCACCTGGAGCTGACCCTATGTTATAGCTCTCTATACAGAGATCCCACAAGGAGAAAGAAGGCCTCCCAAAAGTGATGACACACTTGAGAGCACAGCTCTCCTTTCCTGGGTCCCACCAGAAGACAGTTGATCTTCCAAGAGTTCTGACACACTTGAGGGGAAAGGTAGTCCACCACTTCTGTTCAAATACCTGGCCCCAGAGGGACACTCCCAGAGCCAAGAAGATGCAGGAACCAAGGAATGGCCTGGGACAGGATCTTTTTGGATTCTATCTGTGCCCTGGAGCTGACCCTGCACCACAGCTCTCAATACTTGGTTTCCCAGTAGTACCAAAAACACAGGGTAGCAGGAGGGAAAAGCCACAGTCAGAGACAGCAAGAGCAGCTAACCCCAGAGATAACCAGATGGGGAGAGGCAAAGGCAAGAACAAAAGCAACAGAAACCAAGGCTGCATGGCATCATTAGAACCCAGTTTTCCCATCATTGCAAGCTCTGGATACCCCAACACACCAGAAAAGCAAGACTCTGATTTAAAAATCACATTTCATAATGATGATAGAGGACATTAAGAAATAAATAAATAACTCCCTTAAAGAAATACAAGAGAACACAGGTAAATTGTTAGAAGATTTTTTTATTAGATTATTTCTGTATTTACATTTCAAATCATGTTTCCTTTCCCAGTTTCCCCTCCGGAAAAAAAAAAACACCCTATTCCCTCCACCCTCCCCCTGCTAACTAACCCACCCTCTCATGTTTCCTGTCCCTGGCATTCCCCTACACTTGGGCATGGAAACCTCATAGGACCAAGGGCTTTTCCACCCACTGATGACCTCTGCTATCCTCTGCTACATATGCAACTGGAGCCAGGAGTCCCACAATGTGTAATCTTTTGTTGGTGGTTTATTCCCTGGGAACTCTGGGAAACACAAAAATCCCTTAAGGAATTATAGGAAAATACAACCAAACAGGTGAAGGAATTGAAGAAAATCATCTAGGATATGAAAACATAAATAGAAACAATAAAGAAATGACAATGGGAGACCACCCTGGAGATAGAAAACCTAGAAAAGAGATCAGGATTCATAGATGCAAGAATCATTAACAGAATACAAGAGATAAAAGAAAGAATCTCAGGTACAGAAATCAATAAAGAAAACATTGACACAACAGTGAAAGATAATGCAAAATGCAAAAAGCTCCTAAACCAAAACATCTAGGAAATCCAGGACACAGCAAGAAGACCAAACCTAAGGATAATAGGTATAGAAGAGAGTGAATATTTCTGACTTTAAGGGCCAGTAAATATCTTCAACAAAATTTATAGAAGAAAACCTCCCTAAAATGAAGAGAGAGAGAGAGAGAGAGAGAGAGAGAGAGAGAGAGAGAGAGATGCCCATGAACATATAAGAAGCCTACAGAACTCCAAGTAGATTGAACCAGAAAAGAAATTCCTCCCGTCACATAATAGACAAAACACCAAGTACACAAAACAAGGAAAGAATATTTGAAAGCAGTAAGGGAAAAAGGTTAAGTAACATATAAAGGCAGGCCTATCAGAATTACACCAGACTTCTTACCAGAGACTATGAAAGCTAGGAGATCCTGGGCAGATGTCATACAGACCCTAAGAGAACACAAATGCCAGCCTAGGCTACTATACCCAGCAAAACTCTCAATTACCACAGATGGAGAAACCAAGAAATTCAATGACAAAAACAAATTTTTGTAATATCTTTCCACAAGTCAAGCCCTACAAAGGATAATAGCTGGAAAACTCCAACACAAGGAGAGAGACTATACCACAGATAAATCAAGAAAGTAATCTTTCAAAAAACCCGAAAGAAGATAGCCACACAAACATAATTCTACCTCTAACAACAAAAATAAAAGGAAGCAGCAATCACTCCTCCTTAATATCTCTTAACATCAATGGACATAATTCCCCATAAAAACTTAGACTAACAGACTGGATATTTCAACAGGCCCCAGAATTTTGCTGCATACCACAAATGCTCCTGAGTGACAAAGACAGGCACTAACTAAGAGTAAAATGCGGGAAATTTTTTTCCAAGCAAATGGTTCCAAGATAAAAGCTGGAGTACCCATTCTAACATCGAATCAAATCGACTTTTAGCCAAAAGTTATCAAAAAAGATAATGAAGGACACTTCATACTCATAAAAGAAAATATCTACGAAGATAAACTTTCTATTCTGAATACATTCATATGAGAAACTTTAAAATTCAAAGCATACATTGCACCTTACACAATAATAGTTGGAGACTTTGACACCCCACTCTCAGCAATAGAAAGATCATGGGAGCCAGGCAGTGGTGGCACACACCTTTAATCCCAGCACTTGGGAGGCAGAGACAGGGGGATTTCTAAGTTCAAGGCCAGCCTGGTCTACAGAGTGAGTTCCAGGATAGCCAAGGCTACACATTTCAACAAATGGTCCTGGTTCAACTGAATTGAAAATCTTCTGTAAGGCGAAGGAGACTGTCAATAGGACGAAAGAGCAACCAACAGACTGGGAAAAGATCCTTACCCTCCTATATCCAATAAAGGGCTAATATCCAATATATACAAAAAAACTCAAGAAGTTAGACTCCAGAGAATCAAATAAACCTATTAAAATGAGGAAGAGAGCTAAACAGAGAATTCTCAACAGAGGAAACTTGAATTGTCAAGAAGCACCCAAAGAAACGTTCAACGTTTTAGTCATCAGGGAAATACAAATCAAAACAACCCTGAGATTCCACAATATACCAGTCAGAATGGCTAAGATAAAAAACTCAACAGATGCTGGTGAGGATGTCGAGAAAGAGGAACACTCCTCCATTTCTGGGGGGATTGCAAACTGATGCAACCACTTGTGGAAATCAGTCTGATGGTTCCTCAAACAATTAGACATAGTTCTACCTGAGGATCCAGCTAGACCACTCCTGGCCAAATAGCCAGAAGATGCTCCAACATGTAATAAGGACACATGATCCACTATGTTCTTAGCAGCCATATTTATAATAGCCAGAAGCTGGGATAAAAACAGATGTTCCTAGAAGAATGGATACGGAGAATGTGCTACATTTACACAATGGAGTACTACTCAGCTATTAAAAACAATGAAATCATGAAATTCTTAGGCAAATGATGGATTTAGGAAATATCATCCCGAGTGAGGTAACCCAGTCAAAAAAAGACCACACATGTTATGCACTCTGTGATAAGTGAATATTAGGCAAAGACTGAGGAATACTGAGGATACAACTTATGAACCACATGAAGCTCAAGAGGAAGAAATACCAAAGAGAGGATTCTTCAGTCCTACCTAGATGGGGGAACAAAATAATCAAGGGAAGTAGAGGGTAGGAGGAAGAAAAGAGGGAGAGGGTAAAAAGAGGGGAAGAATCAGGTGTGAGAGGAGATGGTAGAGATGTACAGAAAGTCAGGAATTTGAACAGAGGTGTGTAGCAATGGAGGATGAGGAACTGGGAACAGTAACCCGCAAGTTCCAAATACCAGGAAAGCAAGAGCCTCCCAGGACACCATGGGATCACATTAGCTGAAATACCCCACAAAGGGAAGGAAGAACCTTTCAAGACCATATCCAGAGTTTAGAGTGAGGCATATCAGAGTGAGGCATGGCCTCACAGTTGAGGGATGGGGCCACCCACACATTTCCAATTTTTAAACCCAGAATTGCTCCTGTCTAAAGGAAATACAGGGGCAAAGAGTAGAGCAGAGAGTGAAGGAAAGGCCTTCCAGAGACTGCCCCAAGAGGGAATCCATCCCACATGCATATACCAAATCCAGACACTATTGTAGATACCAAGAAGTGCTTGCTGACAGGAGGCAGATACAACTGTCTAGTGAGAGGCTCTCCCAGATCCTGACCAATATGGATGCCCATGCTTGCAGCCAACCATCTGACTGAGCATACGATCCCAATGAGGGAGTTAGGGGAGGACTGAAGGAGCTGAAGGGGCCTTATCTGGCATCAATGAGAGGGGAGGCCCTTGGTCCTGTGAAGGCTTGAAGCCCCACAGTAGAGGAATGCTAGGGAGCTGAGGTGGGAGTGGGTAGGGAGGTGGAGGAGCACCCTCATAGAAGTGGGGTGAGGACAAATGTGATGGGGGTTTGTAGAGGGGAAAATAGGAAAGGGAATAACATTTGAAATGTAAATAAATAAAATATCCAATAAAAAAGTACAGTCATGTAACATATACCCTGGCTGTAGCCAACAACAGCTATCTAATTGAACTTAAGAGCTGCTCAACAGGAGGATAACCACATCAAGTGCCAAGAGCTAGTGAAATCATGGTTTTTAGAGGAGAATATATAGCCACTAATTGACTAAATCAGCATAATCCCTAACAAAAATATATAAATATTTGTTTTTTATGCTCACAGATAAGTACTGTCTTTACCCCTTACCTAGGAACCTTCTCTTTGCCACAAGAGAGCACTACAAAAAACCACAACTGAGCAAAATGTAGAGTTCTAGAGCCAGTCCCAATGGATTTATGCAAAATACTCCTATACATAAGGCTCAGAAAACATTAATGAAAATGGATGGAAAGAGTGTAAGAGCCAGAAGATCAGGGAGTTTGCTGTGAGGCTGTATGTCTCCTAGTAATATTAGGAACTGCATTCATAAAATGTTACCCACAGAACTTGAGTTGAACAGTCATGACACCAATGCCAAAGTGGATGGGTAAAAGCCAATGAGACTTCAACACTGTACAAAGAACTATAGGTAACTGAGCAAAGGTATGATGCAGAAGGATGATGGCCCTCCTCATAGAAGGGCATACCAATTGAGTGTCAAGTGTAAGTCAGCTCTGAAAATTGACATACAGGTAGCATTATATGAAACAAACGAGCTACATTTAGAAATATATGTATATATACATATACACATGGTACATAATAACAATTAGTGAACAAAAAGGCCATGAATTTGAAGGAGAATGGGAAGGGTTTGACTAGAAGAAATGGAAGGGAAAGCACTCTAACTATATTATAAATCTAAAAAAACCAACAACTGTTTTTTTCCATAGAAAAGAAATAAGGTATATGGAAGGTCTACCAGACAAAACATAAACTGCATCATTACCAACTTAGAAGGAGTTAAATCATTGTTCACAGAAAATAAACGTAAATTCTGGTAACCTAGACTGTTGTATATGATGTTATATAAGATACAGCTTATTTTTGAAACAGTGGTTGACTAGAAATGCTCAAAGCTTTCACCAAGGCTTTATGCCTTCAAGGGAAATGTGTATAAGTATATATATTCTGTGCATGGAGGCATCATTGTTACACGTTTTCTATCTTTCATAGACAATTATCCATCTCTTACCTGCCCAGACTTTCTTACACCTTATTAGTGTATAAAATCATGTTTTGTGTGTGTTTCATGTTGGTGGGTATTTGTTCACTCTTGTGTGTGTGAGCGCAGTTGATGGCACATGATTAGGGATGGGCAGACAATTTTGATCATCAGTACCCAATTTCTGTTTTTTGAAATATTGAACAGGGTTACCTTGATGCTTGTTGCTGCATCCATCAATCTCACTGATCATGATCTTCTGCGGTTTCTCCTATTTCTGTCTCTGCACCAACTCCCTCTGCCCCCACCCCCAGAGGAGTCCAGTGCTGAGATTAGAGATATATGCTATCAACTGTGGCTTTATATGGTTTCTAGAAGTTTGAACTCAGGTCCTGATGCTTGCATGGCAAATGATTGGTTTTACTCCCTGAGCCATTTCAAACCTTGTTAGCTACTGTATCTTCTTTATGCTACTCTGCAATGTTGAATGTATTTTTTTCCAGGTATATCCAATAAAATTTCAGAGGGTGACATCAGAGGCTTAATTTGAGGCTGTTCTGATCTAGAGTTTTATTTAGTACTGTGGATTGGAGAAGGCATCACTGTGAACTCAGAATTTTTTTTTTTTAATTTACTTATTTTTATTCTCTAATCCTTTTTTACAGTCCATACTTTACATCCCTTCTGGTCTGCCCCCTGACCACTCCCCATCCCATACCTCCCGCCAACTCCATCCTCAAGATGATGTCTCCACCTCCTAGCTCATCCCACAAGGCTTTTCTACTCCCTGGGATCCTAAGGCTCTCAAGGGATAGGCACATCTTCTCTCACTGAGGCCATACCTGGTAGTCTTTGGCTGTATATGTATCAGGGGCCTCATATCAGCTGGTTGCATGCTTCCTGGTTTGTGACTCGATGTTTGAGAGATCTCTGGAGTCCAGGTCAGTTGAGAGTGCTGGTATTCCCAAGGGACCCCCCTCCTCCTCAGCTTCTTCTAGCTCTTCCCCAATTCAATCACAGGGCTCTCAGGCTTCTGTCCACTGGTTGGGTGCGAGTATCTGCATCTAACTTTTTCAGCTGCTTATTGGTCCTCGCAGAGGGCAGCCATGCTAGGTCCCTGTCTGCAAGCATACCACAGCATCAGTAAAAGTGTCAGGACCTCAGGCCTCCCCTTAAGCTGGATCCTAATTGGGGCCTATCAATGGACCTCCTTTTTCTCACGTTCTCCATTTTTGTCCCTGCATTTCATTCTGCCAGGAACAACTCTAGGTCAGAGCTTTTGACTGTGTAATGGCAGCCTCCTTCCTCTACTTGATGTCATGTCTCTCCACTGGAGGTGGACCATACAAGTTCCTCCTACCTAGGACACAACCCACAGGACTCAAGAATGTTGACAAACTGATGGGCCAAAGTGAGGATGCCTCAATCCCATTTGGGATAGAGAAGAAAGCGGCCATAAGAGGGAGAGACCTGAGTGGGATAGGGGACATGGAGGAGAAAGACAGAAGATGATCAGGTAGTGTGTATGGGGGGAACATGACTGAAGCCATGAAGAAAGAATGGAAACAGGCAAGGGACCCTCTTGAATGAACTGGAGACCTGAGAGGTGAGAGATTCTCAGCACTGAAAGGGAGAGTCCTTGGATGAAGTTCTCTAAAGTGAAGTCAGAAGTTTTTTTTCTGAGTCTTTTGATATGAAATTTGGAAAGAAGGAACTAAAATTTTTCACATATTGTTTAATGTTACACAACGTGGTTTTTCTTATTTTTACACTTAAGTTTTATCAACATTAATTTAGGTTAACAGTATAGAATGAAGGCCATGATCAAAAAGAGTCAGAATTTATGAAGGTCCTTGGTAGAGAATGCTTTGTGGATTTTGAAATAGTAAAAGGTGGAATGACCCACAAAACATATTCAATATGGCACACACATTTGGAAATGCTTCCTATGCCCTAGGGTTTTTTAAGGGTATCAGCAGAAATCATTTTGATAAGCCTTTTACTCAATGGAAGGGAAAACTCATATTGGGAAATACAGGAAAAATTCTCAAGGACATTCAAATTGAGGCTAACCTTCATAGAACCTAGGAAGAAAGCACTGGTACACTACTGAAAGGTCTATGTATTCTGTACACATCAAAATTGATCAATGGAAGGGAAGGTGAAGACACACACTGAGAATAACAAGACAAATCCTTCACTTTGAAGTGGAGAATAAGCTTCATAGATTCCAGGGAGAAACATAGATTCCTGGTTCAACACTGAGATTTACTTGTATTTTGTATACATCAGGATTGCTCAAGGCTTTAGGAAATACAGGACCAAGATGACCTCATAGATTTTGCATACTTAAAACAATTTAGATCACACAGCATGAATAATCAACTTGTCTTCTTGGAGCATAATCACCCTTACCCATGGTAGGCTTCTTTGAAGGAAGGCAATCCTTGATGCTGTAAGAGTCATGAGAGGAGATCTGAGTCCCATGACTCGTATGATGTTGGTGCAGTTTATCTTGCTGGAACCAAGGGTGAGAGATACACTTTTTTGTGTCTTGTGTTTTGAGAATAGTAATTTGTCAAGGTGACATTAATTAAACATTAAAGCTGTTATAATTTGAAATCACAATACAATTTCAATAGTTAAGGTTATACCAATATAAAGGCACATGGCTAATATATTTGAGTGTCACTGAGATAAATGTATAGTCTTATAATGTTACTATTTTGATTTATAAAATTCAGTTGTATTGCTCTAATGATGTGTATCTTTTCCATAAGTCAACATTTTTCAATTTATAGCATGCAGTGATCTATTAGTGACTTGTAATAAAACGTGAATTAAGCATCATCTTAAGGTTTCTTGCCTATTTCACAATCCTCTCTTGTTAAATGGTATCTTTGTATGACTAATACTTATCATATCTTAATGTATCATATCAAAATAACTTGTAATGAGAAAATAGATACCTTCCTCAAATCTCTCTTACCATCTTAAAACAAAGCTCTAACATCAGCCATTTACTGGTTCTTATGAAAACTGCCTTGAGGAACTAGGGTATACAATTCCTAGAATTGACTGTAATAGTGTTTGTAATAACATTGAATCCTGTCAGGCACGTAGTTCTTCAGGGACTTCTGAGGATGCATGTGACAGATTCAATTGTTTAGTGAATTTCTCAGATGAATTTGTGAGATTGGAAATGGTTCATGTCTGGTATTAAATCCTCTATGTTTTCACCCCTCTGTACCAAATGAACCATAAAATTTCATTGTATTTCAGATGTTTGTAGTTTTCTGTGCCAGTGAATTTCCAAACCTGAGTCACTGAAAAACAACATGTACCCCATTTGCAGATTCAGTTCGAGTACCAGACTAATTTTCTTTTATGACTTTAATGAAATTAAAATATATTAAATTTATATTTCCCTTTGTTCTTTATTGAAACACCTTTAACTGTAGGGTTAGTCTTGATGATGATATTAATAACCTGAGATTTTCTTAGCTCTTGAGCCATTACTCTTTACTACTGAAACATTCTTTTTTTTTTTTTATTTTAGATATTTTCTTTATTTACATGTGAATTTCTCCTTTCCCAGTTTCCCCTCCAAAAAACAAAAAAACAAACAAAAACAAACCCCTGTTGCCTCCCCCCTCCCCATGCCTGCCACCCCGCCCTCTCCCACTTTCTGGGCCTGGCATTCCCCTACACTGGGGCACAGAACCTTCACAGGGCCGAGGTCCTCTCCTCCTATTGATGATCGATTTTGCAATCCTCTACCATACACATGCTGCTTGAACAATCAGACCCCTCTATGTGCAGTCCTTGGTTGGTGGTTGAGACCCTGGGAGCTCCGAGGGTACTAGTTAGTTCATGTTGTTGTTCGTCCTAAGGGGCTACAAACCCCTAAGCTCCATTGGTCTTTTCTCTAATTCCTTAACCGGGGACCCTGCACTCAGTTCGATGGATGGCTGTGAGCCTCTACATCTGAGTCAGTCAGGTACTGTCAGAGCCTCTCAGGAGATAGCTATATCTAGGCTGGCTTACCCTTCCTTCAGTCTCTGCTCCA
>NW_022196899.1:10886181-10903178 GCF_008632895.1 Mastomys coucha
CCGCCCGGGTCTCTGGCCTAAGGCGCCTCCGGGCTGGCTGCTCCAGTCTCAGAACCTCACCTGAGAGACAATCTGAAACATTCTTAAGTATCACATTTTTATACCAGTTGTGATGGCTATTCTTGGTTGTCAACTTGACTGCATCTGAAATGAACAACAATCAAGAAATGGAGGGCACACTTAGGAGAGATATTTTGCCTGGTTTGAAGTGAGTTAATTCACTTCTAGTATGGACTTGTGAGGCAGTATGACACCCCACTCGTACAACACAACTAAGGTAAAATTGTTCCTAATTAGAATGAAGAGAGTGTGATATCTTCTGCCTATAAGGCATTTTTACTGAATTTAGAAATGAGGTCCTTAAAACTCCATGGAAATCATAGCAACAAGTGCTTTCCACTAGACTATTGGCTTGAACTCATCACTGCTAAACAGAGCATGGACTTTTCAAAGTTGTAATATCTTGCCTGTCACCAGAATGCAAAGTTCATGGACATTATAGTGGGAACATATGAGAAAGGCGATGGCCTGTGTAGTCTATTGATCATACTGTATACCGCTAAGTCGTTGCATGCTTATGAGAAGGTCAAGGAGACACAAACTTGTAGGAAGAATTCTTTCCAAAGCATAAAAGTTAATACCCATCGTGTAGGATTATGTAGAGGCCATAAGGAGAATTAGAGGGCTACTCAGAAAAGCTTAGAAATAAGGCAAAGAACAAGTGTCTGCACTAGGCTGTGGTGGTAGGAATCAAGAAAAGGAAGCAATTCAATTTTTTTTGGAAAAAGACATAATAGCACCCTAGGAGGAAATCAATGAAAAGATTAAGAAAAGTTAATGAGATAGGTCTCAAAAGTTCTTACCCAGGGGCCGAGGAAAGCTCTTCAACTCAGGCAGGTGTGAGTTAAAAAGGAGAGAAGAAGCTGAAGAAAGAATATACTCCAGGGTTAAAACTCAGCGCAGCATCAGACATTGAGGACTTACTTAATGAAAAGTCCATACCAAATACTCCAAGACACGAAGAGGCATTGGAGAAAAAGAGTCTCTATGGTTTTTTTTCCCCAATGAAGGAGGAAGCGATTAACCAGTATATAGTGCTTGATAAAAAATAATCCGAATAAAAATATCTAATTATGCACCAAGAAGTGATGATCTTGGGGGAGGAATATGGGGATTCTTAATATGGTAAGACTTCAGGGGAGCTGAAAAGTAATTTAAAAAAAAAATAAAACAAAAATAAATTTTAGCATTACACTGTTTTTCTTGAAATGCACACTTACCCATGCGCGCATGCGCGCGCACACACACATACAGAGAGAGAGAGAGAGAGAGAGAGAGAGAGAGAGAGAGAGAGAGAGAGAGAGAGGCAGAGACAGACATAAAGACACACAGATACACACATACAAACACATATGCTCATATACACATACCCTTGTATGCTTATTATTTATTTATTTATTTAGTCACTGTTGAAGTGTTTAAAAATGTTTTTAATGTATTAATTTCATCACATCTTATTTTTTTAATATTTTTGAAAATTTTATACATTAGTACTTTATTTATGTCATTTCTACCCACCTTCTCCTTGTTATAACTCTTCCTGTGTCCCCTTCACCATTGCTGAGTCCGTTTAGTGTTGTTTGTGTCTTGGACTACTCAAAGCCTGACCCTACCTGTCCTTGGGGATTGGAGTTGAGCTGGCACAGAGTCAAGGACACAGACTCCTGGAGCAGTTGAGAAACTTCACAGCAAGCTCATCTGCATGCTGTTGTAAGCTCCTTGAACACCCTCCACCCAAGCCCCATGGGTCTCAAGAAAGCGTCTCTTCTAAACAGCAGTTCCCAACTGGCTGGCATTGTCTGTTCCAGCAACCCTTGGTCTCTCACGCAGTCTTCAATTAGGTCCTCCTGAAGGAGCTGCTTTTGCAGCTGTGAGGTCCCTGTTGTTTACACAGAAGTGGCCCAGCTGTTCCTGCTACATGGTTAGTATATAGCTCAAAAGTGTATATGGGTTTATTTGCAGCTAACTACCTAAAACTGGGATTGGTTAAATCAAGGTGCTCTTCTCTAGAAAAAACTGACTCTTCCTCGCTCAGCATGTATGCTTATTTAAATAAAAAAAGTCTTTGAAGACTGCAGGGAATCAAAACCAGTCAAGGTGAAAGAAGTAAAGAAGAAGGAAGACAGGCCTTGAGTGGGAAGTAAATAAGGTGTGCCTGTATTCTTGCTGGTGATGGCCCACCGATATCTTATTTACATGCCTCCAATGTCAATGCTCTGAAAATTCACGGAATAATTTGTAGCCTCGTACTTCTATGAAAACAGTTCAAGGAGAAGTAATTTGATAAAAAAAAATTGAACTCACACTCATATTTTTAGAAACATTCCTATCATTGTTATCAGGCAGGAAGTTGAAATGGGAGTCAGCCTGGGATACGATCATAAGTAGTATTTTTTTAAAGGCAAGATAAATTTGGCAAACAGTATCTACATACCACTGGGAAGAAATTCACACTAAAAGAAATCTATTTGATTTTAGACACTTTTTGGGAGGTTATTTTAATCTAATTAATGAGAAATCATAGGTTAATTGCCTCTACTTTTAATGTGCAGGTATTATGCATACAGGCATGTTTTATTTATATCTTGGCTGTTTGATGTACACAATCAATTCCAAAAGGGCTAATGAAGAGGTGTTCTGCCCTGTGTGGAATAATAATGAGAGACTCTAATATAGAATATTCTTTATTAATTGTGCCGCAGAGTAAACACAACACTGAGAACTGCATTTGTCAAATTCTACCTCAGGCTTTTCACTCTGCTTCCCTTTAACTTTTTCCAGGTTGAACTATTTCTTTTTCATACTGGCCCCTTTCCATAGGTAGGAGCTCCCTAAAGTTTTAACAGTTTAGCTTAAAAATTTAGGGCCACCAACTAGGTTAGCTGAACTTTAAAATAAAGAAAATATCTAATAAAAAATAAAATTTAGGACATTATATTGGGCATTTGGCTGATATTCTCAACACCTTTTACCTATAGGTACTGGCTGGGAAGAGGAGAACCTGCTTTTTTTGTGATTGCTGTTGCTTTTGGTCATTTTTTATTTTTTCAGAGAAATTAAGACCGCATCAGTTTTTAATGCAGAGTAAATCATTTCACTGAAAGTTGTGGAATTTTTTGACTACTACACAACTTGCCAGCTTTAAAGGGGAACTCTAGCTCACTAAATTATATATACATGTGTGTGTGTACTCTTATTATTATTTCTTTCCTAAGAAACAGAAAAACAAAAGTATAAACTTGTTTACCTAAAGCATAAACTGTTTTTATAATTGCTCAGCATATTTTATTATAGAACTATTAGGGTTTTGAGCATCAGCCTGTTCAACAGATTATTTTGTTTATTCTTGGGAAGTTATTTACAGTAATGAATCTTCTCAAATTCCTACAAAAGAAAGTTAAAAAAGGTTATATTTACCTATTATCTATGTCTAAAATTTCAGAATATTTTGTCTTGAAATTCTATGTAATCAAGAGTAAATCTCAAACTTGAGATACATCACCCAAAACAAGTATATTTTATCCTTCTTGTTAGTTCGCATATACCTCTTCTGACAATTTCTCATAACCTCTAAATTCATCACTTTATTCACATTATTTTTTTGTCATTTATTTTACTCCATTTCTCTTCTCCAAGTTGTCCATACAGGCAGCTCAGCAGGCATGGTATATCTTGGTCCAACCAATTGTTCCTAATTGCTATGTGACATAAAGCTTCTTCCAGGTAATCAATGCCAAGAAAAAGTTCTGTCACTCCACTTATGCCAATCATATGAGATATATAGGGAACCACATTGTTCTCTGAATCCAGAGTGAGCTTCACAATCAGTTCTCCTAATGTCCAAATCAAGTGGAGCTGAAATACTAAAGTGATTTCAGCAATCAGAGTCAAATGCTACCACCATCTGGTATTGGTACCCTGTGTTACACTAGCATGCGTTCCTTGGGTGTCTTTACGTGACCAGCTTTCCACGTCATAAAAGCCACAGCTACACGTAATGTTCTCTGAGATGTTGGTTGTAACGATCCGTGGAAAAGCAAATTCTAAAGTATGTCTCAGTATGTCACACATTTGTCCTTAGAACTCTGGGTCAAGACCAATAAATATTCTGTTTTCTTTTTCTGTCTCACTTCCTACATAAAATCTGTCTATAAGTGAAATGTAGTGAACCAGTCTACATACAAGCAAATCCATAATTCACTGGTAAGTCTTTTTCAAGGAAACTTCATAGAATTTGCTGTTTGCTTTGATTACTTCAGGGGTGATATCTGTATCTACAACTTCAAGTTTTTGGGTTTTAGAACCAAGCATTTTTAAGTTTATGTTTTTCTTTTTGGAACAACTCTGGCCTATAAATAGTTTTTGTCAGAAGAACGACATTAAAAGTTGGCTTCAGTGGCACCAGGTCCTCTGTGGGTCATGTTGTAGCTGTTAGCTTGGTGTTTTTACTGAACTAACAGTAGAAGTAGGTGTATTTCTGACTCTTTTGCCTGATCTTGGGAGTTTTTGCTCTGGTTTCATTGCCTTGTCCACCTTCAATGTGCCTTGTTTTCTCGTATCTTGTTTTGTCTTGTTTGGCTGCTATCCCTTGGAGGCCTGCTCTTTTCCTAAGGGAGATGAATGAAGGGTGGTGAAGGTTTGGCGAAAAGGAGAAATAGGGGGAGCTGGAAGGAGTTGAAGGAGAGAAAGCTGTGGTCTGGCTGTATTTTATGAAAGAAGAATTTATTTTCAATAAAACAGGAAAAATTACTTAAAAAAGAAACATTTATCATTCTATGATTTCCATCCAGAGGTGCTGATATTTTGACCAGCATGATGGGGAATTTCATATGGTTCAACATTATACTTTGCTGTAATAGGTTTTAGGGGTTTCAGAACACGTTCTTTATTAGGCAAACTATTTCTACATCACTAAGTCTTGACTCTAGCTTGATTCACCTAGCTTTCTCAGACTGGATTAAGTGATGAAGCTTCATTGAAGTGAATTAATGTCATGACTGCATCTTCTAAGTCATTTGTAAAAAATAATGAATTTTATTCAAAGAAATTTTAATTAGGATGATAAACACAGAACTACTGACATTTAGAACCTACTTTTAAAACCAAGTGATTTTTTTTAAACCTTATTTTCAATACATAGGAAGACAGAATACATACCCCCAAAGCTGAAAAAATGCTCCTGATACAATAGAAACTTTTCTTTATACACATAAAATATTTGAACTAAAACAACCGACATGTGAGCAAGGAGAACCCTCCTCATTTTGCTGGTGGGTACAATTAGGCAGGTGCCAAATGTCTCCTTATAGTACATGGTGGGTGTGAGTACTAAAAGTGCTCCCCTTAGGTAAAAGATCTACGAGTGGGTACAGACATAACCAAGGATAGAAAGAGGGAAATTTTACTAGAAAAATGCATTAGTAGACAGCAGTGAAAATTGTAGCAGGAAATGTTTGCTGGAAAGAAGCCTGTGAACATACATGATATTATATCACAGAGTGACAGAAAGAATCTGGAGAATATCTTGAGGTCTTACAATTATGAAAAAGAAGAGAAACAAGAAATGAACAAAGCTCCAATAGAGACAAAAGTGATCTGCAAAGTAAATGGGGCCGTATGTGATTTTTTTTTTCCTGCCTAGATAGTAAATAATATTTGATGACCATGATTAAGTATAATTGCCTTAAATCACTTACTTTAAACATTTTAGAAAAGACCATGGGATACTTATTTATGATGAGAACAGAAGTTAGGCTTTTTCACCATGGCAATTTAAAATAGTGGTGACAGTATGGAGGGCCAAAGGTCTAGAATGAGTCAAATAGAAAGCAACAACAAGAATATTTTCCGATTTCCATTATTTAAAAAAAAAATGGCACAGCATGAAGACTCAGGAGATTTGAAATCACAGTAAGAACAAGCAATGAAGATGGAAGCATACAATTTTCCATTATCAACTTGACAAGTGTAAAATGAAAAGGATTAGTGACTTTTTTCTAGCAGAAAGTGAGAACTCATTGAGAGTTACAAGTGAGCTAAATATTCATTTATTATAGCAAGAAGCAATTTGTTAATGTATAAAATAATGAGTCTATGAAGAGACATTGCAAACTTACTATCTGTCAGCATAGCCCTAGTTATGAATAACTTAAGAATAGCTTCCTCTGGCATTCCATCCAGACAGGGATTACTAGACAGAGTACCATTTCTTTCCTCTAGATGAGGTGATTTAAAAATAATGTTTATGTATAATTTTAATATGCATTTGTCAAAAACTATTTACTAAATAAAAAACCCTTATAACCAACAATACTTCCATCATACAATGGATTCTGCATCTAGGTTTATGTTATAACAAATTGGCCAAGGTCATTTCAGTGCTATGTATTTCTTGAAGCAACTTTACATAGATTTAGACATGCAAAAGTTCTTCTTTTTCACCTACTACAAGAGATCACCAGTTCCATAAAGTAGAAACTTTTTGAAAGGTAAATAAACAAAATGGAGTCTTATGATGGAATTAGAGAGACATAAAACAGTGAGGTAAAACTATGACCATGTATTTGATGATACTTGGTGCTAAATCTCTATGTTGGATACTATTTGGAATTTTTCTAAGTGCACAGAGATAATAAGCATACAGAAATTTAAGAACTGCTGCTCAGGAAGTAATCACATCTGGTATTACAAACTATGCCATTGGTTTAGGAGCTCACAGGCCTCCAGGGTAAACCTAAATGGACACAAAATCAAGCTGCCTTTCTATATTCTCTGTCTGTAGATTAATGCACTCCTCAGACTTCATCAGAGATGTTTCTGTGGTCAGTGAAAAGTGGTTAATGCAGAGATCCATACCTGTTCAAAGTACAGAGGATAGGTGTTTGTGGATTGCTCAGCCACATATAAGACTGCCATATCACATCCATTTTCTACAAGCCTTAAGGATTAGAAAGACTGTAAAAAATAAGAATATAGAAGAATAAAAATATTTATTTCAAAAATTAGAATATCTAAAAGAAATGGACAATTTTCTCAATAGACATCACTTACTAAAGTTAAATAAAGATGAGGTAAACAATTGAAATAGAGCTATAATACCTAGGGAAATACAAACAGTCACTAATATCTTCCAAAAAAAATCTAACCCAGAGACAGTTTTAGAGCAGTATTCAAAAGACTTTCAAAGTGGAGTTAATGCCAATACTCCTCAAATTATTACCCAAAATAGAAACAGAAGGAACAAAGCCAATTTCATTTTATGAGGTCACAGTCACTCCAATTCCCAAACCATCCAAAGATTTAGCAGAAAATAAAACAGAATTACTGACCAATTTCTCTCATGAACATTGATATAAAAGTGCTCAATAAAATTCCCACAAACCAAATTCAAGAATACATAAAAATGATCATCCACCATGGTCAAGTAGGATTCACCCAACAGATGTAGGAATGAGTCAATAGAGAAAATCAGTCAGTGTAATCCACCATATAAACAAACTGAAAACAAACACATCATCACATTAGATACTTAGAAACCCTTTGATAAACCCCAGTACATCCTTATAAAAGTCTTGGAGATATCAGAGATACAAAGAAAATAATTAAACATAATAAAGGCAATTATAGCAAGCCCATAACCAACATCAAGTTAAATGAAGAGACTATCAAAACAATTCCACTCAAATCAAGAATATGAAAAGGCTGTCTACTCCATATCAATGCAATATAGTCCTTAAATTTATAGCTAGAGTCATAAAAAAACTAAAGGAGATTAAGTGGATACAAAGTGGAAAGGGTAAATATCATTTTTTACAGGTAATTGGACAGTGTATATAAACAACATTCAAAATTCTGCCAGGGAACTCCTACAGCTAATAAACTCTAGATAGATACAAGATTAATTAAAAGCAATAGCCCTTCTATATACAAATGATAAATGGGCTGAGAAAAAAACAGGAAAATAACACCCTTCACAATATCCATAAACAATGTAAATTATCTTAAGCTATCTCGAATCAAGTGAAAGATCTATATGACAAAATTCTTCAAGTCTTTGAAGAAAGAAATTGAAGAAGCTATCAGAAGATGGAAAGGTTTCCCATGCTCATGACTCCATAGGATTAACTTAGTAAACATGACCATGCCACCCAATGCAATCTACAGATTCAATACCATCCCCATTAAATTTTCAATACAATTCAATACAAATCTTTAAAGGATAATATTCAATTTCATATGGAAAAACAAAAAGAGACGGTACTGGCATTAAAACAGATAGGACTCAAAGACCCAGATGTAAATCTACACACCTATAAACACCTGATATTTGATAAAAATAGCCAGAAAGACACAATGGAAAAAAGAAAGAATACTCAACAAATGGTGCTGGTCTAACTGGATATCTGCATGTAGAAGGATGCAAATAGATCCATATCTATCATTCCGCATGGCTGGATACAGACACACAGAGCCCTGCCTACCACTACCCTGTGCAGCGTGGGAGGAGAAGGACAGTCAGAGATCTATGACTGTTATGCCACTTGTAAGATCAGCCTTCTGGTGTATAATACAGGTGAGCCATAGACACCCATGTGCCAGAGTATGTCACCCAGTGGTCTGTCAGATGAACTGCTAGCCTGCAGCAGGAGCCTGTGAAAATATGTGGCAGACAGTTGGGAAAGAAAGAGAAATGGAGCAGCTTGAACATTAGGAAGAGAAATGTACCTAGAAACCCAAGGGTGATGAGGAGAAGCCTGTGATCAGCGGCCAGCCTTCTCTGGCTAAGCATCAGTAGCAGGGACGAGAGTGTTCATGTCCTTGGCTCGTATTACCATTAGAGAACATGGGAATGACTGGCTACATCAGCCACTGGGGACCATGTGGATGTCAAGGGGTTGTGCAGTACTGTCCCCGCCACTCACTGGCTAAGTGCTCTGGAAAGCTCTCACATATTGCAGCACTTGGGGGCCCATGCCCTGCACCTCACCCAGACAGCTGGACCTGGTGGCAAGGGTGTGTATGAGCCTCCCCCGAACACCCAATTCAGTAAATATATGAGAGCTGACCATGCCACTCATCTGCTGTGGAC
Organism: Mastomys coucha; assembly: GCF_008632895.1. Classification (NCBI taxonomy): domain Eukaryota; kingdom Metazoa; phylum Chordata; class Mammalia; order Rodentia; family Muridae; genus Mastomys; species Mastomys coucha. Next base: position 10,895,330 of record NW_022196899.1, read on the forward strand.
TTCAGTTTACTTTCTCACTAATTAAGTGTATGGAGCTGTCATATCATGCTAGAGTTGGACACTGAAGGCAATTGATGTAGGGGATCTTATGCTTGACCTATCTTGGATTGAAACTTACTAGAATGAAGAGGATAACAAGCTTTAAAGTAGGACCAGTTTTTTTGGTAGGTGGAGTGTGGGTTTGAAAACACTCAAAAAAAAAAAAAACTCACAAACATATATCAAACTGCTTTTACATTGTCCTGCAATGGAGGGCAAACTCTTAAAAGTAGGACTGTTTTTCCACATGGTAAGTTTCATAGGAAGCTTTTGGAAAAAAATAGCATGAGGTTAGCTGCTGTCTTTCCAGCAGGCATCCTAGCTGGGAATCGATACCATATGTGAACAGCTAGTTATTAATAAATTTCAGCCTTAGCTGAGCATCAAAAGATTTGGGAAGCTTCAAAAAATGTTGATGCTTGGACCTCATATGGTGTCCCAATTACTGAAGCCTCCTGCTTCTGAATTCCAGGGCTTCTGTTTCTGCATTATCAATTTATTTAAAAGGAAAACAAGCTCAATTTATACAATGCAGACTGGTGAAGGGAAGGATGAAAGAAAAGATGGGGTTGTGAGGTATCAAAGTAAAACTAGAGTCTTAGCAATGCTAAGAGATGCCGAGGGTGGTGAGCAGAACTAATAAGATGCCGAAGATAAACTTACATGGGAATCTTTTCTTTCCCTTCCTCAAAGGGCAAATAGCATAATGCCTCACCTCATGTGATGGACATAATGGTTATTTCTCCAGTCCATGAAATACAAAGCACCTACCAAACGTTGAAAGGAAAGCACTAATGTTCTCTGTGTCTTTTTCTTTAGAGACTGTACTTATTCAAGGACTTGAGATTTCTTCACATAAACCCAATACATACTGAGAGACTTTTTTTGCTTTTGGTTTTGTTTGGATTTCTTTTGTTTGTTTGTTTTTCTTTTTTGAGACAAGTTTTCTCTGTGTAGTCCTGGATGTCCTGGAACTCACTCTGTAGACCAGGCTGGCCTCGAACTCAGTAATCAACCTGCCTCTGCCTTCCAAGTCCTTGGATTAAAGGCATGCACCACCACCGCCTGGCTTACTTAGAGACTTTTTAGTCATATGGATCTTATGACTTGCTTAGGTTGTCTACAGGGCCATATCCATCAAATTGTCTCATGGAATAACAATGAATCTGCCTAATTCATAATTCACATGCCTGAATATTTGCTGATATTGTTGATGCTATGAGCAAAGGCTTAGCTTGGCTTCCTAGCTCATATTTATATAAATATATAAGTAATATTTGGGACTAAGAAACAGTTAAAATCATGTCATTCCTGTTAGGTTAATGCCATTTTGACACTGTGTGTTGAGAAAACATTTACATCACAGTATTGTATGCATTTAATAACACCAAAGGGCAACTTGATTTCAAGTTCTAGTCACTTCCTAGACACACATTGCTGTACATGAAAAATACAGTTGGAAATGAGGTTGAGTGAAGCTTCTGGAATGAGAATTTAGCTCTCCTTGGCAGAGCTGGGGGACCCTAGAGATGGCATCCTAGCAAGTCCTGCGTGTTGTCAGAGCTTCCTATTTTCTACACAGGTAAGGCTGATGGTGGCTCACTCCAAATCCTCTCTGAAATTTTAAATAAAAAAATAAATCCAATGTCTAAAAATTGTTTTTACTTTGGGCTTGTACCACAGTAAGAGCCAAGATTTTAAGCTCTACTAAATAAAAAACCAAATAAACAAACAAAAAGACTTTATATATTTATGTTCATTTAAAAAAATACTAGTAGTGATGTATTAGTTTGAAATATACATTAATATGTTTGGAGTTATTTAAAATTTATATTGAGAAAAATGTATGTATTTTCAGTATTGGTGTAGACAAGCATCTACATAAGACTGTTAAATTGATTGTTGTTTTATATCAAACAACTTTTATAATCCTCTTTTTATTGTTATATTTTATAAATTTTAAAGAATATGATAAAAAGGGTATTGTAAGTATTGAAGGGGTACAAAAGGGAAACAAGAATGTGATTTAATTCTATTTAGTTAAACTATGTTTTTAAATGTTAACAAGTTCAGATAAATTGAAATCATGTAACTTTTCTCATCATAATGCAATAAAACTTAGATAAAAAAAAATTACTTCTTGCTTCCTCCTGGCCTACTTCCTTACCTGGTCCAGATCAGTGGCCCTATACCTGTCCAAATGCTACAGCTTGCATGCTTCTCTCCTGGGCCACAGCAACTGAAGACATAGGTGAGAATCTTGCCCAAGTACCCATGACATTTGGGACAACCATGGGGCCCAGCTGACTCACAAGCCACCTTCCTCACCCCACCCCCAAGCTCCACCTTCCTTCCAGCACACTCTGCCCCCCATTTCATGTCAGATCAGCCACCTAGTACCTACCCAAAAGCTACAGCCTGTGAACCTCCCAGGAAGCCCATAGTAAACAAGGGCACAGGAGGTGTACACAGGAGGCTTGCTTTAACCAGAGACACAGGAGGCCCACCCTAACCAGAGACAGCACTACCATCTGCCAAGGAATCCAACTCTAACTTAGGTCACAGAGCTCTACCTGACTCCAAGGAGGCCAGTTCCAGGCAAAGACACCCAGGGCAGTTAACACTAAAACCAGAGGCAAGAACAAGATCATAAACAATAGAACCCAATGCAATTTGGCATCATTGGAGCCCAGTTCTTCTACCAAAGAAAGCCCTGGAAACCCTAACATGCCAGAAAGGCCAGATTCTGACATAAAATCCTATCTCATGAAGACGATAAAGGATTTAAGGAGGATTTAAAGCACTCATTTAAAGAATTACAGGAAAACACGGGCAAATAGGTAGAAGCCCTTAAAGGAAGCAAATAAAGCCCTTAAAGAAATACAGGAAAACACAGGAAAATACAGGAAATCAAGCAGGTGAACCAAAAGGTCCAAGCACTAAAACTGGAAAGAGAAAGAATAAAGAAAACACAAAGCAAGGTAAACCTGGAGATGGACAACTTAGGAAAGAGATCAGGAGCTACAGATAACAAACATCACTAACAGAATACTAGAGATCAAAGAGAGACTCTCAGGCAGAGAAGATACCAGGAAGATATTGACACATCAGTCAAAGAAAATACATAATGTTGTTGTGGAAAATATTTAAAAACAAATCATCATCCTGTGCTACTGCTGGCTTCTCCCTGGCCCCTGCGATCTTGCTGCTTCCATGACCAGCCCCAACCAGTCCATCTCATGTTTCTCTGGCTGAGGATTCTGCTCATTTCCCAGCTATCCACCCCCTGTGGTTAGCAGTCACAAATCCCAGTAACCTGGTAAAATCAAAACTCTAGAGACTTGTAATTAATTTATCAGTTAGATTTATACTAGTAAATTCTCAACCCACCAAATTCCAACACAATGAACTCAGAACTAAATTGATATAAACACGAGCTATACAACTAGACGAGACAGACAAACCCTAATCAAGTATGTTTCATGGCAGGGATGCAGGACTGGTTCAATATGTGAAAATCAATCAACATAATACATTAAATAAACAAGCACAAGGAAAACAAGCTGACACGATCATCTCATTAGATGCTGAAAAGACCTTCAACAAAATATAACACTCCATGTTAAAAGTCCTGGAAAGATCAGAAATTCATGGCACATGCCGAAATATAAAAAAAAGAAATATATAGCAAACCAACAGCCAACATTAAGTTAAATGAAGTAATCTAGAAGCAATCCTATTAAAATTCAGGACAAGATAAGGTTACACACCTTTCTCCCTATCTATTTAATATAAAACTTGAAGTGCTAGCTAAAGCAATTAGAGAACAAAAGGAGATAAAAGGGATACAAATTGGAAAGGAAGAAGTCAAAGTATCACTATATGATAATATCCATAAGCAACCCCAAATTCCACCAAAGACCTACTATAGCTGATAAAGAACTTCAGTAAAGTGGCAGGATATAAAATTAACTCAAACAAATCAGCAGCCTCCCTTTATACAAATGGTAAGCAGGTTGAGAAGAAGCTAGTGAAACAACACTCTTCACAATAGACAAAAATAATATAAAATACCTTTGTATAACTCTTACCAAGCAAGTGAAAGACGTCTATGACAAGAACTTCAATTCCTTGGAGAAAGAAATTGAAGAAGACCCCAGAAGATGGAAAGATCTCCTGTGCTCATGGATTGGTAGGATTAACATAGTAAAAATGGCCATCTTGCCAAAAGCAATCTACACAGTCAATGTAATCTCCATTAAAATTCCAACACAATTCTTCATAGACATGGAAAGACCAATTCTCAACTTCATATGGAAAAACAAAATCCCAGAATAGTCGAAACAATTCTCAACAATAAAAGAACTTCCAGGCTTATTACCATCCTGACTGAAAACTCCACTTCAAAACAATAGTGATTAAAAACTGCATAGCATTTGTACAGAGACAGAAAGGTCAATACATGGAATAGAAGCAAAGAACCAGAAGCAAACCCATATATGTATGAACATTTGATTGTTGACAAGGGAGCCCAAAGCATGAAGTGGAAAAAAAGAAAGCATCTTCAATAAGTGGTGTTGGTCTGTATGAAGGAGAATGAAAATTGATCCATATTTACCATCTTGCACAAAGCTCAAGTACAAGTGAACCAATGATCTCAAGGTAAAACCAGATACACTTAATCTAATAGAAGAGAAAGGGAAAGAGCCTTGAACTCATTGGCATATGGGGAAATTTCCTGAACAGAACACCAATGGCTCAGGCTCTAAGATCAACAAATAGGACCTCATGAAACTGAAAGTTTTTTATAAGACAAAAGACACAGTAAATTGGTCAAACTGGCATCCAACATATTGGAGGGAAAATCATTGATAACCCTACTACATCCAACAGAGGGCTAGTATCAAAAAAATGTATAAGGAACTCAAGAAGTTAACCTCCAAAACACCAAGTAACCCAATAAACAAATGGGATACAGAGATAAACAGAGAATTCACAACAGAAGAATTTCAAATGGCCAAGAAGCACTTAAAGGGATATTCAAAGTCCTTAGTTGTCAGGGAAATGCAAATCAAACAACCCTGAGATTCCACCTCACACCAATCATAATGACTAAGATCAAAAACTTAAGTGACAGCACATGCTGGCAAGGATGTGGAGCAAGCAGAACACTCCTCCATTGTTGATGAGAGTAAAAACTTGTACAATTACTCTGGAAATCAATTTGACAGTTTCTCACAAAATTGGGAGTAGTTCTCCGTAAGACCCAGCTATACTATTCCTGGGAATACAGCTAAAAGATCCTCCACCACACTACAAACACATTTGCTCAAATATGTTCATAGCAGCTTTATTCATAATAGCCAAGAATGAAAAACAACCTAAATACCCTTCAACTGAAGAATAGATAAAAAAAAAAATCTGGTTCATTTATGCAATGAAATAACACTCAGCTACTAAAACCAAGGACATCATGAATTTTTCAGGCAAAGGAATGGAACTAGAAAATAGCATCCTGAGTGAGGTATTCCAGACCAGAAAGGGCATAGATGGTATGCCTTCACTGACTTATAAGTGGATTTTAGCCGTAAAGTACAGGATAACCATCCTACAATCCACAGACCCGAAAAAACCAAATAGCAAGCAGGGCCCAAGAGACCATGCTTGAGTCTTAGAAGAGGAATTAAAATATTTATCTCTCTATGACTGACTTACTTTGTTTAATTATACTTTGGTCTCATCCATCACTTCATAAATGGCAGAATTTCCTTTTGAAACAGTTTAATATTCTGTTGTGTCCATATACCCTATTAAAAACTCAACTCACTTGCTGATGGACAGAGATTATGTAACATATATTTACCATTGAGAATGATGCTACAATGACAGAAATGCATATATTTCTTGGGTCTGCTGACTTTAATTCTGTAGATACATACCAACAATAGGGATTCGTAGATCATGAAGTAATTATGCTTTCACTTTATTAAACACCCTCTATACTGCTGTCTCCTGTGTCTGTATTGACTTGGATTCCTACCACCAATGTACAAGATTTCTTTTTATTGCACACTCTGGTGAGTTACAGCCACCCTTGTCTTTCTGATAATAGTCATTCTAAGAGGTATACTGTAGCATCTCACTGTAATTTTATATTGAATTTTTCACATTGTTAAAATGGTTAAGCACTTTTGAAACATTTCCTTCACTGTTTCTAGTTTTCCTTTTGTGAATTATTTTTTCTGCTTAACCGTCTTTCAATACAGCACATGTAAATGTAACTTTCTTTCACCTAAAGTAATTTGTTTTCTTTGATGCTTACTCTTGAATAAGCTCACCCTTTCTAGTTCTTTCTGAGCTCTGGATGCCTGGTTCAACTCAGCTGTTCTACTTCAAACTCTTCTCAAAGTTGACTAATTCAAATTGGCTTCTCTGTGAATTGCCCTGCTTGGAAAAACTGCTTCTGAAGTCGATAAAATGCACTGCATTGACTGCACTGAACTGCAACTGCAATGAACTGAATGTAACTCCACTGTGTACATTTTGTAAACTCAACTGAACTGTATTCGCTGAGATGCCCTCGCTCCCCGACTCACTCTGCACTGCCTAGAAGTAGCCTCTCTCCTGTGTGCTCTTCTAAGACTTGGGCATATATTTTCTCTGACTCATTCTGTCATAACTTTCTCTGTTTCATCATTTTCTCTGTCCCTCAATTAGGTGTCACTTTCAAACATAGCTGTTTCCTTCTACAAACTAAATCCACCTTTATTGTTGGGGCTATTATCTAAGGGCATGCCTATACCCCAGCTTGATCGTACTGTAATCCAGGGCATGTCTACATTTTGGCTGGTTGATATCTTTGGATATTATTCCTTTCCAGAGCAGCCATGTTGTTGGATTAAAATTTCTCTATCGTTATGTGATTCTTTCAGGCTACTTTTTCTTTTATCTCCTGCGGAACCCCTCCCACGCTGTTTTCTTCTAGTTTTTTTCACATTTTCAGGTGTTGTATTTTGTCTTTTGCCAGCTTTGAACAAATTTTCTGTATGATCTGTAATAAGGTTCCTATTTCACACTTCTGCGTGTTGCCATTGAGTCTCATGAATACTGCTAACTGAAAATATTGCTGTTGGCAATGGCGTACATGGTTTCAGTTTTAGAGTCAAATCAGGGGCAAGATTCCAGGTCACATTGTTTTCTGTGTTTTTCTGGCTTCTTTGAGAAAAAACTAATTGACTTTAAATACTTGAGTTTCTTTCTAGGCTCTGTATTCCACTCCATTAGTCAATGCATCTATCTTTATGTTGATACTATGCTGTTTTGACTGTAATAGCTTAGTAAAATTCTTTGAAGTCAGTGTGAGTCATTAAACTTTTTCCCTTTTACTCAAGATAATTTAACATATTTAAGATATTTTCTATTCCATATAATATTAAGATTGTTATTTTCAACTTTTCTTATTTTTTCTAATTTCTACATCAATGAAATCAAGTTAGTAGGTTGAAATTGACCATGGCATTGTGGGTTCTTATAGGATAGACATCCAAAAAGGCTACATGTACTTGTACTTTGCTTGCTTAGAGTTGTTAATTATGAAACAGCCCACCCTGTGAGCCTATTATTGTTACAGGAGTCACCAGATATTATGCTGTAGACTTGGGGATAAGGGGGAATGATTATCCTCTGTCACAGGACTCAGAAATGGTTTAGTTATCAATCAAGTGTCCATTTGGCTTGCTCTTTATATAATTCATGCATATATATATATATAAGCATGATATATATAAGATATATATATATATATATATAT
>NW_022196899.1:10903188-10926216 GCF_008632895.1 Mastomys coucha
ATATATATATATATATATATATGGCTGTGTTTTTCCTAGATAGTTCTATGGAGAAACAAGCAAGATAAATTGAGTGAACAATAGGATATATGGCTTTAGTTTTAGTTAGAAGCAAAGCAGGTTCTAAGGAGGTTTACTATAATTCCCAGTCATCAATGTTTTTTGAAAGGAGTTTCAATCACTGTCACAAGTGGCCAATTCTAATGCTGCCTCTAGTAACACTGACTTTGCATTTTGTTTTCTAATGTGAAGAATAAATTACACTAAAAATAAAAAGGAAATCAAAATGTTGGTTAAAAACCCAAACTAGTAAGTTAATATATGTTGTGGGGTATGTATTTTAAAACAACTTAGGGCCATTATCTAAAAACACTGGATTTAGCTTCCATGACTCCAAAATAACACTTTTTAAAAAAATAATTTAATATACCTTTTGGCTTATTGAAGTAAAGAAAAAGAAAAAGAAAAACCTGAATTATCTCTGGCAAGAAACAGAAAGACAGAGGGCAGCATGAGAGCACAGTGAGGCTGTCCCCCAGAACAGGACTATATAATACGCACACTGGAAAAAGTTGCAAAGAAAAAGACTTGGGGCCATGAGTAGAATCTATACACAGTCTCTGCTCATCCATCTTGAAGGCCATGCAGCTTTTATTTCTCACTGTTTAAGAAGAAAGGGAGGCCCTAAGAAGACAAAGCCAATGAAGGGTAAATGATCTCTTTACTCTAAAAGTCAGTGTGAAGACTGTTTAGGGAAACTGTATAAGGCTCTGAAGGTATTATTTTTGCCGGATGCAAACCAGAAAACTTGCCTGCAGAAGGGGATTTGCAAGACATGACTATTGGATGGGTTTGGCTGCCAGAAAGAGAGGTTTGTAGTATTTTTCTGATGAATGCTTCATTTGTGCAGTGGAGTGATTTAACATGCTGCTGAATACAGACAAGAAGATGAGAAAATGGTAACAACCAGCCTCATTTCTCATCAAGGTGGGGGAGAGAACAATGAAGGGGCTAGAGAGAGGGAAAGAGAATATACACAGAGAAAGGGGCTATAAACATGCTGTGGGTCAATGAAAGTGGTTTCCACTCTGTGTGCTAAGGACTGAAGATAAAGTCTAGCAGTACATGCCACTTCATTAATGCATCTCTATGGTGAATAGTGCCTGAAGATGCAGTGTAGTGGCCACAATGTTAACCTTATTCAGGATCTAGTTCCCCGAAAGCCCAGCCTAGGAGAAAAGGCATCAACAGATCCAAGAATTTATTCTAGGCTGTGGCTTTCGGGTTCTCCTTCTACACTGCGGCATTTTCTTCCTTATTTCTCCTTTCCTGCTGCACTCCTTCCCTCTACACCGTGTAGAAGGAATCCTTCCTTTTACAGAGCAAAATATTTGTGAGAAAGGAGAAATAGTTGCCCTAGATCTGAATTCCAGTAAATAGCTTTGAGCTGAAGGTACTTTAGAAGATGAGCTCCCTTGTTAGATGAAAATCAGTAAATCCTTAAGATTTACTAATTAGATGTGCTAATTTGTTCAGAGGGACAATGTCTTTCTAGAGGAATCACAGATAAAAACAATTTAGAACCTGCCATAAAATTATTTTTTCTGCAATTGTTGTTCCTTGTCATATTGAGAAACAGTTAATGAATGTCTCCAGGGACATTCCACGCTGAATAAAGAAAAGAGCTTCTATGCTGTTCATAGCTCTATTCCCACTCTCAGGGCTTCTCTGTCTATCTGTATCTCTCTCTCTCTCTCTCTCTCTCTCTCTCTCTGTTTGTGTATGTTTTTGTGTCTCCCTCTATATCTCTCTCTGCGGTTGAAATCAGAAACCGTCTGCCTCTTGAAATTATATTTACTTTGATAAGAACAGAGGATATAAATCCTCCTTAATGCTCTCTGCAACACTTACCTGAAATATTAAAAAAGATCACTCCTCAATCTCTCCTACCCTGACAGACCATGTTCCTACTCTGGGGCCAGCACGGACAGGACACCACAATATGTCCTGGCAGGGTCCTCCTATTTTCTCCAGGTAGTGAGTTCATCTTGCTTACATGCAACACCCCACAGACCCCACAATCTACCTATCCCTTATAGACCCACTACACACTTGGGACATAATAAAGAAGAATTGCCAAGAATGTTCTGAAGGTCAGTACTTTTGACATTACCCATTCAGTTAAGAAAAAGATGTACTTGCATGTATTTTTTCTTTATAGCTCTAATTAGATTTACTGGTTTAGTTGTTCAAATTTGAAAAAATTATGGTCATTACCAGGGCATTGTTTTCATCTCTAGAGACTATGTTTGGATATTCCAGGTCTCTAGTCTTCTAGTTGTCTGATTTTTAAATTTTTAAAATATTTATTTATTTAGTGTGTGTGTGTGTGTGTGTGTGTGTGTGTGTGTGTGTGTGCATGCTTATGGAGGTGAAAGGACAATTGAAGTGAGCTTAAGAAAACGGAATTAGGAGTCAGTTTTCTTTCTTATAATGTGTGTCCTTGAGGAATAACTCAAATGATTAGGCTGGGGACAACCATCATTACCATCCCACTGGCCCATTTTTTTTTTAAAGTTTGTAATCTGTTCTGTGACCTTCTCTGATAACTCTAACATGCCAGTTGAGATTATTTGGAGCTCCCTAGACTTTATTATGTGTATTTTAGAAAATTGTTGGTGAACCTAATACTTTTTAACAGAATATGATTATTATCATTATTGGTATCAAGTTGACATTTATTCCTACAGACCTTGCATGTTGTTTGGGACCACTTTAAGTTACATCAAGTTTTGTTAGCTAATCTGGAGTTAATTTTACCTTATTTTTGATATAAAACTTCCAAATAGCTCCTTAAAGCCTCATAGGAAACATGGATTTCTAGTTTGGGTTGATGTGATGGGGTAGGATGGGGAGAAGCCATTGTTCTTAACCCTGCTTCTCTTTCTTCTAGTCCTCACAAAAGTTCTTCTCTGCTTGCAGAAGTTCCTGTACATATCTGAGCTAAACACCCACAAAGAGAGATTGGATGCCCCACCCTCTGTACAGCACAATCTGACTCCCTCTCTCCCCTTTAGTCTCCAGCTTCTTGTTCTCAGAGACTCTTTTCTTTTTGCATATCAATTTTTTATTGGATATTTTCTTTATTTTCATTTCAAATCTTATCTCCTTCCATAGTTTCCCTCCCTCCCAGAAATACCCTATCAGGTCCTCACTCACCCTGCTTCTGTGAGGGTGTTTCTCCATCCACCCACTCCCACCTCCCCGCCCTCGGTTCCCCTACAGGGGCATCTATTGAGCCTTCAGAGGAACAAGGACCTCTCCTCCCATTCATGCAAGACAAGGCCATCCTCTGGTACATATGCAGCTGGAGCCATCTGTACTCACTTCAGCTCCTTCAGTCCTTTCTCTAACTCCTTTATTGAGGATCCCACACTCAGTCCAATGGTTGGCTGTGAACATCTGCCTTTGCATTTGTAAGGCTTTGGCAGGGCCTCTCAGGAGACAGCCATATCAGGCTCCTTTCAGCATGCACTTCTTGGCATCCACAATAGTGTCTGGATTTGGTAACTGTATATGAGATGAATCCCTAGGTAGGACAGTCTCTGGGTGTTCTCTCCTTCAGTCTCTACTCAACACTTTATCTCCATATTTGCTCCTGTGGGTATTTTGTTCTCCTTCTAAGAAGGACCAAAGCACCCACAATTTGGTCTTCCTTCTTACTGAACTTCATGTGGTCTGTGAGTTTTATCCTGGTTATTTGGAGCCTTTATGCTATTATCCACTTATCAGTGAGTGCATACCACGTGTGTTCTTCTGTGATTGGGTTACCTCATTCAGGATGATATTTTCCAGTTCTATCCATTTGCCTAAGAATTTCATGAATCCATCATTCTTAATAGCTGAAGTAGTACTTCACTGTATAAATGTACCACATTTTCTGTATCCATTTCTTTGTTGAGGGGCATCTGGGTTGTTTCCAGCTATGGGCTATTATAAATATGGCTGCTATGAACATAGTGGAGCAATTGCCCTTATTACATGTTGGAGCATCTTCTGGGTATATGCTCAGGCGTGGTATAAATGGGTTCTCAGGTAGTACTATGTCTAATTTTCTGAGGAACTGCCAAACTGATTTCCAGAGTGGTTGTACCAGCTTGCAATCCCACCATCAATGGAGGAGTAGTACTCTTTCTCCACATCCTCACCAGAATCTGCTGTCACCTGAGTTTTTGATTTTAGCCCTTCTGACTGGTGTGAGTTGGAATTTCAGGGTTGTTTTGATTTGCATTTCCCTGATGACTAAGGATGTTGAACATTTCTTTAGGTGCTTCTCTGCCATTTGATATTCCTCAGTAGAAAATTCTTTGTTTAAGTCTGTGCTCAATTTTGTAGTAGGGCTATTTGGTTTTCTGGAGTCTAACTTCTTGAGTTTTTTGTATATATTAGATATTAGCCCTCTATTGGATGTAGGATTGATAAACATCTTTTTGTAATCTGTTGGTTGCCTTAAGCCACACAAAGACCAAACAAATAAAGAAAACTTCAGACCATTCTCCCTTATGATCATTGACACAAAAATACTCAATAAAATTCAAGCCAACCGCATCCAAGAACACATCAAAATGATTATTCACCACAATCAAGTAGGCTTCATCCCAGAAATGAGGGATGGTACGTTATAAGGAAATTTATCAACGTAATCTTCTACATAAACTAATCAAAGAAAAAAAAAACATGATCATTTCATTAGATTCTGATAAAAAAATAGCATTTGACAAAATTCAGCATTCCTTCATGTTAAAAATCTTGGAAAGACCAGGAATTCAAGGCATGTACATAAATATAGTAAAAGCAATATACAACAAACCAGTAGACAGCATCAAAATGAAAGGAGAGAAACTTGAAGCAATCCCACTAAAATCAGGGACTAGACAAGGCTGCCCTCTCTTTCCCAATCTATTCAACACAGTACTTGAAGTTCTAGCTAGGGCAATTAGACAACAAAAAAGAGGACAAAAGTACACAAATTGGAAAGGAAGAAGTCAACGCATCCCTATTTGCTGATGAGATGATAGGATACATAAGCAACCTCCAAAAGTCCACCAGAGAACTCCTAAACCTGATAAACAACTTCAGCAAAGTGGCTGGATATATAATCTATTCAAACAAAGCAGTAGCCTTCCTCTACACAAAGGATAAACAGGCTGAGAAAGCACTGCTCAATTCCCAGCAACCACAAGGTGGCTCACAGCCATCTTCACTGAGATCTGGTGCCCTCTTCTGGCCTGCAGGAATGCATGCAGGCAGAAACCTGTATACTGTATACATAATAAATAAATATTTTTTAAAAATGTTGTTTCCCGCCAAGCAGTGGTGGCACACACCTTTAATCTCAGCACTTGGGAGGCAGAGTAAGGCAGATTTCTGAGATCAAGTCCTGCCTGGTCTACAGAGTGAGTTCCAGGACAGCCAGGGCTACACAGAGAAACCCTATCTTGAAAAACAAAAGCAAAAACAAACAAAAAATGTTGTTTCATATGGTTTTCTAGCACTTTTGATATGTTCCATGGGAAAACTTTTAAGTCAATCTGAACCTTGCTACCTGTTAGTCCAAACCACTTGTGAAGTGTAATGTCCAAAATCTTAAGATTTTGTTTTCTGAAATTTGTGGCATGTTTGCTTTGTACTGATCCATGGGCAAACAAATAATGAAAACAAGCCACCTTGTGATCTTGGACAGAGGGTGTACAAACATTGCCATAACCCCCTCAGACAAGCAATGATTGTTAGAAGGTATCTAACTACCTGCTATCTGGGTCAACTTTCTTTGCAAGTTTTCTTCCCAAGATAAATTATGAAGGAAGGGAGTGTGCCCCCTATTATGGGAGTGAAGGCGTCTTTTGCATCATCACTTGCTTCTCTATTTAAATCTTTACAAGCAATTCCTGACTCTCTGAACTTTTGACTCTTCTGGCATCCTGCCCCTTTCAGTGCCTTTGGTCTTTCTCTCCTTCACTGACATTCTCGTCTATTCAGAATGTAGGCCTCTTGTCAGGTCTCCAACGCTGTCTGAAAAGATCGCAAGTTCTTCAGCCCTTTGATCTGACATAGCTTCTGGCAGGATAGGGATACAATTGCATGCCTTTTGTTCATTTTCATGTCAAACTATATGCTTCTTAAAGGCAATGATGTCATTGTATACTTGCTCAGGGATGAAGATATGATGTCAGTCACTTAGGAAAACTAAAAATGCTAACTGAGTGTGTGGTGTGAATGTGTTGATTTTAATTTCACTAATGGTCAATCTTCTTATTCCATAATTTCCTTAGCTTTTTCATAATTTCTTATGCTTTACATTGTCATTCATAATATATTTTTGGGTTCAATGATTGTATCCCACTAGTAATACATTAAAGCCCAGGGCTCCTATATAATGATATGAAGGTTGTTGGGCTTTGAAACAGTGAAGGCCATAGGAGGGAGATCGCCTCAATGGTATTAGTGCCTTATATAAAAGATGACTTTTCCATGTTACAAAAGTATATAATGGTAGAGGCTTTTTGCAAGCTAGGATAAAGGCCTCTAACAGATTGTCAGACTAATGGTTCATTGACTTCAGATTTTCTGTCTTCAGAGTTATAAGAAATAAGTTTATGTTATTTAAATCACCTAGTCTATAATATTCTGCTACAATACCACAAGATTAAGACAGCATTGGTATGTTTTATTTCAGTGATTGTGATTTTAAATTTAGCAGTTGCCTGAAAATGACTCTCCCCATTTTAGTGCCCACTAATCTCCTGGTAGTATTTGGGTATGTAGCTCTGTGGCACAGGATCAGCTCTGGGTGCTGTGGCACAGTATCCACATGCAAGCATTCTTTTTTTTTCTTTACTTTTTAAATGTTTTTTTATTTACATTTCAAATGTTTTCTCCTTTCCTGGTTTCCCCTCCAAAATGCCCCCTATTCCCTCTCCCATACCCCACTCACCAACCCACCCTCTCCTGCTTCCTGGCGCTGGCATTTCTTACCCTGGGGCATAGAGCCTTCACAGGACCAAGGGTCTCTTCTCCCACTGATGACCAACTAGGCCATCCTCTGCTATATATGCAGCTGGAGCCATGAGTCCCACCATGTGTACTCTTTGGTTGGTGCTTTAGTCCCTGAGAGCTCTGGGGGTACTGGTTAGTTTATAGTTTTGTTCCTCCTATGGGGATGCAAACTCTATCAGCTCCTTGGGTCCTTTCTCTAGCTTCTTCATTTGGGACTCTGTGTTAAGTCCAATGGATGGCTGTGAGCAACCAACTCTGTATTTCTCAGGCACTGCCAGAGCCTCACAGAAGACAGCTATATCAGATTCCTGTCAGCAAGTACTTGCTGGCATCCACAATAGTTCTGGATTTGGTGATTGTATATGGGAAGGATTCCCAGATGGGGCAGTCTCTGGATTGTCCTTCCTTCAGTCTATGCTCCACACTTTGTCTCTGTAACTCCTATGGGTGTTTTGTTCCCCTTTCTAAGAAGGATCGAAGTATACACACTGTGGTCTTCCTTTCTCTTGAGTTTCATGTGGTTTGGGAATTGCATCTTGGGTATTCCAAACTTCTTGGCTTATATCCACTTATCAATGAGTGCATACCATGTGTGTTCTTTTGTGATTGGGTTACCTCACTCAGAATGATATCTTCCAGATCCATCGATTTGCCTAAGAATTTCATAAATTCATTGTTTTTAATAGCTGAGTAGTACTCCATTGTGGAAATGTACCATATTTTCTGTATCAATTCCTCAGTTGAGGGACATCTGGGTTATTTCCAGCTTCTGGCTATTGAAATAAAGTTGCTATGAACATAATGGAGCATGTGGCCTTATTACATGTTGGAGCATCATCTGGGTATATGCCCAGGAGTGGTATCGATGGGTCCACAGGTAGTACTATGTCCAGTTTTCTGAGGAACTGGCAAACTGATTTCCAGAATGATTGTACCAGCTTGCAATACTACCAGCAATGAAGGAGTGTTCCTCTTTCTCTACAACCTTGCCAACATCTGCTGACATCTGAGTTTTTGAACTTAGCCATTCTGACTGGTGTGAGGTGGAATCTCAGGGATGTTTTGGTTTGCATTTTCCTGATGACTAAGTATTTTGGACATTTCTTTAGGTACTTATCATTCATTCAGTATTCCTCAGTTAAGAATTCTGTGTTTATCTCTGTAACCCATATTTAATAGGGTTATTTGGTTCTCTGGAATCTAACTTCTTGAGTTTGTTTTATGATAAAATGTTCTACAGATATCTGTTAAATCCATTTGTTTCATAACTGCTGTTAGATTCACCGAGTTTCTGTTTAGTTTCTGTTTCCATGATCTATCCATTGATGAAAGTGGGGTGTTGAAGTCTCCCATTATTAATGTGTGTGGTGCAATGTGTGCTTTGAGATTTAGTATAGTTTCTTTTATGAATATAGATGCCCTTGCATTTGGAGCATGGATGTTCAGAACTGAGAGTTCATCTTGGTAGATCTTACCTTTGATGAGCATGAAGTGTCTCTCCTTATCTTTTCTGATAACTTTAGTTTGAAAGTTGATTTTATTTGATATTAGAATGGCTACTCCAGCTTGTTTCTTGGAACAATTTGCTTGGAAAATTGTTTTCCAGCCTTTATACAGAGGTAGTGTCTATCTTTGTCACTGAGGTGGGTTTTCTGCATGCAGTAAAATGTTGTTCCTGTTTACGTAACCTGTTTTTTAGTCTATGTCTTTTTATTGGAGGTAGAGTCCATTGATATTAAGAAATATTAAGGAAAAGTTATTGTTGCTTCCTGGTTTTTGTTGTTGTTGGTGTTAGAGTTGGACTTCTGTTCATGTGGCTATCTTCTTTTAGTTTTTTTGAAAGATTACTTTCTTGCTTCTTCTAGAGTGTAGTTTCCATCCTTGTGTTGGAGTTTTCCATCTATTATCCTTTGAATGGCTGGATTTGTGGAAAGCTATTGTGTAAATTTGGTTTTTCCCCATCTATGCTAATTGAGAGTTTTGCTTGGCATAGTAGCCTAGACTGGCATTTGTGTTCTCTTAGGGTTTGTATGAGATCTGCACAAGATCTTCTGGCTTTCACAGTCCTGGCGAGAAATCTGATGTAATTCTGATAGGTCTGCCTTTATAAGTTACTTGACCTTTATTCCTTACTGCTTCTAATATTCTTCCTTTGTTTTGTGTATTTGTTTTTGATTATTATGTGATGGGAAGAATTTCTTTTCTGCTCCAAACTATTTGGAGTTCTGTAGGCTTCTTGTATCTTCATGGGAATCTCTTTCTTTAGGTTGGGGAAATTTTCTTTTATAATTTTGTTAAAGATATTTACTGTCCCTTTAAGTTGGAAATCCTCACCTATTATCCTTAAGTTTGGTCTTCTCATTGTGTCCTACATTTCCTGGATGTTTTGGGTTAGGAGGTTTTTGCATTTTGCATTTTTCCTTTTCTCTTTCTTTCTTTCTTTCTTTCTTTCTTTCTTTCTTTCTTTTCTTTCTTTTTTCTTTTTTTTCTTTTTTTTTCCTTTTTTTTAAGTTTTTCAAGACAGGGTTTCTCTGTGTAGCCCAGGCTGTCCTGAAGCTCACTTTGTAGACCAGGCTGGCCTCGAACTCAGAAATCTGCCTACCTCTGCCTCCCAAGTGCTGGGATTAAAGGCGTGCGCCACCACTGCCTGGCCTGCCTTTTGTATTTTCTTTGATTGTTGTGTCAATGTTTTCTATGGTACCTTCTGCCCCTGAGATTCTCTCTTCTATCTCTTGTATTCTGTTTGTGATGCTTGCATCTATGACTCCTGATCTCTTTCCTAGGTTTCCTATCTCCAGAGTTGTCTCTCTTTGTCATTTCTTTATTGTTTCTACTTCCATTTTTTAGATCCTGGACAGTTTTGTTCAATTCTTTCCCCTGTTTGGTTGTGTTTTCCTGTAATTCTTTAAGGGTTTTTTTTTTTTTTTTTTTTTTTTTTTTTTTTTTTTTTTTGGTGTTTCCTCTTTAAGGGCTTCTACCCATTTAACTGTGTTCTCCTGTATTTCTTCAAGGGAGTCACTTATGTCCTTCTTAAAAATCCTCTATCAGCATCATGAGATATGATTTTAAATCTGAATCTTGCTTTTCTGGTGTGTTGTGGTACCCAAGCCTTGCTGTGGTGGGAGTACTGGCTTCTGATGATACCAAGTAGTCCTAGTCTGTTGGTAAGACTCTTGCATTTGTCTTTTGCTATCTGGTAATCTTTGGTGTTAGATGTTCTTGCTGTCTCTGGCTGGAGCTTGTTCCTCCTGTGGGTCTGTAAGCCTGTGTCAGCATCCTGGGAGACCAACTCTCTCCTGACAAGACATATGCACAGAGGGCTGAGGATCAGCCCTACCTCTTGGGTGTAGATGGAGGCAGGAACAACCCTGTCTCAGCTGCTTTGCCGCTTCTGTGTTCTGTGTGCTCCTGTGTGGTCCTACCTTAGACAGTCACCCGCCAACTCTCTCTTAAATAAGAATAAAGAATAAAAATATCTGCACATAATTTGTTAAGGTGAGCTAACACAGAGATACATGAACTTGGATTTATCTTCTTTTCTGTCACATATATATGCTCATATTATCTGATATGATAACTGGTCTTTTGATAATAAATTAGTATTATCTTATAGGAACATCTAAGGCTTTCTTAGTATGTGTTTAACAATTTAGCAATGTACTTATAGATGACAGGAAATGGTAATGTTTACATTAAAAATAGAGATTAAAAGAACTTTAGTTTTTCTAAAGGAAACTATAATATCCACCAAAACTGCTGCCCTCTACTCCCATCTCCAGCCCGTTCCCAAGTATCTGAAAGTCGAAATAAAAAGGCAAACACAAGAATAATTTTGAGATTGGCTTTGGCAGTGTAGACTTAGCTAGCCATTTCAAGTTCTGACTGTATAAAATAAAGATGGTATACCTGACAGTCAATAAACCCAGAATATAGGCCATGTTCCCAGGATAGTTAGGTAATCAAACATAAACTCCAGCCCCAAGAATTGCTGGTTTCCTGAGATGGGACTTGCTATGACAGGGTTGTCTAGTGACACATTCATTCTTTTTGTCTCCAGAGCCTATAGGAGCACAACTGTCACAGTTTGGTTAAACCACATTCTTATGATAAAATCACTATGCATTTTAATAATCACAAGTTGGTGAAAAGAAGAGTTCATATGTTCCAGATCTCCTGGAAACTCGACAGTGTTCAAGAATCCAGTATAAGGCTGAATATTTGGTCAGTGTTGGGTGAGATTCCACAAAAGAGTATTCATAGAACTGCACAATTTAAAATGATATGACATCTGAGTTGCAGCTTTGCAGGCCGAGCTGAACTTGAAGATAAAGGAAACAGGAAAAAAAAAAAACCATTTCAGTAGGTGCTGAGAACAGAGAAAGGAATAGTCACCAAACTTCTGCTCTGATACAAAAGGGACCGGGCTCAAAATATCGTTCGTCACACTGGAGAAGAGGATGAAACCGAAGCCTAAGATGAGATAATTAAATGAATGGTCATGAAATGAGAACTAAAAGCATAGCAGAGCTCTAGGATGCCAGAGAATGACTTGTTGTGGAAAGAGATTCCTGGGAAGGAAGACACTGGATCATCTCTTAAACTCCCTTCTACTTCAGCCAAGTTTTAACCCTCAACTAGCACTAAGTGCCAATTTGGATTCATTACCTAGACTCGGTACCTAGGACAGCTCTTGGCATATTTAACTCTTTCTGGAGAGATGACTCTGCTACTCAAAGGCATTTTCACAGATGATAGTGTTGACTAGATTCTTCCTGCCCTCATGACACACAATCGTTTTACTTTCACATTCCAGTGGGGGAAGGATTTCTACATTTGTTACTAAATACGACTTTTGTTTAGGTTACACATTCTTGTGCTACTGTTTGCAGTGAGCTTGTAGGTCAGCAGGCCATGAATGAGGGGTTGAATAGGTGAATCAGAATCAACTTAGAGGATTCCAAAATTACATTAGCATGGGCAAGGAAGGGAGCCTTAATCATACTAATTCAGTGTGAACTAACACTGAATAAGACCATAGGGCATATTAGGAACTGTGCTTAGTAATTTACATTCATATTCTTATTTTACTTTCATCAAATGCCTATTTTAATTAGTTTTTTAATGAGCAAGAAAAATGACAGGTGAAAAAATTTCACAAGTTACAAAGGTCTTATACTTAGAAAAATGGCTGCTGCTTCCGGTTTATAATTCAAATTAAGAACTTGAATTCAAGATGTACATAGGTATAAAGAGATAATTTTCTTGAGCTTAGTCTTGGAGATGAAGACTAGAGGAATTATGCTGTTCTCACTTACAGGCTGCTAATTGTATCTGCTCTGTTATTCAGAATGCACACAGATAATAGTAAATCTCAGTGCACAGCCACAGGGTGGCATTCTTCTGCTTAATGTAAAATTATCAGGCAAAATAGAACCATTTCAACTAGTAAGAGTATAGGTAGTGGGCTACGACTCTTTAATAAGGTAACTCATGCCTCCCCCTTGGCATAAGAAAGTTACCTTCATTTCTACTCTAGGTAATCTAATATGAAACAATCATAAATTCCCAATATCTGTGCCCCTAAAATGAGACTAAATTCATGGTTTCCAAGAGCAGAAGGACAAAGTACTATATCAAATGCAATAAAATTAAGCTGGGTTCTATCAGAAAGTTACACATATATATTACACTGACTCCATAAGACTCAATATTTGGTTTCTAAACCTATTAATATATAATGAGGATACAATGTAATTAATATCATTTGTTTTGATTTCCTGTTAAGTCTGCTTTAGTAATAAGAATGCAGGATAATTATTCAGAAAGCCTTTTCAACAAATGTCAGTTTTCATTGATTGAAAATCAAGTAAGTTCTTCAGTCATTTTAAATTATATTTACAAGCAGGCCTTAAGAAGAAGTGAATAATTATCAGATTATTGAGCTGCCATTTATCTGTAAAGAACTGCCTAGGTTTTTCCCTTTCAATAAGGCTAGATTTCAAATAAAAATAGTGAAAAACACTAAGAATTTTGAGAAATGTCTGATTTTGCTTTGAGGGTTTTTATTGTTAACTAGAATATGAAGCCAGTGTCCCTCTTCTGTTTGCAAATTTGCCAGAATCTGACGAAGGAAGAGGTGAGAGCTAGACATTTTTTTTCACTTCCAAGTTGTTTATCTCACTGTGTAGTGTGAGTCTTAGGCTATACCACTTTGAGCTCCCAGTGAATCACAGGTGCGCTTCTACCCAGGAGCTATCTCAGATCCATGGATGAAAGACACACACAGAGTAGTTCATTTTTAACCTGGCTTCCTGGCTCAGTTGCTGAGCTCTTCTAAGTCTCCCAAGGCTAGTGTGCCCTTCCCTTTACTCCAAGCTCAACTCCTCTAAATCTGCCCTCAACTTAGTTGCCCAGTTACCTTCTCTGAAGGCCTTTAGTTTTGCTGTGCAAGAGACTTTTGGGCTACCCTTCTGTGGGATTTCTGCCTACATTTTGCAAGATCTCCCCTGTAGCTCTGAGTCTGTTCTGTCTCTCTGCCCCAAGTACCTCGATTCGCCCCTCCTACCCTCTCCTCTTTCCTAGTCTGGAGGAACCTGGAAATCCACTCTCTTTCTTTCCACCCAGCCATTGGCCATGGGCATCTTTATTGATTGATCAAGAACCAATTGGGAACAAGGACCTTAGCATATGGGCATGCAGGTTCCTTATTAAAGCATTAGAACCATGTTCCTACAATACTGTATTTCAAATCCATCTGCAATACTGTAGTCTTACTGCTGGTAGTGGTGCCTGTGCTGAGAAAGTTTAGGGATATTTTTTCTACATGATGCTTTTTGTTTCTGTGTGTTACTTCTTCACTCTTTTACATGAACATTGTGTCGTCTGTTACTTAGTTGAACTATGCTGATGAAAATGTGAATTTACTGCCATTTATTATTGTGTTTCTGTGACAACAGGATACACACAACAACTCAAACACATTTAGACTGCTGAGCATTTCTGGTTACAAGTAGACATGTATGTATAAATCAAATTCTGGTGCTATACAGATTTTAAAATAATGAGCTGTGCATGACTCATATTTAAAATATTCCAATGAAGTGAAATAAACTCATTTACAATGTACTTTTCACATACTTGTGACATTTCATACCACTCATGCTTATAGTTGCTTTTAACATGCCAACAAGAAGGTCCCCAATGTCCCTACAATGGACCTCATATTCAGGTCAGGGAACTAAGTGTAAAAGGCAAGTACATGGTGTATGAAGTTTGACTGATGGCGAGAGCTATAATCCAGGAAGATGGAGTAAAACATTAAGTGAGAAAGGGTTAGCAGGAATTTTTAGTTTTTTTGAGTGGTGTGTCTCTGAAGCTTTTTGGAAAAAAAAATGATGGCTGAGAAAATGTATAAAGACTGTGATGAAGACTGAGTCAGAGTGTATGAAACCCCTGCTCTGGCGATTTCCTGGTTGTATAGGAGCACAAAGAAGCCAGTGTAGCTGGCACAAGGTAAAAAATGAAAGATGGTCGGCCTAGAGAGGATCTAGTTCAGTGATCCTGTAGAAGTTTCTGGGCTTTTTGGTACCCCGCACACAAATTAAGTAGTTATAAAAACTGAAGGAAAGGAAGCTGTTGACGTAGCATACAGCTCATGTCTTTCTTTAAGTCTCATTAGAAACCAAGTCACTTGACTGATAGCCACCTAAATCTATGTGAGGACATTTCTGTATGTCTCTCTGAGCTGGAATTTAGTTAGACTTGATATGTCAAATAGGCCCACATGGTTTGGCAACATTATTTTTTTAAAGAGAGAAGTTTGCAGGGAAGAAAATATAATCAGTAATCAGAAGAATGATTACTTAGTTATAATTGAAAATTGGGAAATTCATTGTGAAATTGTGAAATTAAAGAGAGAAGTTTGCAGAGGAGAAAATGTAATCAGTAATCAGAAGAATGAACACTTAGCCATAATTGAAAATAATGAAAAATATATGAATTGAATATGGTATAGCTTTTAGGATTATTCTTATTTTAATTAATTAATTATTTATTTAATTCACTTTATATCCAGATCTCAGTTTCCCATCCCACCTCTCCTCCCCTTGTCTCACCTTAACCGGGATAGTTTGGTTATTGTTTTCCTTTTGAAAAATGAACCAACATTTTTGTAATTGGTTCCTGAGTCTCAGTATGTTATATTTTTATGCTTTCTAGCATTTCACTTAAAAATTAGGAGGCTTGATTTAAGTGACATACTTCAGGAAAAGGTTATAGAAAGGGAATAAGAATTTACTGGGTACTCTTGATGGCTAACCACATTGCTTTCTTTATGCTGACCAATAATCACTGCAAGCAACCTACAGTGGGTTTCTAAGTCTTTATCTCACATTCAAAGAAAGGTGTTTCCAATCAGTGACCACGTATAGATTGCAGAGTGGGTGAAGTCAAAATGCACACAAATGATTTAATGGTAATAATTTCACATTTGTCCAGCTGATCAAAACTCCTTCAGAGACTGACAATGCCCACAAAGAGGGGGATACTGCTTTTTTAGTATATATATACCCAAATCTAGTAGAAGTGTAAATCCAGGATCAGAAAATACTCAAGGACCTAAACAATAAATTACCAAAAGTGTTTGCAATTAGGATGGATAAAATCCTGGGAAATGTAAAGACCCTTAGTTAAATATCTTTAGTAACAAATTAACATACCATGGGGTCACATTAGCAGAATAAATGGCCCAGCTCCTTCAAGCATTTAATCCATCTTTTCATGTAAGTTTGCATTGAATTTTAATGAATATTTTGATTGATAATGTATTTAGTTCAAAATAGGTCTTTGAAGATACCTGTAAGAGCATTAACATTTAAAGTTTCTGTTATAGAAATTTACTTAATTATGCAGAAGATAAAAAAAATTCACAATATGAACTTACCGGAGTCAGACACACTATTATGATCTATATATTCCTATTGAGCAAAAGGAAGATAATATGTCATTATTGGACTATTCTTTGAACACTATAGGAGCTCAATTTCTTTATTGAAGAAAATGCCCAGTGACATCAATGAAGCAAGTATGGTAGAAGCATTAACTTAAGAGATGAAATTTCAAGTAAGAGCTGCCTAAATATAAGATTGTTTTGGTGTCTCAGCTCTTGGAAAAATTGTAATGGCTTTAACAGCTTAGGGATTATCTCAGTGGGTCTGAAAAGTTAGGCCACTGCTACTCAGTAGTGACAGAAGGAATTCATACCTGCAAGTATTGAAAATCTCTGCAGAAAAATTAAACAGGAAAGACACCAGTGAAGTTTTTAAGTTGTTAAAAGGTAAATGCCAAATTATTATCATTTCAACATATCTTCTAAGCCTTTTTAATGAAGTATTTTAATCATCTTTTTAAAGACTTTGAACCTGATTGGGATGTTGTTTTCTCCAAAATAATGTAGTAAGTCTAATTCCTTAATTACATGAAAATCTTTTTTCATATTTTACCAAAAATCATATTTGTCCTATAAATTATCTCTTTGACTTGAGAAATGTCAGAGAACTAATTTTTTGCAACTCTTTTTTGACCCCTTACAGGTCATAGTATTCTAAACATGCTCCAATCTTCACAGAAAAATTTCTTCAGTTGACCTTCCAGAATTGATCTGAAATGCTCCCCTGTTCCGAATTTATGCCTCAAGTGCAACAGCTAGAACAACTGGTAGATAAAGCTGATAGTTTATCAGATGTACAATTAGATTCAATTAAAGAGTTCAGGTTGAAACTGCCTATTTCTTTTTCCTGGAAATGCATTGGATCCAGGGTGTAGTTGCTGAACACATAATGAAGCTTTCATCTCAGGGACTCTCCCCATTCTGGATACCTCAGCATCCTGGGAGGATGTCAGAAATGTGTTCCTTGGTCATATAATTCTCAATATTTCATGTCAATATGATATCTTACTGTTTGCTTGTGTACTCATGTCTTACTTTTCTTTCACATGTTTAAAATTTCTATGGACAACTTTGGACATTATCTAAGAAAGAATTAGGTTCTAACATGGCTAACTTAGATTCACTGGAAGTAAGTATTTGGTGCGCAATTGCTCATGCAGTTCTTTCACTGACCCAGTACAAAAATGAGTTAGAAGAATCATTTTCTCAGCCGGGCGGTGGTGGCGCAAGCCTTTAATTCCAGCATTTGGGAGGCAGAGGCAGGTGGATTTCTGAGTTTGAAGCCAGTTTGGTTCCAGGACAGCCAGGGCTACACAGAGAAACTCTGTCTCAATAAATAAATAAATAAATAAATAAATAAATAAATAAATATATATATATATATTTTCCCTCCTTCCGGCTTCTAGGAAAAGCAGGTTTTTCATACAAGAGCAACATTAGAGGTCATACATTAGTGTAGATTCTGCATCCAGAAGCCAGGGTATTCCCTCAGTAACTCCTATCTAATTATAGTAAATGATTTCATTCTCTTTTCTTTATTTTATTGTTGAGATCATAATACAATAACATCATTCCCCACTTCTCTTTCCAGCCCTCCAAACTTTCCATATCCTCTCCCAGCTCTCTTTCAAATTCATGACCTCTTTTTTTCTTAAATTGTTGCTACGTGCACATATGTGCATATGTTTTATATATTTATATTTCTAAATACATCCTATTTAGTCCTCTTAATGTTACTTGTCTATATGTTATCAAGGCTGACAATTTGGTAAAAAATAACCTGTAGGGTGTTCTTTCCTGGAATGACTACTTTTCCTGATTCCAGCAAATACTAAGTTGTCTACAGTTCTTTGTGTAGGCTTGAGGTATAATAGCCATTGGTTTGTCCACTTTGGTATGTCTACTGTTCTTCTTCAGATCATTTTTAGGAAGTCATGTTGGTAAGACTTTAAGAATTTAGAGTGTGACTTTCCTAAGTAACACAATCTTATAGCAAAGACCCCAATTCTCTGGCTTTTCCTTCGTGTTCCCTGAGCCTTAAATGTTGGAGTTCATTTGTAGATGTTTCTATTGGGACTGGGCTCTACAACTCTGTATTTTGGTTAGTTGTGATTGTCAGTGATGGTCTCTATCTGTTAGAAAGAGAAGACTCTTTGATGATTTAAAGCATAAGTCATCTGGTGTCAGATTGTTGCAGAAGAGACACATTTTTTCAATGATAAATGTACATAAAATAGAACTTCGCAATTTTCTATGTTTTAAACATTTACTAAAAAGTTTTAATTGATGAATAGTTATAATACTTGTTTATGGGGTCATATGACATTATAATTTATAAATTCCCATTTTTAATTTAATTTATATTTTACTTATTCATTTTATGCATCTCACTTACTGCTCCCATCTTGATCACCCCCTCCCACAATCCTTACTTTATCCCTCATCCCATTTTCCTCTCAGCAGATGCCTCCCAATGGGTATGCTCCCATCGTGGCACTATAAGTTTCTGAGAGGCTACAAACTTCCTATCCTACTGAGGCCAGACAAGGCAGCCAAGCTAGAAGAACATATCTCACATACGGGCAACAGCTTTTGGATAGCTCCTGTTCCACTTGTTCAAGACACACATGAAGACCAAGCTGTAAATCTGCTTCATATGTGCAGGGAGGCCTAGGTCCAGCTTGTGGTTCTGACTTTGAAAGCCTCAAGGGTCTGGGTTAGTTAACTCTGTTGGTTTTCCTGTGGTGTTCCTACTCCCTTCTGGCCCTGCAATCCTTCCTCCTGTTCTTCTGTAAGAGTCTCCAAGCTCCATCCATTATTTGGTTGTGGGTATCTGTATCTGCCTGAATCAGCTACTGGGTGAAGCCTCTTAACATCTCACAAAGATGCTTGAATAACTATGTTCATAGCAGCTTTATTCATAATAACCGGAAACTGAAAACATTCTAAATGTTCCTCAACTGAAGAATGGATAATGAAAATGTGGTACATCTACACAACAAAATATTATCTAGCTACTAAAAACACAGATATCATCAATTTCGCAGGCCAATATGTGCATCTTGAGAATAACCTACTCCAGAAGGACATGCATGGTATGTACTCCACTTATAAGTGCATATTAACCATCAAATGCAGGTTACACTCCACAGAGTAGCAAAATAAGCTGAACAAGAAGGAAGGCTCAAACAAGGAAGCTTGAATCTCACTTGGGGGAGGGTGGATAAAATAGAAATAAGGGGAAGATAGAGGAAGGGAACTGGAGGGAGAAGGAATGGGAAGGGAAATGGGAGCTGAGCTCAAGAATAGATGTGGAAGAGGACGGCAGAGATGTCTAGATGACCATGAATATGAATGGAAAGCTGCAACTCATGGCGGTAAGGAAGTGGGGAACATCTCCCGGATGTGACAGAGATCTGGGATAATGGAGGAACCCACGAAATAAATGGCAGTGACCTTAGCTGTGACTTACAACATTGGAGATATTGGACTTAAAGAAGCCACCTTCTATGGCCAGGCATGAACCCCAGTAGAGGGATAGAGACACCCAAAATCTTTTGACCCAAAATTTATTATGTCTACAAGAAATTCAGGGATAGGGAATGGGGCAGAGACTGAGGGAATGGCCAATCAATAACTGGCCCAACTTGAGACCCATGCTATGAGTAAGCACCACCTCCTGACACTATTAATGATAATGTTATGCTTGCTTGCAGACAGGATCAAGTTGTCCTCTGAGACGCTTCAGCCAGCAGCTGACTCAGATAGATACAGACATCCACACCTAAACAATAGATGGAGCTTGAGAACTCTTATGGAAGAAAAGGAGGAAGGATTGCAGGCCCCAAAATGGAATTGGAACTTCACAGGAAGACCAACAGAGTTAAATAACCCAGATCCTTGGGCCTTTCATATCCAAAACCAACAACCAAAGAACATACATGGGCTGGATCTCAACCTCCCTGCACCTATGTAGCAGATGTGCAGCTTGGTCTTCATGTATGTTCTGAATAGCTGGAGCAGGGATTATCTCAAAAGCTGTTGCCTGTATGTGGGATATGTTCTTCAGGCTGGATTGCCTTGTCTGGCCTCAGTGAGAGAGGAAGATTCTAGTCTCTCAGGGACTTGAAGTGCCAGGGTAAGGGCATACCAATTGGAGGGCATCTGCTCAGAGGAAATGGGGATGGAGGATGGGATAAGGATTGTGAGTAGAGGTGACAAGAAAGGGGGCAGTCAGCAGGGTACAAGGTGAATAAATAAAAAATAAAATTAAATTTAAAAGAGAAAGAAAAGTAAACTTTCTATAATATGAATAATGGCAAATAAATTTACAAGGGCCATATTAGTTGAAAACTTCAAAACATTTCCATTTTTTATATGAATATTATAAAATCAGTGTCTTATAATGATCAAAGAGTATTTATCAAGTAAAAAAAAAACCTAATGTATTTTATTTTATGTTATGTTAGGTATAAACTAATAAAATACATTTTAAAATTTTTTAGATTTATGTGGCACTTTCCACACTTTCAGATTTTACTTTTTTAATTTATTTTTAATTTTCATTAAATAATCATACTTAATTATTATTTAATGAATAACAATTATTATTTAATGAAGAGTGAATATTTAATTTTGTTTTGTAAGTTAGAATTCTGTAAGAGGTTTGCCTATTGTCTTTTCTATGAGTTTTAAGCTTCACAAAATTTGTGTTTGCATGTCTTCAGCAATCCTGTTGGTAAAAAAATCTATAACTCAAAACCAAGATCGAATGTCATGTTCATTATAGTCTACTTCCTGAATGCCTAATTAGATGAGAACTACTTTAGAACTTTGCATGGTTTTGTTTTTACCATTTAGAACTATTATCGATATATCTCTTTTTCACTTTTTCTGGAGAACAAGTATCTTATATTTTAAGTATTTATATTTGTCTGTCTTATTGAATAAATATACATCAATAGAAAATATCTAATATGGAAGGTATTGGGGCATAAAAATGTAGGAACCAACACAAACAGAAGAACATATTCAGATAGACAGCTATTGAGAGAGACTACTAATATTGGAGGCCTAAGGAGATTTGATTGTTCTGGTAATAACAGTTAATCAAGTGATTCATGATTATTAGTAAGGTTTTGTAACTAGTCATACAACTCTAGTTAGAAATAGGGTCAACTGACTCTATACCATATAAATATAATATAAAATTTATATATATATATAAATTATATATGTATATATAAAATTTCAGTAAATATATATATTTACTGAAGCACATGGATGTTCACTGAGGCACAACTCATTTTGGCTAAGTTATGGAACCAGTCTAGTTGTCTGCCAACATAGGAATGGATATATAACGTAGACTATATGCATAATGGAATTTTTTTCAGCTACAGAAAGGGGTGAAACTAAGTTATTTCTAGTAAAATGAATAAGACTGGAGATCATTTAACAGCCAGAGGAAGCTTCACTCCCAGGCTTTCTAACATGCCCAGGATGATAGGATCAGAGGTGAAGAGGACACAATATCTGTCCCAACACTGGGAGTAATTGGGACCAATGGGACCCAGGCACACAGGAACTCTGATAGTCCAGAGGCACGGGTTCCTTCTGGTCTGTCTAGACTGGTGCTCTGAGCAGACCTTGGGCACAAACTCCATAGCCAGTCCCATATTACCCAGAGAAAGCTCCACTCCCAGGTGCTCTAATGGGCACAGGATCACAGGATCACAAGATCATAGGATCACAGAAGCACAGAATCACCCAGGCAGCTTAACTCTGAGGAGTTCTAACACCACCAGGATCACAGGAAGGACAGGCTCCAGTGAGATAGAGGCAGGGCAGATAGTACTAGAGATAACCAGATGGCAGGAGGCAAGCATAAGAAGATAAAGGACAGAAACCAAGGTTACTTGGCATCATCAGAACCCAATTCTCCCACCAGAGCAAGTAGTGTACACACCACCACACAGGAAAAGCAAGATTCAGATCTAAAATCACTTCTCATTATGATGATAAAGGACTTTATGATGTACATAAATAACTCCCTCAAAGAAATACAGGAGAACACGGGTAAACAGGTAGAAGCCCTTAAAGAGGAAACACAAAAATCCCTTAAAGAACTACAGGAAAACACAATCAAATAGGGGAAGGAATTGAAAAAAAAATTAAGGTTTTAAAAATGGAACTAGAAACAATAAAGAAATCACAAAGGAAGACAACTCTGGAGATAGAAAACCTGGGAAAGAGATCAGGAGTCATAGATGCAAGCATCACCAACAGAATACAAGAGATAGAAGAGAGAGTCTCAGGGGCAGAAGATACCATAGAAAACACTGACACAACAGTCAAAGAAAATGCAAAAACAAAAAAGCTCCTATCCCCAAACATCCAGGAAATCCAAGACACAATGAGGAAACCAAGCCAATTACCATATGTGTAGAAACCAAGGTATTCCATGACAAAATCAAATTTATACAATATCTTTCCACAAATCTAGACCTTCAAAGGATAATAAATGGAAAACTCCAAAACAAGGAGGGAAATTACACCCTAGAAAAAGCAAGAAAGTAGCCAGGCGGTGGTGGCACACACCTTTAATCCCTGCACTTGGTTGGCAGAAGCAGGCAGATTTCTAAGTTCGAGGCCAGCCTGGTCTACAGAGTGAGGTCCAGGACATCCAGGGCTACACAGAGAAACCCTGTCTCAAAAAAAAAAGAAAAGCAAGAAAATAATCTTAAAAAAACTAAAATAAGATACCCACATGAACAGAAGTCAGGAGACATAGATGCAAGCATCACCAACGGAATACAAGGGATAGAAGAGAGAATCTCAGGTGTAGAAGATGCCACAGAAAACATTGACACAACCAAAAAAAAAATTGCAAAATGTAAAAAGATCCTAACCCAAAACATTCAGGAAATCCAAGACACAATGAGAAGAGCAAACACAAGGGAAATGGATGGATCTGGAGAATATCATCCTGAGTGAGGTAAGCCAATCACAAAAGAACAAACATG
>NW_022196899.1:10927029-10939301 GCF_008632895.1 Mastomys coucha
TGAAAGCTAGAAGATCCTGGGCAGATGTCATGCAGACCCTACAAGAACACAAATGCCAGCACAGGCTACTATACCCTGCAAAACTCTCAGTTACCATAGATGGAGAAAACAAGATATTCCATGACAAAACAAAATTTACACAATATCTTTCCACAAATCCAGCCCTACAAAGGGTAATAGATGGAAAACAGCAACATAAGGAGCAAAACTACACCCTAGAAGAAGCAAGAAAGTAATCTTTCAACAAACTCACACAAATGTAATTCCAACTCTAACAACAAAAATAATAGGAAGCAACAATTACTTTTCATTAATATCTCTTAATGTGAAAATTAATATTTCCAACATATCATAATAAATTGAAATTTAAAAATATGATGAATTAGAAATTTGTTGGCTGTCATCCAGTGGTCTCTTTAGTTTGGTAACTGGCAAAATAGATCCAATATTGTACAATCCATATACACTTTCTGCTTGTTCGTACATGACAGTTGCTGTGTACCACATAATGGTCTTGAAAGTATGCTTCTCCTATCTCAGCCTCTCTATTAGTAGGATTGTTTATTTGATGTTTTTACACTATACTATGGTTTTCAGAACAGCTTACGCATTTCAAAATTATTTATATAGCCAAAAGAAATGTAGACAATTAATTTGGGAGGTGACTTGTAAGAGAACAACAAAGTGAGACTGAATGTTTTACTTGGTATTTATAATTATTGTATCAATTTTGAAGAAGAGGACTTTATAATAATTTACTGTTTTTCTGAGATGAATGCTTTCTGAAATCATCATAGCCAATGAGCTAGATTCTTACCCTCAACAAATAATGTCTGTGCCACCCTCCAAGCAAGGCCATTGTTCATTGAAACACTTAGTGAATGACTTCATGGATAGGCCATCTTAATACACACACTATTTCTTAAGTGAATGTAACCTGTTCCCTGTGGGCTGAGAATAAAGTCACTCACTCAAGTCAAATAGCTTTGACCATAGCAGGAAATCTGTATCCAAAAATTGTGCCTACCATTAATTCCTTGGCGTAGCAGAACTGTCAACTCTTAGCCTAACTACTATGGTGGTAAAATGTGAGGGTCATTGAAGTACAGTCTTGTTACAATGAACTCCAATGTCTAAAAATTGTCCTTATTTTAGTTTTGTACCACAGTAATAGCAAAGATTTTGAGCTCTACTAAAACCAAACCAACCAAACAAACAAAAAGTCTCTATCCATGTTCATTTAAAAAATCTAATAGTAATATATTACTTTAAAATGTCATACAGTTAATATGTTTGGAGTTATTTAAAACTTATATGGAGAAAAATGTATGTATATTTTTAGTATTGCTATAGACAGGCATCTACATTAGACTGTTCAATATATTGGTTTTTTATATCAAACAACTTTTATAATACTCATTTTGCTGTTAAAATATTCTATAAATTTTAAAGAATATGGTAAAAATATATTGGATATTAGCCCTCTATCTGAGGAAGAGCCTCGAGCACATCGGCACAGGGGAAAATTTCCTGAAGAGGACACCAATAGCTTATGCTCTAAGATCAAGAATCGACAAATGAGACTTCATAAAATTGCAAAGCTTCTGTAAGGCAAAAGACACTGTCAACAGGACAAAACAGCAACCAACAAATTGGGAAAAGATCTTTACCAATCGTATATCTGATAGAGGGCTAATATCCAATGTATACAAAGAACTCAAGAAGTTAGACTCCAGGGAACCAAATAATCCTATTAAAAATGGGGTACAGAGCTAAACAAAGAATTTTCAACTGAATACTGAATGGCTGAGAAGTACCTAAAGAAATGTTAGTCATCAGGGAAATGCGAATCAAAATGTCCCTGAGATTCCACCTCACACCAGTCACAATGGCTAGGATAAAAAACTCAGGTGACAGCAGATGCTGGAGAGGTTGTGGAGAAAGAGGAACACTCCTTAATTGCTGGTGAGACTGCAAACTGGTACAACCATTCTGGAAATCAGTTTGGCGGTTCCTCTGGAAATTGGACATAGATCTACCAGAGTACCCAGCTATACCACTCCTGGGCATATACCCAGAAGATGCTCCAACATGTAATAAGGATGTATGTTCCACCATGTTCATTACAGCCTTATTTTATAATAGCCAGAAACTGGAAACAACCCAGATGTCCTTCAACAGAAGAATGGATACAGAAATGTGGTACATCTACACAATGGAGTACTACTCAGCTATTAAAAACAATGAATTTATGAAATTTGGGGGGAAATGGATGGATCTGGAGAATATCATCCGGAGTGAGGTAACCCAATCACAAAAGAACACACATGGTATGCATTCTCTGATAAGTGGATATTAGCCCAGAAGATCAGAATATACAAAGTACAAACCACAAGAAACTCAAGAAGGAAGACCGAAGTATGTATACTTCGTTCCTTCTTAAAAGGGGGAACTAAATACCCATGGAAGGAGTTGTAGAGACTGACTATGGAGCCGAGACTAAAAGAAGGACAATTCAAAGACTGTTCCACATTGGAATCCTTCCCATATTCAGTCATCAAACCTAGACACTATTATGGATGCCAGCAAGTGCTGGATGACAGGAGCCTAATATAGCTGTCTCCTGAGAGTCTCGGATAGTACCTGACTAATACAGAAATAGAGGCTCACAGCCTTCCATTGGACTGAATACAGGGTCCTCAATGAAGGAGCTAGAGAAAGAACCCAAGGAGCTGAAGGGTTTGCAGCCATTAGGGTGAACAACAATATGAACTAACTAGTACCCTCAGAGCCCCCAGGGACTAAACCACCAACCAAAGAGTACAGTACATGGTGGGACTAATGGCTCCCGAAGCATATGTATAGTAGAGGATGGCCAAGTTGGTGATCAATGGGAGGAGAGGCCCTTGGCCATGTGAATGTTCTATGCCCCAGTGTAGGGGAATGCCGGGGCCTGGAAGCAGAAGAGGGTGGGTGGCAAGCAGGGGGAAGGAATGGGGGTTTGTTTTTTGGTTAGGTTTTGGGTTTATTTTAGTTTTAATTTAATTTAATTTTCTTTTTTTCTTTTTTTCTTTTTCTTTCTTTTCTTTTTTTTTGGAGGGGAAACTGGCAAAGGAGATATCGTATGACATGTCAATAAAGAAAATATCTAATAAAAAAAGAATATAATAAAAAAACACAAAGGTATGGCAGGTATTGAAGAGGGGGGTCTCTGGGAGGAGTTGGGATATTAAAGGGAAAGAAGAATGTGGTGTAATTCTATTTACTTAAACTATGTTTTTAAATGTTAACAAATTCAGATAAATTGAAATTATGTATCTTTTCTCATCATCATGCAATAAAACTTAAATAAAAAGCATTAAAAAAAAAGATATCCAGAAAAAAACAAACCTGGAGATCATTATGATACAGCAAATTATTTCATGCTCAGTGTCCACACATTTTCTCTCCTTTTGAATTCTATATACATAAACCAATGGATACATGTATGACATCAAATTGGAGATAAGATTTTCACAAAACAAAGATGTCCAGTAGGGGAGAGGAGGAAAGAGATGATAAAGGAATATGGATGTATATGATTAAAGTGCTTTGTATATATCTATGAAGATATCATTTTAGAAATGCTTAATGCTTTATTTTTAAATCAGGTTATGCATTTACAGGCTGAAGCCAAAGTATACTTATTACTTCTGGAGGCAAATGCTATCCTCCTTCCCCTATTGATGATACCTATTTTGATTTTGGAGAAAAGGTACAGGTTAGGTGGTGGTTAGCCATTTTTGTTACCTTGCAGGGACATTGAATAATCATGGAAATAATCTTTGGGTAGATCTCTGAGGTATTAATTAGATTGTAGGTGTGATAGGAAGACCCACCTTAACTGTGTTACCTCTGGGTAACACCGTTCTATGGGCTGTCCTGGGATACATAAAAGGGATTAAATGATACGCTAAGAACGATCATTAATCACTCTCTGCTGCATGACTGTAGATGCATGTAGTGATTGCATGCCTCTCCTTTTTCTGCCACCATATCCTCATTGCCATGACAGACTCTATGTCCTTGAACTTAGAGCAAAATATTTCATTTCCTCCTAAGCTGTTTATTGTCTGGTATTGGGTTGTCACACGCGCGCACACACACACACACACACACACACACACACACACACACACACACACACACACACAAAAGTACCTTACATAGATTTTCACAGTGCAAGTTATAATTCTCTGTCAACTAAAAGGACTTTTTAAAGAAACATTATTTATAAGTATGTAAATATCCTTATTGCTCATAAAAATGCCTCTCTTACTTTTTGCACTCATTGTTAATTTTGTTTCAAACACTCTACTCTTAGATGTTGCTTAATTGGGTTTATCTAATTCTGCACCTCTCACACACTTACTTGGTTGTTTTTTATCTTACAATAGTGTCTACTTGTAATCAAAAATCCCCCTTGGTATACATGTATATATTTGCTTAGCTTAGCTATCAGTGTTAAACTATTTTGTTACTTAGATTATCATACATTTGGTCTATGGGAGATTTTTCTCTTTTTTTAAAATTAATTAACTAATAAATTTTTATACTCCATATTTTATTCCCACCCCCATCCCCTCTCTGACTGTTCCACATTCCCATACATCCTCCCCACCCCCCTGTCTCCATGGGGACATCATTTCCATTGGATGATGATGTCCCCATGGTGAGTACATCACTCTCCACCCCACCTGACCTCTAAACTCCCTGGGGCCTTCAGTCTCTTGAGGGTTAGGTGCATCATCTCTGAATGAACACAGACCTGGCAGTCTTCTACTTATGTGTATTGGGGCCCTCCTATCAGCTAGTATAGGCTGCCTGTTCGGTGGTCCCATGTTTGTGAGATTTTTCGGGTCCAGAATATTTGTGACTGATGGTCCTCCTACAGAATTGCCCTTCTCCTCAGCTTCTTTCAGCCTTCCCTAATTCAACAACTGGAGTCAGCTGCTTCTGTCCATTGGTTGGGTGCAAATATCTGCATCTGACTCGTTCAGCTGCTTGTTTGGTCTTCAGGAGTGAGGTCATGCTAGACCCTTTTTTGTGAGCATTCTATAGTCTCAGTAATAGTGTCAGGACTTGGGACCTCCCTTTGAGCTGGATCTCACTTTGGGTCTGTTACTGGACCTTCTTTTCTACAGGCTCCTCACAGTTTACACCCCTGTATTCTGTCAGACAGGAAGAATTATGGGTCAAAGTTGTGACTGTGGAATGGTACCCCATCCCTCACTTGATGTCCTGTCTTCCTACTGGAGGTGGGCTCTTTAAGTTCCCTCTCCCTCCCTTCATCTAATTCCCCCCCTCCTTTGAGCCCTGAGAGTCTCTCATCTCCCAGGTCTCTGGGGCATTCTGGAGGGTTCCCCCAACCTCCTGTTTCCTGAGGTTGCCTGTTTCCATTCCTTCTGCTGGCCCTCAGGGTTTGAGTCTTTTTTCCTCACTCAATGCCAAATCAGATTGCCCTCATTCCCCTACTCTCTTTCCCCCACTTCTCCCACCCCGGAGCTCTTTTTTGATCTCTCTGTAGTATACATTCCTTTTTGTTTTTGTTTTAGACTTTATTGATTTGGGACAATAAAAAGGATATTTCAGTCTCATTGTTTTCCTGAATCACCATGCAATTAATAAGAAGAAATTACTATGGTTCTGTAGTGAATTGCCTCCCTAAAGGCCTAAATGTTGAATGCTTAGGTTTCAATGCAGCAGATTTAGAGGGTAATTGGACCATAAGAGCTCTACCCCTACCCTTAATTTGACATCGTTACTGTGAGGTGGTAAGCAGTGGGAACTAGATTGGAAACAACATTTGTGAGACCCAAACAAGTACTTGGGGGAGGGCACAGCTGGGGAATTAACCAGGCTAGTGTACAGAAAAATAGATCAGGGATGATCCCCCAGTAATTTTGCTAAAGCTAGTTAAAAAAAATCTATAGGGTTCTACCTCAATTATTAAGGTCTGGCTCTGTGATATTAATAACTAATAGAGCATATTAAAGTCCATTTACATCTGTTAGTGGTGTCTGGCACTTATGCCTTTTATTCCTGCTTCCTTTGGGTACTGGCAACTTCTGTTTTTCACTTATTTTAAGCTACTGGCTTTTAAAGTTACCACAAGAGAAGTTACACAGAGAAGCTAAAGCAAGAAAAATACATAGTGGGTGATATAATCATCTATGATTAGTTCTTGCTGGTATTGGGCACATTTATGAGGTGTGGGCAAAAAGCTGAAATGTTGGTCAAGTCTAGGAAGTGCTGATCGTTTCACTGTTGTACACATCGTGGGAGCATCAGGGAGTAGGAATGTGTAGGCCCAGTTGAAGCAATCTGTGAGGTTGGTCCAGAACACCTGTAGGTAACTTTTTTGGACCTTTCTTGGATGCAGATTCTGAGGGAACACCTGGATATTAGGGGAAGAAGATAAAATTAAAGAGTTTAGGGAGAAAAAATAGGTTTTTTGGGGGGGTGTACATTTGATACTTTTAGGCCCATAGCCTTGGTAATTGGAGGAGGGGTGGAGGGTTTCAGGACCAAAGAAAGGGAGACAGATCCCACTCTGGAATAGGCAGCTGAGGATGGAAACAAACTGTTGACTGGCAGTATTCTTTTGGAGTCCATTTGACAGTGGGAGGTGGATTTCAGTGGATTCCTTGAAGTTTACAAAAATATAAATTTTTCACAACTTGCATTTACCAACTTTGAACACCTTCCTAGACTTTCAAACAGTTTCTTAGAAAGCTTCATATTCTCAGAGCATGCATGAACTTTAAATTTTACACCTTTTTAAATCTAATTTCTCAGCATGAGACATATAGGTGGTTGACCACTGAGAGCAGTCACTGTAGTGAGTTCATTTATCTAAACGAACTGTAAAAGTTAATTTTTTCATTAGAGGAGGTCTCATCCATCCCCATGACGGAAGTTGATCATGGGATTGTGGGACCCTAGTGAGAAGTTAAAACAGAGTAGGTGAGCACCATGTCTGTCAGGAATGGTCTGGACCTATCACTTCCTATAGCATTACCCTGGACTCTCCAAGGGTGATGAAGGCCACTGAGTCTAAGAGCCAACAGTCTTCTGCCAAACCAAGGAGCTTAAAAGCTGGAAGGGTCTATGGGATGTTTGTGGTGCCTGTGCTGATAAGGCTAGGCCTCAGCTGCTAGGTACAGAAGGCCCAGATGCTGAGGTTCCCTGCTCACAGCTAGCTTTGACTGGTAATAAGGAATTGCCTTATAGCCAATGGCTGGAGAGGGAGACAAAGGCAGGACATTTAGATGGCATGGGCAAGCAACCAAGGAGCAGAAGAATAGCCATGATGGGGGAAACAAAGAGGATAAACTTAAAGGCTTGCAAACATGTAAGAATCTGGGAAAGTGCCCCTACAGGCCAATCCCCCAATTATGTCTAGAGTAGTAAAGGTAAAATACAAATCTTAAAAGATGTTAAGTCAGGAATACACGAGGGGAGTGTGTGCTAGCCTCTGAGAGGTTTAGAAGTGCCTAGCCATTGAACTAGTCAAAATTATCTGGTGTGTGTGTGTGTGTGTGTGTGTGTGTGTGTGTGTGTGTGTGTGTGTGTCTTTTATTCACGAATCCAGAGCTCTTAGATGGGTGCAGAAGGAATACATATGACCTGCCAGAGCAGTTAACTATTTGCTGCTGCAGGTGGTGTTCAACATGGTAGGCAGGAACTCAATATTAAAAATTATTTGGAGATTCTCAGATGGAATACACATGCCTCATCATGTAAGATTAGGAGAAGGGGAGACTTGGTTCCTCCATGAGTGGAGCTGATTCACATGGTTCCATAACCTAAGTCCTTCTAAAAGCTGCCTGAGGAAGCTTGAACTTGGAGGTGCTGAGGGCCCCTGCTATGCAGACAATGACTGCTCTGAGGCAGAAAGTCAGAGTCTGTGGTGCACACTGCCTGCATCCTACAAGGAAATAATCAAAAGATGGAGATAAATAAAATTTGATTTAATTGTTTTTAAGGATACAAAGGAGGATCATGCTAATTGTCTAAATGTATGTAAGTATGCATGGAATAAAAAAAATCCAGGCCTTTGCTCTCAAATGTAGGAAAGAAAGGCAAGAAAGAGAATAAAATGAATGAGAAAAATGCATTAAAAAACATTTAAAAAGTCTATTCCAGGGCAGCTCTCTGGATCTTCGAACATGGTCTATATGAAATTTC
Source organism: Mastomys coucha (assembly GCF_008632895.1). Lineage (NCBI taxonomy): Eukaryota > Metazoa > Chordata > Mammalia > Rodentia > Muridae > Mastomys > Mastomys coucha. The sequence continues at coordinate 10,935,259 of NW_022196899.1, forward strand.
TGGGAATAATCAACTTGGTATGACAAAAAAAAATAGGCTGGAAATAGGCTTAAACAGTAAGTAGAAGGGAATTTAATTCAAGTTAAATACATAGATGAATAAATAATTGAGACTTTCAATCTTAAATTATAGGTCAAGGAGCAGGGAATAAGTGGCACAAAAAACTTACCTCAGACAGATAAAGAAGCTTATGTTAATTTAAGTTACATAAAGAATAAGGGACATATGCACCTACAGAGATATTAATGTCCACTGAAGAGAAGATTTAAGTGTATATAGATGAATATATAATTGCAGATTTTGATCTTAAATTGTAGGTCAAAAGGCAGGGAATAGGGAGTCAAACCTATCTCAAAACAATAGAAACTTAGATCTTGATCTTACTATTAAAAATTAGTTGTTTAAGAAAAAAAAAAACAAGAGATAGTAGAGGATCTCTATTTCAAATGATAATATTTGTTTAGATTGCTTTAATAGCTTTGAGTTGTTTTAATACTAAAATGAAAATTATAGGTTTGGTGGTATTTATGACATTAAAATTTTTTTGAGAGAGGTCAGAACATTGAAGCATTTGTCTTTAGACTTCTGACTCAGAACCATCTGACAGACCTTGAAATAAAGCACGAACTATGAAGGACTAGCTTACACTGTGTTGACAGAGCTAAACTACTGACTACCCAGCATTGTGTGTCCTTTCCTGGACAGTACTTTTTTGCTATAAATTAATAAGGCAATTTTTTGAGTAGTAGGGGACTGTCCAGGTAGTCAGCTTTCTCTACAGTTTGTTTAAGTTTTGGAAGCTATGTTTTTGTGGTTCTTACATATTCTGATAATAATTTAATCTCAGATATTTGACAGGGCAGGAGACTAATTATAATCTTATAATCAAACTTAAGTTGTTTGACATTGAAGAAGATGATGTAGAAAGGTTGTTTTTCAGATAGTAATACAATTAAAGTCAGAACAAAATTAAGATATAGAACTGTAAACTCTAAGTCAGGATAGATGGTAGAATATATTATCTAATTAACAAATATAATGAATTGGATGTTAATTGCATATCCTACTTTGTAATTTACATACTTCTTAAATTATCACATTTTTGTTCTCCATTTATGTGTGAGTGGGCATCTATTTTGGTTCCATTTCCTATCCATTGTACAAAGTAAAGCAACAAACAATATGTGCAAGTTTCTCTGTGGTAAATTGACTGATTCTTTAACATATTTACTGAAAAGGAGTGTAGGTGGATTATTTGGTAGTTCTAGTCATTTCTTAAACCTTCACAATGAGTTTGCATACTTTATTTATTTATTTATTTACTTTTTTTGATTTCTGAGACAGGGTTTCTCTGTATAGCCCTGGGTGTCCTGGAACTCACTCTGTAGACCAGGCTGGTCTCAAACTCAGAAATCTGCCTGCCTCTGCCTCTTGAGTGCTGTGATTAAAGCCATGTACCACCACTGCCCAGTCCGAGTTTGCATTCTCAATAACAGTGTTTAAAGATTCCTTTATCTCTAATAATAGCATTCACTATTATTTGTTTAAGGAAAGCCATTTTTAAGGTGGTGAGATGCCATTTCAAGCCCATTTTAATTTCTATTTGGTTGGTTGTTAAGGGTATTTAACAAATTTTTTCCAATGTTTATTAGTTACTTGTTTTTCTTCTCTTGGAAACTCTGTGTTCAGATTATTAGCCTATTTATTTTTTATTGATTTTCTGTTTGATTAATTTTTGTCATTCAATATATATTCTAGATGTTGAGTGGCTACCATAGATTATTCTTTTAGTTCTGTAAACACTCTCTTCACTCTGTTGGTTGTTTTCCTTTTTTTTTTTGGACATTTTTAAATTTTATGAAATTCAATTTAGAAATTCTTGGTACTGTTTGAGACCTTTCAGAAAGTCCTTCTTATATCAATATCTTCCAATGGATTATTTATGCTTTTCTTAAATAATTTCAAAATGTTCAGTCTTATATAATACCTTTGATTAGCTTTGAATTTATTTTTACAAATGGTGAGCTATATGGATCTAATTTCATTTGTTTCCATGTAAAATCCAGTTTTTCTAGTACCATTTATTGAAGAGGTTTTCTTTGTTCTTGAAAAACTTAGGATAGTTGAAACTTAGGATAGTCGACTTTGTTGCCTTCATAAAACACATAACACTGTAAAAGAGTAGAAGAATAGAAAAAATGACATGCAAAGGAAATGAAACTAGGAAGACCACCACCTCTACTCAGGGGAAACTGCCCAGAGCCCTTAAGATGTGGGAACTGAGGAACAGCCTGAGACAGGATTTATCCAGCTCCATCTGTACCCAGAATTGACTCTGTGCATAAACAAATACTACCAGGAGAGAGATGGTCTCCCAGGAGTGCTGACACCACCGTGAGCACAGGTAAGACCACCACTTCTGCTCAAATTCCTGGCCCAAGAGGGACCAGCCCAGTGTCATCAGGACACAGGAACCAAAGAACAGCAGGGACAGGCCCTTCTGGTTATTATCTGCACCCTGGATGTGCCACAGCTCTCCATACTCAAATTCCCCCTGGAAAGAATTGGTCTCTCAGGGTACTGACACATAGGCTAGCAGGAGGGGCAAACCACAGTCAAAGACAGCAAGACCAGCTAACACCAGAGATAACCAGATGGTGAGACACAAGAGAAAGAATATAAGAAAGAGAAACCAAGGCTATGTGGCATCATCAAAACCCAGTTCTCCAACAACAGTGTGCCCTGAATACTGTAAAACACCGAGAAGCAAGACTGATTTAAAATCACATCTCATGATGATGATAGAGAACTTTAAGAAAGACATAAATAACTCCCTTAAAGAAATATATAAGAATACAGGTAAATAGCTAGGAGCCCTTAAAAAGGAAACACAACAATCCATTAAAGAATTACAGGAAAATACAACCAAACAGGTTAAGCAATTGAACACAACCATCCAGGATCTAATCATGGAAATAGAAACAATAAAGAAATCACAAATGGAGACAACTCTGGAGATAGAAAACCTAGAAAAGAGATCAGGACTCATAGATGGAAACATCAACAATAGAATACAAAAGATAGAAGAGAAACTCTAAGATACAGAAGACACCATAGAGAACATTAACACAACTGTCAAAGAAAATGTAAAATGCAAAAAGCTCCTAAGCCAAAACATTCAGGAATTCCTGAACACAATGAGAAAACCAAACCTAAGGATTATAGGTATAGTCTCCCAACATAAAGGGCCAATAAATATCTTTATCAAAATTATAGAAGAAAACTTCTCTAACCTAAAGAGAGAGAAACGCATGAACATACAAAAAGCCTACAGAACCCCAAATAGATTGGACCAGAAGAGAAATTCTTCTCATCATATAATAGTCAAAACACCAAATGCACAAAACAAAGAATATTAAAAGCAGTAAGGGGAAAAGTTCAAGTAACATATGAAAATAGACCTATGAAAATTATACCAGACTTCACACCAGAGACTCTGAAACCTAGAAGATCCTAGGCAGAGGTCTTATAGACCCTAAGAGAACACAAATATCAACCCTACTATATACAGCAAAATTCTTAAATACCACAGAAGGAGAAACCAGAAAATTATATGACAGAACAAAATTTATACAATATCTTTGCACAATTCTAGCACTACAAAGCATAATAGATGGTAAACACCAAAGCAAGGAGGGAAACTACACCCTAGAAAAAGCAAGAAAGTAATCTTATTTCAACAAACCCAAAAGAAGATAGCCGCTCCGGTGAGTTCCTAAGCTGGGAGCAGCCACCTGAGAGGCAAAGGCCCCACGAGTCGCAGGGGAGCCGCAGGGACCGGATCCTCTCAGCTTCCAAGTAACAGAGGTGGATCAGCGACCTTAGCCGCCTCTCCCTTGCACGTGGAGAGTCTGCCTCCAGAGACCGCCGGGACCCGGAGTCTCCAGTGAGATCCGCCATCCTCTCTCCGCACAGGTCCAAGTGGATCAGGGACCTCCACATCAAAGCAGGTACATTGAAACTAATGGAAGAGAAAGTAGGGA
>NW_022196899.1:10940487-10946139 GCF_008632895.1 Mastomys coucha
TGTATAGTAGAGGATTGCAAATTTGATCATCAATAGGAGGAGAGGACCTCAGCCCTGTGAAGATTCTGAGCCCCAGTGTAGGGAATGCCAGGGCCAATAAGTGGGAGAGGGTGGGGTGGCAGGCATGGGGAAGTGGGAGGCAACAGGGGTTTGTTTTTGTTGTTTTTGTTTGTTTCTTTGTTTTTTGGAGGGGAAACTGGGAATGGAGAAATTTACATGTAAATAAAGAAAATATCTAATAAAAAAAAGAAGATAGCCACACAAACATAATTCCACCTCTAACAACAAAAATTATGGGAATCGATAATCACTATTACTTAATATCTCCTAATATCAATGAACTCAACCCCCCTAAAAGACACAGACTAAAAGACTGCATATTTCAACAGAACCCAGAATTTTGCTACATATATGAAATGGACTTCCATGTCAAAGACAGACAATATCTCAGAGTGAAGGACTGGAAGACAATTTCCCAAGCAAATAGACCCAAGTAACAAGCTGGAGTAATCACTCTAATATCAAATAAAATCAACTTTCCACAAAAAGTTTTCAAAAAGGATAAAGAAGGACATTTCATACCCACCAAAAAAATCTACCAAGAAAAACTCTCAATTCTGAACATCTATGCACCAAACACAAGTTCACTCACATTCATAAGATTAACTTTACTAAAGCTCAAAGCACATATTGTCCCTCACACAATAATAGTAGTAGACTTCAACACCCAACACTCATCAATGGACAGATCATGGGAACAGAAATTAAACAGAGACACACTGAAGCTAACAGAAGTTAGGAACTCAACGGATTTAACGGATATCTACAGAATATTTCACTCTAAAACAAAGGAATATCCCTTCTTCTCAGCACCTCATGGTACCTTTTCCAAAACTCACCATATATTCTGTCACAAAACAGGCCTCAACAGATGCAAGAAGATTGAAATAATCCCATGCATCTTATTAGATCGCCATGGATCAAGGTTGGTCTTCAATAGCAACAAAACAACAGAAAGTCCACATACACATGGCAGGTGAACAACATCCTATGCAGTGATAACTTGGTCAAGGAAGAAATAAAGAAAGAAATTAAAGACTTTCATATTTAATGAAAATGTAGGCCCAACATACCTAAATGTATGGGACACAACAAAAGCAGTGCTAAGAGGACAACCCATAGCACTGACTGCCTCCAAAAATCAACTGGAAAGACCATACACTAGCAGACTGGCAGCATATCTGAAAGCTATAGAAAAAGGAAGCAAATACACCCAAGGTGGGTAGAGAGCAAGAAATAATCAAACTCATGGCTGAAGTCAACCAAGTAGAAACAAAAAGAACTACACAAAGAATCAATAAACCAGGAGCTGGTTCTTTGAGAAAATCAACAAGATAGATAAAGCCTTAACTAATCTAACCAGAGGGCACAGAAACACTATCCAAATTAACAAAATCAGAAATATAACATGAGATATAACAACAGAAACTGAGGAAATTCAAAAGCTCATCAGATCCTACAACAAAAGCCTATACTCAACAAAACTGGAAATGGATATTATTCCAGATAGATACTATGTACCAAAGTTAAATTGGGATGAGATAAACCACATAAACTTTATCATAACCTCTAAAGAAATAGATGCAGTCATTGAAAGTCTCCCAACTAGAAAAAGCCCAGGACCAGATGGGTTTAGTGCAGAATTCTATCAGACCTTCAGAGAAGACCTCATACCAATACTTTTCACACTATTCCACAAAATAGAAACAGAAGGAACACTAACCAATTCATTCTATGAAGCCACAGTTTCACTTATACCTAACCCATACAAAGACTCAAAAAGAGAAATGCAGACCAAATTCCCTCACGAATATCAATGCAAAAATACTCAATAAAATTCTCACATACCAAATCCAAGAACATATGAAAATGATCATTCACCATGATCAAGTAGGCTTCTTCCCAGTGATGCAGGGATTGTTCAATATACAGAAGTCCATTAATGTATACAGAAATCCTTCAATGTAATCCACTACTTAAACTCAAAGGAAAAATACACATGGTCATTTCATTAGATGATGAAAAATCATTTGACAAAATTCAATATTCCTTCAGGTTAAAAGACTTGGAAAGATCAGGATTTCAAGACCCACACCTAAACATAGTAAAAGCAGTGTATAGAAAACCAGTAGCCAACATGAAACTAAGTGGAGAGAAACATAAAACAATCCCATTAAAATCAGTGAGTAGACAAGACTGCCAACTCTCTCCCATCTATTCAGTGTTGTACTTGAAGTTCTAGCTAGAGCAATTAGACAAAAAAAGGAGGTCAAAGGGATACAAAGTGGAAAGAAGGAAGGCAAAATATCACTATTTGCAGTTGATATGATATTATAATATATGTAAATGACCCCCAAACGTCCACCAGAGAACTCCCACAGCTGACAAACAACTTCAGCAAAGTGGCCAGATATAAATTAACTCAAACAAATCAATAGACTTCCCATACTCAAAGGATAAATGGACTGAGAATGAAATTAGGGGCAAGACACCTTTCATAACAGTCACAATGTAAAAAATCTAGGTGTGACTTTAACCAAACAAGTGAAAGATCTGTATGACAAGAACTTCAAGTCTCTGAAGAAATAAATTGAAGAAGACCTCAGAAGATGGAAAGAACTTCAATGCTCATGGTTTGGCAGGATTAAGATAGTAAAAATGGCCAACTTGCCAAAAACTGTCTACAGATTCAATGCAATCTCCATCAAAATTCCAAATGAACTCTTTATAGAGCTAGAGAGAGCAATATACAATTTCATTTAGAATAACAAAAGCCTAGATAGGGAAAACTATTCTCAACAATAAAAGCACGTTTGGGGAATCGCCATCCCTGACCTTAAGCTGTACTACAGAGCAATAGTGATAAAAACTGCATGGTATTTGTACAATGACATTCAAGTAGATCAATGGAATAGAATTGAAGACCCAGAAATTCACCCTTACACCTATGGTCATTTGATCTTTGATAAAGGATCTAAAATGGTCTAGTGGAGAAAAGACAGCCTTTTCAACAAATGGTGTTGGTTCAACTGTTGGTCAACATGGAAAAGAATGCATATTGATCCATTCTCCTCTCCATGTACAAACCTCAAGACCAAGTGGATCCAGGACCTCCACATAAAACCAGAAACTCTGAAACTAATAGAAGAGAAAGTGGGGAAGAGCCTTGAGCACATGGAGACAGGGGAAATTTTCCTGAACAGAATATAAAATAGCTTATGTCTAAGATCAAGAATCTACAAATGGGACCTCATAAAATTGCAAAGCTTCTGTAAGACAAAGGACACTGTCAATAAGACAAAATGACAACCAACAGATTTTGAAAAGATCTTCACAATTTCCACATCTGATACAGAGCTAATATCCAATATATACAAAGAACTCGAAAAGTTAGACTCCAGAAAACCAAATAACACCATTTAAAAAGTGGGGAACAGAGCTAAATAGAGAAGTCTCAGTTAAGGAAACTATAATGGTCGAGAAGCACCTACAGAAATGTTCAACATCCTTAGTCATCAGGGAAATGTAAATCAAAACAACCCTGAGATTCTACCTCACACCAGTCAGAATGGCTACAATCACAAAACCTCAGGTGACAGCAGATGCTAGCCAGGATGTGGAGAAAGAGGAACACTTCTTCATTGCTGGTGGATTGCAAACTAGTACAACCACTCTGGAAATCAGTCTGGTAGTTCCTCAAAAAATTGGGCATAGTACTACCTGAGAACCCAGCTATACCAAACCTGGGCATATACCCAGAGGATGCTCCAACATGTAATAAGAACACCTATTCCACTACATTCATAGCAGCCTCATTTATAATAGCCAGAAGCTAGAAAGAACCCAGATGTCTTTCAACAGAGGAATTGATACAGAAAATGTGGTACATTTACACAATGGAATACTACTCAGCTATTAAAAACAATGACTTCTTGAAATTCTCAGGCAAATAGATGGAACTTGAAAATACCATCATTAGTGAGGTAACTTTGTCACAAAAGATCACACATGGTATGTATTCACTGATAAGTGGATATTAGCCCAAAAGTTAGACATATCCAAGATTCAATTCACAGACTATACGAAGCCCAAGAAGAAAGAAAACCAAAGTGTGGCTATTTTAGTGTTTCTTAGAAGGTGGAACAAAATACTCACAGGAGGAAGAATGGAGACAATGTGTGGAGCAGAGACTAAAAGAAATTCCATGCAGAGACTGCTCCACCTGGGGATCCATCCCATATACATTCACCAAACCCAGATTCCATTGTGGATGCCTGGATGTGCTTGCTGAAGGGAGCCTGATATGGCTGTCTCCCCAAAGGCTCTGCCAGATCCTGACCAATTCAGATGCAGATGCTTGCAGCCAACCATTTGACTGAGGTGTGTTTCCCCAGTGGAGGAGTTAGAGAAGTGACTGAAGGATCTGAAGGGCTTTGCAGCTCCATTGGGGGGAGCAACACGTCAACTGACCAGACCTCCCCCAAAACTCCAGGGAACTGGATCATCTACCAAAGTGTACACATTGATAGACCCATGGCTCTGGCTGCTTATGTGGCAGAGGGTGGTTTTGTTGGATATCTGTGGGAGGAGTAGCCCTTGGTCCTGAGGATGATTGATGCATCAGTGTAGGGGAATGTCAGGGTGTGAAGATGGGAGTGGGAAGTTGGTAGGGGAGCACCCTCATAGAGGCAGGGGGAGCGTGGATTGTAAAGAGGGAGGCCCCTAAGGGAGACCTGGGAAGGGGAAACAAGTGAAATCTAAATAAAGAAAATATACAATAAAAAAGTTTAAAACTTTTTTTCATATTTTAATTATTTTATCAGATAAGAAAATTATATATCAAATAGCATATTAGAAAGGCTAGCATAAAATGTAATTAAAATATAAGAATTTATAAAGATGTCCACATATTTATTAGTTAAAACTTAAAAGTAAATATATTTAATATACCTAAAACCAGACAATTTTTAATTTCATTTATATGTGTGTTGCTTGTATGTATATCTTTGCACTACATTTGTGGCTGATACCTGTGGAGGCCGGAGCAGGCATCAGATCTCATGTTTGGAGTTAATATCACTGTGAACTGCCATGTCAATTGAAGCCAGGTCATCTAGAAGAGCAGCCTATTTTTTAAGTAACCAATTCATCTCTCTGGTGTCTTTTGATTCATATTTACTGCATTGTGGTTGCTAATATAAATGGCAATGCTGTCTGTTATTTATTTTTGCAATTATATTTTAATTATAACATTTTTCCTTCTACTTTCCCCCTCTAAACCCTCCTGGACAATGTACTCATGCTTTCATCCAAATTCATGTCTCTTTTTTCACCAATTGTTATTGCATGCATATATGTATATGCATATGCTTGCTTGTTTGTGTGAGCGTGTGTTCCTAAATATAGCCTATTGAGCCCACATAACATGACTTGTATGTGTGTTTGCAGGGGTGAGTGCTTAGCAATGGACAACTAACTAATGAGCTCCTCTCTGGGGAGGGCCACCTCTTCAGTTTCCAACATTGATCACTTGCCTATAGTTCTTTTTTTTTTCTTTTTTCTTTTTCTTTTCTTTCTTTCTTTTTTTTTTTT